>NC_060149.1:190814456-191178623 GCF_021461385.2 Schistocerca piceifrons
TTGGCTTATGCGTTACAACACTGCCTTACACTTTGCCACCAAAATTAAATGCGAACTTTATTTTTCACTGAGTGAAGCATAATCGTTAAAAGTGATGATCAAGAACTTTCACGTCATCATCTCTTCTCCCATTGCCCACCAAATGCCGATGGTGGAAATTTGAATCGGCTACTTCCAAGAAACGTACTACCGACCGTTAATAAATTCTGAGCATGCACTATCATTTATAAGTCAAGACAAATGGAACTTAGTGTGACAGCAGTTCAAACTCGGATCTCCTGCTTACTGTGAACAGTGGCTTTCAGCATTTCGGTCAGTACAGCACGCTTCCAGGACCGAATAAACATTCAGTGACACTGTTTCGAACACTGCGATGAGAGATTCTCCCGATGGGCATGTGGGAATATCACCACCACTAAAATGGATACGACGCCATACTCTATGCCCTAGTTGTGTAAAGCGACTACAGATATGCAGGAATTTCTTCTTCGAATTCCAGTGTAGTGCATATTTTCATTTTTCATGGTATATCCATTCTATAATTTATAATAACAAGAACCGAACACATGACTCAACACAAATTCTACGCATAGTGAAAATTTTGATCTTCTAATATTTTAATTTTTTTCACATAAAATAATAAATTTTGAAGTTATGTATTTATGCGAAGGCTGTTTCAGATAAGAGTTTTTAAATTCTGTTGACAGTTATCTGAGGAATAAGAAAAGTGTTAGATAAGACTCTATCACTTTCATAATGGTTGCATGTCGTATGGCGCTTTTTATGAAGGAGTATTACAGACAAATTCTAATGTCGACAACAACAAAAAATGCTAAAGAAAATATTTCCACACCATCATATGGAAAACATGACATTACATGTTGTGTAACATGTCGTCACTGCTAATGAGTCGGAATACGACTTATTTTATTCTTCTTTTTTTACAATGTTCGCTGTTTAGAATTTTCTGTTAAGAAGATGAGCATAATGCAATGATCATGGATAGTTTCCTGTTGAATCAGGTATGTTCTTGTGAATGTATGAAGAAACAAGAATATTATAACAACTGTGGTTTACTGCAGAATTTTTTTACATGGGGCAGTCAAAAAATGGTTCAAATGGCTCTGAGCACTATGGGGCTTAACTACTGAGGTCATCAGTCCCCTAGAACTTAGAACTACTTAAACCTAACTAACCTAAGGACATCACACACATCCATGCCCGAGGCAGGATTCGAACCTGCGACCGTAGCGGTCACGCGGTTCCAAACTGAAGCGCTTAGAACCGCACGGCCACACCAGCCGGCTTGGGGCAGTCAAAGAAAAAGGAGAAACACGGGAAAAATAAATAAACTGTTTATTATTTCAAAAGTAATCGCCATAATTGTTAATACATTTATCCCACTGTGACACGAGACGGTCAATACCTTCTTGGAAAAATGTTTGCGTTTGGCTACGGAACTGTGATTGTACACAGCCAGGCGTGCACCCGTACGTCCGAAGCAGATCGACGGCCATGATTGTTTCTAAGAGAAATATGGGAATCGCATGAGGATAGGTAGGAACTGTACGAAGGATGTGTAAGGATTTCTCAGCGTACCTTCTGCAGCGTAGTCGAAAGAATCTTGGCAACATGTAGGTGCGCATTATCCTGCAACAGAATTTTGCCGGCTGCCAACATTCCTGTGTGTTTGGACTTCACGATTTGCTTCAATTTTTTGCAAGGTGTCCACGTAACGACGTGTATTAATTGTGCCGCCGTGTTCCAGAAAGTCAATGAGCAGCGGTCCCTTCCAGTTAAAAAAAAAAAAAAAAAAAAAAAAAAAAAAAAAAAAAAAAAAGTGTTCATGACTTTCACGGAGCTGCCTGGCCTTTTGTTTCGACTACGCTGCAGAATTTTCGTTGGGGAGCACTTACACATCCTCCAAAAAGCCCCAATTTCTCCTCACGCGATTCCCATATTTTGGAACTGTGCAGTAAGACAGTCGTGGCCGTTGATTTGCTTCGGAGGAAGAGATGCACGCCTGACTGGGTACAATCACGGTTCCGTAGGCGACCACAACATTTTTCCATGAAGGTATTCAACGTCTCGGCTCATAGTGTGATAAATGTATTACACTGAAGAGTCAAAGAAACTGGTACACCCGCCTAATATCGTGTACGGACGCCGCGACCACGCAGAAGTGCCGCAACACGACGTGGCATGGACTCGACTAATGTCTGAAGCAGAGCTGGAGAGAAATGACACCATGAATCCTGCAGGGCTGTCCATAAATCCGCGAGAGTACGACGGGGTGGAAATCTCTTCTGAACAGCACGTTGCAAGGCATCCAAGATATGCTCAATAATGTTCATATCTGGGGAGTTGGTGACCAGCGGAAGTGTTTAAACTCAAAAGAGTGTTGCTGGAGCCACTCTGTAGCAATTATGGACGTGTGGGTGTCGCATTGTCCTGCTGGAATTGCCCAAGTCCGTCGGAATGCACAATGGACATGAATGGATGCAGGTGATCAGACAGGACGCTTACGTACGTGTCATTTGTCAGAGTCGTACCTAGACGTACCAGGGATTGCATATCCCTCCAACTGCACACGTCCCACACCGTTACAGAGCCTCCAGCTGCCTCAACAGTCTCCGACTGACATGCAGGGTCCATGAATTCATGAGGTTGTCTCCATAGCCCTACACGTCCATCCGCGCGATAAAATTTGAAACGAGACTCGTCCGACCAGGCAACATGTTTCCGCCGGCCGAAGTGGCCGCGCGGTTCGGGCGCTGCAGTCTGGAACCGCGAGACCGCTACGGTCGCAGGTTCGAATCCTGCCTCGGGCATGGATGTGTGTGATGTCCTTAGGTTAGTTAGGTTTAACTAGTTCTAAGTTCTAGGGGACTAATGACCTCAGCAGTTGAGTCCCATAGTGCTCAGAGCCATTTGAACCATTTTTTTAGCAACATGTCTCCAGTCATCAACAGTCCGATGTCGGTGTTGAGGGGCCGAAGCGAAGCGTAAAGTTTTGTGTCGTGCAGTCATCAGGGGTACACGAGTGGACCTTCGGTTCGAAAGCCTATACCGATGACGTTTCGTTGAATGGTTCGCACGCTGAGACTTGCTGATGGCCCAGCATTGAAATTGCAGCAGTTTGCGGAAGGGTTACACTTGTGTCACATTGAACGATTCTCTTCAGTCGTCGTTGGTCCCGTTCCAAGGATCTTTTTCTGGTAGCAGCTATGTCGGAGATTTGATGTTTTACCGGATTCCTGATATTCACGGTACACTTGTGAAATGGTCTTACGGGAAAATCTCTACTACTCGGAGACGCTGTGTCCCATCGCTCGTACGCCGACTATAACACCACGTTGAAACTCACTTAAATCTTGATAACCTGCCATTGTAGCAGCAGTAACCTATCTAACAACTGCATCAGACACGTGTTGTTTGATATAGGCATCGGCGACCGCAGCGCCGTATTCTGCTTGTTTACATATCTTTCTATTTGAATACGCATGCCTATAGCAATTTCTTTGGCGCTTCACTGTAAGAGTTTTGGAGATTACTTTCGAAATAATAAACTGTGCACTTACTTTTTCCAACAGTCTGGTTTGCATTTTGTTGCCCGTCGTATATGCAACTCACAAGGTCAATCGAAGAACAGAGAGGAGGACTATGAAATTGGCTTGGTGTAGGGGCATTCCTGACATCCATGAGTAGTGACTTTGCTCAAACCAGAGAAAATCCTACTCAGGATGGCTGAAAGGAATTTGAACCATGATCAAGTCGAATGAGACTCTGTCCAGTGTTACACCCATCACATCCCTTACTCAGTATAGGGTTAAGCATGCTGCTCACAGCAGATCTTTGGCCAGATCTTACAGCTGTCTCAAGTGAGTTCTTGTAGACACAGTTAAAATGACCGGCACTCGTAATGCAAGACTCATCTGCGAAAATCTGTGTGTGTGTAATGCACAGGAGCTTTTATGGAGAAACAGCCCCACGAAAGTCTATACGAAGTGATAACTCAGATGGCCCTGGAATATGCATCTTCTGAAAGCCGTACGCATGTACACTCGTGTGCAGAACGTAAGGAGAAATGTAGCCTTCGCATGATGCGTCACTGCCAAGTACATAGCTCCACGAAACTTGGACCATACATAGGAGAACTCCTACAGTATATTACAGTATAGTATAGTATAGTTTGTATAGCACTGTATAGAAGGTAACCGAAAGAAATACGCAAGGAGACTACTGAAATCACCTTGATTCATAATGATACCCTGGACATACAAAAGGCGGTATATGGCTCTTAACAGAGTGTGTGATAATCACGGACGGTAATGCACGCTACGCAATGAACTCCAATGGTGGCAGCAGAGTTGGTAAGGAGTTCTTATGGGAGGGCATTCCATTCGTCCACCAGCGCTGTTGATAACTACCGCGAGGTCGTTTGTACATGTGAACGTGCTGCACTACATCTCCCCAATGCATTTCGCACGTAATCGGTGGGAATTAAGTGGGGGGGGGGGGGGGAGGGACGGGCAGATCAATCCATTCGCCCAATATCCCCACGTTCCAGATGCTCCTCCACCTCCGCTATGCGGTCGCGCATTGTCATCTACACTGAAGCACCAACGAAACTGGTATAGGCATGCGTACTCAAATAAAGAGATATGTTAACAGACAGAATACGGCCCTGCGCTCGGCAATGCCTACACAAGACAACAACTGTCTGGCGCAGTTGTTAGATCGGTTACTGCTGCTACGATGGCAGGTTATCAAGATTTAAGTCAATTTCAACGTGGTGTTGTAAACGACGCACGAGCGATGGGACACAGCATCTCCGAGGTAGCGATGAAGTGGGGATTTTCTCTTACGACCATTTCACGAATGTACCGTGAATATCAGCAATATGGTAAAACATCAAATCTCCGACCCCGACCACGACAGAAGAGAATCGTTCAACGTGACAGAAGTGTAATCCTTCCGCAAACTGCTGCAGATTTCAGTGCTGGGCCATCAACAAGTGTCAGTGTGCGAACCATTCAACGAAAAATTATCTATATGGGCTTTCGGAGCCGAAGGCCCACTTGTGTATCCTTGACGACTGCACCACGCAAAGCTTTACGCTTCACCTGGGCCCGTCAACACCAACGTTGGACTTTTGACGACGAGAAACGTGTTGCCTGTTGACTGATCGGCCGAGTCTCGTTTCAAATTGTATCGAGCGGCTGGATGTGTACGGGTATGGAGACAACCTCATGAATCCATGGACCCTGCATGTCAGCTGGGGAGTGTTCAAGCTGGTGGAGGCTCTGTAATGGTGTGGGGCGTGTGCAGTTGTAGTGATATGGGACCCATGATACGTATTGTATCGAGTGGCTGGATATGTACGGGTATGGAGACGACCTCATCAATCCATGAACCCTGCATGTCAGTAGCGGACTGTTCAAGCTGGTGGAGGCTCTGTAATGGTATGGGGCGTGTGCAGTTGGAGTGAAATGGGTCCATGTCCATTGTGAATTCCCACGGACTTGGGCAATTCCAGCAGGACAATGCGACACCCACACGTCCAGAATTGCGACAGAGTGGCTCCAGCAACACTTTGCTGACCTTAAATACTTTCGCTGGCCAGCATATTTCCCAGACATGAAAATTATTGAGCATATCCGGGATGCGTTGCAACATCCTGTTCAGAAGACATCTCCACCCCTTCGTACTCTTACGCATTTATGGACAACCCTGCAGGATTCAAGGTGTCAGTTCCCTCCAGCACTACCTCAGACATTAGTCGAATCTATGTCACGTCGTGTTCCGGCACTTCTGCGTGCTCGCGGTGGCTCTACACGATATTAGGCAGGCGTATCAGTTTCTTTTGCTCTTCAGTGTACAAAAATAACGTCAGAGCCGATTTCACCCTTGAAAAGACGTAAATGAGGAAGGAATGCAATGTCACAATGAGGTTGAGCGAAAAGTGTACTGTGTTCAAAGACTTGGAGGTCAGTATGCTCATGAAACATTAACCCTCGCACATCATAACTCATGGACCACCAAAACAACCACGTGCGACAGTGCTGGAAACATCCTCATACGGTGAGAGATCGAAACACGTAATGCACCCAGGAACGCACCGGTTGAATGTATATTACTAAACACCTCTACTGGAACATTCTCAAGAACCGGTGTTCTCACATCACACCATCGACCATCAACTCGAAGTGTCTCTTCCATTACCTCTTGTCTCACAGTAACACGCAACCACGTCATCAGCGGCAGAAAATTCTGTGCAGATGGCAGCCTAGTTGCGGGCGTCGGAATGGCCAGAAAAATAACAGGAGGTTTGGGGAGTAAAATGTAATCTGTCTCCTTCAGTTCGGAATAGAGTAGGCCGCGCCCTGCAGTTGATGAGCAAACCGCCAAGCCAATCAGTATGTTCGTGGTAGGCGATTCGATACGGATAAGAGTCCGGAAATCAGTAGGAGAGAGAGGGAAAGGAGCACGTCGCGCTTTGACGAGAGCTGCGACCAGAGAAAGAACACGTCTCTCGGGCAACGCTCTAGGCGCGTCCCTGAGGCAACCACTTGATTCCCTCCCACGCTCCCTTAGACGTTGCGCGGGGAGACTTTCTCAGCATACTTTTCCAGAACAAATTGCCCTTTTTCTGTGCTTATGGTTCGAGCCGGCACGTACGTTGCGAAAGTTAGCACAGAAGTACTGGTACTGGGAATTTAAGTGTAAGAAAATGAGTTAATAATAAAATAATCATCCTGGTACTCCTTATACTGAGCGGCTTCCACAGTTCTTCCCCCTTCCGTGGAATGCAATAGAGCAATCATTAAAACAAAACTTGTCAAGAGTTAATAACCTACTCTACAAAATATGATAAAGATAAGGCTAACGAATACTCGTGTGCAAATGCACATCCGGGGATTTGAGAAGTGCCATTCAACAGTTCGGGACAATTGTTAAGCATGAAGGTCTGCTCTCATTATTACCAATACATTACTTCACCTTAAAAAGTACAATTACGTTCATTACTAAAACTACTTGGCGACTTTACACACTAACAGTATTTGGTAACCAATGCATTAATAAGCTAATATAACTGAAAGTAATACACCTTGTGCATGTATCCCTAAACTCTTCTAGCCATGTGTAACTTTCTAACAGTTCAGAGAAAATTATAAGAACTCTGAAACCTTTGTGTTTCCTATAAACTCATTTAACTTGGAATAAAAGTAATACAGAAACTAAAAATACAACAAACGACATGCACCTATGGCACAATCAAATTTCAATGAAAAAAGTGGATATATCGATGAATTTACCAATTCCTCTTACTATGAAATCTTAACTAATTAATTAACAGGTTAAATCAAGTTACTTATAAGAACTACATTTCAATGATTTAATTGAATTGTGTAGGTCTGCTGCCAGAATATGAGTCACAAATTTTAATTTCATTAATGTTTCACTTGTACCCATTCCATTAACAGAGTTTCAGAGTAGATCCGTATTATACAATATCTTAACTCACTGCTCACTACAAAACGCGGTGTACTTTCCAAAGAATAAACGTATTCCAAGGTATTGAAAACATGATAAGCCACATTAATCGTGATTACCGATATTTCGAAAAATATACATGTTTTACTTACCTATTAAGGAAAGCGTGGAGACAGCAACGTCAATACACATATGAAGTTGCGCATTGAAACTGGCAATATGACAACTATTTCTGTAATATGTATCCTAGATATTGAAGATGTTTTCAAGTTTATGTGGGAATATGATCCGGAAAGACTTGTTTCGTATGCCGTCACTGAGTGCGACCTTGAGACCGGAGACTGAGGTCAAATGCGCCATGTCACTGATTGCGCGGCTCCTCCCGCCGGAGGTTCGAGTCCTTCCTCGGGCATGGGTGTGTGTGTTGTTCTTAGCATAAGTTAGTATAAGTTAGTTTAAGTAGTGTGTAAGTCTAGGGACCGTTGACCTCAGCAGTTTGGTCCCTTAGGAAATCACACACATTTGAACATTTGAGGTCAAATGGTACAATAGTGAAAAATGAGGGACTGAGGTTCATTTCTAGGCCAATGACAGAAAGGGAAGCAATTGGAAGGATGCATCTCCCTGTTTAATTGGCAGCGTAGTTTCAGCACACCAAAAGTATTATATTTATACACTCCTGGAAATGGAAAAAAGAACACATTGACACCGGTGTGTCAGACCAACCATACTTGCTCCGGACACTGCGAGAGGGCTGTACAAGCAATGATCACACGCACGGCACAGCGGACACACCAGGAACCGCGGTGTTGGCCGTCGAATGGCGCTAGCTGCGCAGCATTTGTGCACCGCCGCCGTCAGTGTCAGCCAGTTTGCCGTGGCATACGGAGCTCCATCGCAGTCTTTAACACTGGTAGAATGCCCCGACAGCGTGGACGTGAACCGTATGTGCAGTTGACGGACTTTGAGCGAGGGCGTATAGTGGGCATGCGGGAGGCCGGGTGGACGTAGCGCCGAATTGTTCAACACGTGGGGCGTGAGGTCTCCACAGTACATCGATGTTGTCGCCAGTGGTCGGCGGAAGGTGCACGTGCCCGTCGACCTGGGACCGGACCGCAGCGACGCACGGATGCACGCCAAGACCGTAGGATCCTACGCAGTGCCGTAGGGGACCGCACCGCCACTTCCCAGCAAATTAGGGACACTGTTGCTCCTGGGGTATCGGCGAGGACCATTCGCAGCCGTCTCCATGAAGCTGGGCTACGGTCTCGCACACCGTTAGGCCGTCTTCCGCTCACGCCCCAACATCGTGCAGCCCGCCTCCAGTGGTGTCGCGACAGGCGTGAATGGAGGGACGAATGGAGACGTGTCGTCTTCAGCGATGAGAGTCGCTTCTGCCTTGGTGCCAATGATGGTCGTATGCGTGTTTGGCGCCGTGCAGGTGAGCGCCACAATCAGGACTGCATACGACCAAGGCACACAGGGCCAACACCCGGCATCATGGTGTGGGGAGCGATCTCCTACACTGGCCGTACACCACTGGTGATCGTCGAGGGGACACTGAATAGTGCACGGTGCATCCAAACCGTCATCGAACCCATCGTTCTACCATTCCTAGACCGGCAAGGGACCTTGCTGTTCCAACAGGACAATGCACGTCCGCATGTATCCCGTGCCACCCAACGTGCTCTAGAAGGTGTAAGTCAACTACCCTGGCCAGCAAGATCTCCGGATCTGTCCCCCGTGGGCATGTTTGGGACTGGATGAAGCGTCGTCTCACGCGGTCTGCACGTCCAGCACGAACGCTGGTCCAACTGAGGCGCCAGGTGGAAATGGCATGGCAAGCCGTTCCACAGGACTACATCCAGCATCTCTACGATCGTCTCCATGGGAGAATAGCAGCCTGCATTGCTGCGAAAGGTGGATATACACTGTACTAGTGCCGACATTGTGCGTGCTCTGTTGCCTGTGACTATGTGCCTGTGGTTCTGTCAGTGTGATCATGTGATGTATTTGACCCCAGGAATGTGTCAATAAAGTTTCCCCTTCCTGGGACAATGAATTCACGGTGTTCTTATTTCAATTTCCAGGAGTGTATTTAGCTCGCATGTATCGCCTAGAACTGTTATCAGTAATCTTATGATATGTAAGTTTGCTGGGTGCTTATTTAGAAAGTTTTTTATTTACTTAGGCAGGGAATAAGTTTTACTTCAAAGGATAGCTGAAATACGGAATACACCGAGCGAGACCTTCGGGAACATGGGGGCGAGGATCAGCACTGGAGCACATAATTACTGAGTTGTACCTTTAATTTTTATTCGTGCGGCTATTCCCTGCTGGATCGAAGACCTTAAATATCGATTGGTTTGCACACTGAAGACTTAGAAGCAAGCAGCGAACTACGAGTTTAGTATAGTGCACTGTATAGTATAAGTAGTGCGTCTCCCGTAAACTGCTGGTTCTTATACACAGAAGTGCCAACGAAACTGGTAAAGGTATGCGTATTAAAATACATACATATGCAAACAGGCAGAATACGGCACTGCGGTGGGCAACGACTATATAAAACGACAAGTGTTTGGCGCAGTTGTTACATCGGTTACTGCTGCTAAAAAGGCAGGTTATCAAGATTTAAGTGAGTTTGAACGTGGTATTATAGTCGGCGCACGAGAGGTAGCGATGAAGTGACGATTTTTCCATACGATCATTCACGAGTGTACCGTGAATATCAGGAATCCGGCAAAACATCAAATCTCCGACATCGCCGCGGCCGGGAAAAGTTCCTGCAAAAACGGGTTCAACCACGACAAAAGGGAATCGCCCAACGTGACTTCAATGCAGAGCCATCAACAAGTGTCATCGTGCGAACAATTCAACAAAAAATCATCGACATGGGCTTTCGGAGCAGAAGGCCCAATTGTGTACCCTTGATCACTGCACGAAACAAAGTCCGTCAACACCGACATAGGACTGTTGATGACTGGAAACATGTTGCCTGGTCTGACGAGTCTCTTTTCAAATTGTATCGATCGGATAGACGTGTACGGGTACGGAGCCAACCTCATGAGTCCATGGACCCTGCATGTCTGCAGGGGACTGTTCATGCTGGTGGGCCGGCCGGTATGGCCGAGCGGCTCTAGGCGCTTCAGTCTGGAACCGCGCGATCGCTACGGTCGCAGGTTCGAATCCTGCCTCGGGCATGGATGTGTGTGATGTCCTTAGGTTAGTTAGGTTTAAGTAGTTCTAAGTTCTAGGGGACTGATGACCTCAGATGTTAAGTCCCATAGTGCTCAGAACCATTTGAACCATGCTGGTGGAGCTCTGTAAAGGTGTGGGACGTGTGCAGTTCGAGTGATATGGGACCCCTGATACGTCTAGATACGACTCTGACAGGTGACACGTACGTAAGCATCCTGTCTGCCCACTTGCATCCATTCATCTCCATTGTGCATTCCGACGGACATGGACAATTCCACCAGGACAATGCGACACACCACACGTCCAGAATTACTACAGAGTGGCTCCAGGAACACTCTTCTGAGTTTAAACACTTCCGACGCCCACCAAACTCCCCAGACATGAACATTATTGAGCAAAATTGGGATGTCTTACAACGTGCTGTTCAGAAAAGATCTCCATCACCTCGTACTCTTACGGTTTTATGGACAGCCCTGCAGGGTTCATGGTGTCAGTTCACTCCAGCACTACTTCAGACATTAGTCGAGTCCATGCCACGTCGTTTTCCGGCATTTCGGCGTTTTTGCGGGGGCCCTACACGATATTGGGCAGGCGTACCAGTTTCTTTGGCTCTTCAGCGTAATTACATCATGAAGGCAGCATACAATAAACGTCAGACTGTCATGATGTCTCCTACATGCTTGCATATTCAAATGATAAGCATCTCAGCGCAACAGCACAAGGTAGGCTATGCATTGTGTATACAGAGTGTCTAAAAAGCTTGCAAGGGTGTGCACGGTATGTTGTGGTGGTAAACAATTGTAAAAATAAATTCGGTATGCTGCGCCGTTTTCGATTTAATTAGCATTGAAGTTATCCAATAAGGTCGTTGCGAGAGCAAATTCAAGCAGCCTTCCGGATAACTTAATGTCAGTTGTCCTCATAGCGTAAATGATAGCACACAAGTCTACTCAGTCTTTGGCTCGGTTTCCATACTTACTACCGTGTCATTTCCAATTTCTTTATCGCTCCCTTCGACGGTTGAGCAGCGGTCTGATTGGCAACTTCAATGCTAATTAAGTCGGAAACGGCGCAGAGTATCGAATTTTTTTTCTTAACAGTTGTTTCTCAGCACAACCTACCCTTCAATACACTTACAAGTTTTTCATACTGTTTGCGACCATCCTGTATAAGGAAAGATCTGAATGGCAGCTGTTCGTGAGAAAATGGTGTTACGCCTCGTGTAAGAAGGAGAAAATCTACCAGCACGTCTGCCAATCCGACAGCGGCTACATCGCGGCCTACAGAGACTGCTTCTATCGTTCCGCGATATTACTGCTACAGTTGGTCGGATTCCGACGATGGTTATACAGATATGCAATCGATGGGTTGAGCAAGATCTTACTCAAACGCCATCCGAGATTTCATTGGATCCACAAGACTAGCACCCAAGAGGACAGACGTATTGTTTTCGTGCGTGATTGTACTTCACTGTGATGAATCTTGAGTCAGGAAATGTGTCTGTGTACAGCAATACAAGTATTGACACGGACAGGGCGATGACTTCTGGAGCTCAATTGAACGTCAGGACGGCGACAATTGTTGCATCTTCTCTTAACGCGGCAGCAGACAGAGGCAGGCCGAAAGTGGTGTGTCCTACAATGACAGCGGAAACAGGAATGACACCACGTCGTGTTTTCGGACGAACTACAGTCCTGGGTACAGCATTACGAAGAATTTATTCGCGTGTGGAGGTTCCGAGGAGAATGAACGTTACCAGACTGCGTTTGTCACCATCAAATGGGCCCTTCATCTGGCTTGATGGTACGTCTTGCCAGTAAGTACACTATAAGATCACTTCTGGCTCGCGTAGCCTGTAATTTGGACAGCAGCTGTTACTTTCTCAAGTCTAAAGGGCAGTTGCTGTGTCCTACGCTACAGGCCTCTGTGACATCACGTTTCAGCAGGATAACGCAAGACCCAAGTTGTCCTTGTTACCTTGATGCAGAGGATGATCGACTGTTGGCATGGCCGGCATGCTCTCCAGATGTCTCTCCCACTGAACACATGTTCTTGTGGGACACAGAGAGACTGGTATACAACCACTCGCCAGCCGGTATGAACGAAAAACGGTGTTGAAGCACCGTGATGTGATGTACTGTATCACTCACCTAGGCTATCATGGACTCGATGCCCAGCCGAGTTAAAGTCATTGCTGCCAGAGGTGGCGCCGGCCGCTGTGGACGAGCGGTTCTAGGTGCTTTAGTCCGGAACCATGCGGCTGCTGCTGTCGCAGGTTCGAATCCTGCCTCGGCCATGGATGTGTGTGATGTCCTTAGGTTAGTTAGGTTTCAGTAGTGCTAAGTCTAGGGGACTGATGACCTCAGACGTTAAGTCCCATAGTACTTAGAGCCATTTGAACCAGAGATGGCTGTTGGCAGCTCTGAGCACTGAAATTCGTACCCTGTATACCCCAGAACACACACAGATTTACTCGTTTAATCTTTCTACTCTACCGAATACTCAGAATAAGTAAAATTTCTTTCTTTAATGCATTTCCTGGCGCTGCAGCTTAATGGCCAGCGGTGTATATGCCTAACTCCTAAATTACCGATTGAAAAGGACACAGGGTGTGGGGCGGCGGATGAGTTTGTAATAATAATTAAATCTATTGCTGTATAACCGCTTGCGTGTTGAATCAGTTTCTAGCTTTTAGAATGTTGTTATTGCTGTCTTTTGCCGTTCTCAACACTGGCTCTCTATTTACTCCGTGACCCCCAGAAAGTGATTTAATAAAACTTGGAGCCAGTAAATAGATATCCTAGTGCCCACTTTACCTGAGAATGTTCTTATAGCTGCAGCTTATAGCTCTGAGGAATTAGGAGATTGTCCGGGATTTCTAATCAAAAACGGTTTTCCAAAATAGTTGAGTATATTCTGAAATTCACTAATAAAAACCACAAGTATCCCTACAACCTAACTAACAGAACAGTTCAGAGTCTAATGCGCTGATGCAACTATAAATGTCCGAATCAAATGTTAAAAAGAATGCTCGCCAAAATTTGATGAAAATATTTCATCAAACGCCACGCAAAATTTTTGGCAGAATGTCTGTCCCGCGACGGCACGTGAAAAATACGACAATACGCAAACTGAAGCTAGTTAATGAAAATCATCCCAGAATTAACACTTCACATAAAATGTCTTCATGGTTCCGCGTATCTCTAGTAACTTAATACGGCACCCGAGGCGGTTTGCAGCAGATACACTGATGCGACGCGACTACCGACACAGATGGCGTGTCATTCAGCGTCTGGAGAGAACTGGGGCCTTGCTTCCTCGCGCAGTGTTCTTATATATAAAGCCGCGGTGCGGATGGCTGAGGGATCGCCTGATCAAATCCGCTCTCCCGACTAGCCGCTGGGCTAGTAACGCACCACTTCAAGATACATAATAATTTATAGCTTCTTTGGCTGATGGCCGAAGAAGCTCTTAATTTAAACGTGCATTCAGCACGCAGGTAAGTATTGATAATAAAATTTTGACGTGGCTAAGTTAAATACTTTAGGCGAGAGAATTAATTTAATTGCCCTGCACGCACTAGATGAGCTCTGAACTGGCCCTGTTGAGATCCGCTATCGCTATAATTTTATAGGTATAAAAAAGAAACTTTACACATTTTCATAATCATAGCGGACCTCCAACCTATTTAAATCTAAACATCCTAGCCTTATTTACTAGCCTACTTAATCTATCTTGCTTCCTTCAGTTTTGAGACGAAAACCAGAAAATCATGAATTTCCACTAAAGTCTTAATTTGTGAAATCCAAAGTACTGTTTTCATTAAATCATTATGAAAGATGAATCTAAATATAAATTTTGAAGTCTCTAGCTCTTTTCTGTTGCGCCAATGATTTTTCCAGAAAAACGTCCAAATCTCGGAAATGGCTGAAGTTATCAAACTGATATTTAACACACATTAATTTAGTATTATTTCTGACATGCTAGAAAAGTTTTAGTTCACGTGCTTGATTTTTAAGGTATTGCGCAACATTTATGACGTCAGAGCTAGTTACAGCAGACTGGCTGGCACACAATGGAAACTGATGTGAATTTACTACAGCGTGAGTAGGCTGCTTCCCTACATCACCCTCTACTTAAATTTTTTTGTTTATGAATGTTAATGAATGAAAAAAAAATTTAATTACAAAAAGGGAAGCAAGAGTACAGTTTAACTCCCTATGAAAATCAAAATTGAAATATAAACCTGTAGAAACATTAAAGAAAACTTATTACCTACATTAATTATTTAAATTGTAGGCATGTTCACTGCCTTTTAAAACAATGTCATTACTCAAAATTTTAAGCAAAGTCAACGAAATATTTTGACATACATATTGCCTTAGACAAACAAACACATACAGATTGAAAAATTATGAAAATCTTAGATCCATTAAATACATTAAATACATTTTTACACACACAAATTCAAAGAAAATAACGTGATACATAAACAGATTATTATCTCTTAGCAGTCTTTTCTAAACCTGAAAGAAAATTCCACAAATAATTTTTACACACGTGGTTGTAGCCGCTTTGGCTGGCGTCCTACACTTCCATTCACAAGGGTAGAGAGGGGAAGTTGCTATGGTGTGCGTCCTTCACGTTCTCTCTAAATTACATGGGGGAAAGGGGAGGGGTCACTGTGAGTTGTGTCCAAGCCACTCCACGCTTTCACGCAGCTATCAGGCTGCCATTATCTGGTTTGTCCTGTAGAACAAACAAAAAGAGTGCCTCAGACTCTGTTCACTTAATATCTAAGGGTGGGTCACAAAGAAATGGGGATATATACATTTAATCTTCCAATATTTTGCTGGAACAAAGTTAACAGAACCTTTTTAATTTTTCTCTCACGGTTACTTAATTGTCATAAAGTCGGTAAACAAATGGCTCAAAACGCCGTTAGTCACGTACTGGAGAAAATTTATGCTCCTAAGGCATACAATCATAAATCATATTTAATCTGAATTTCTTATTTCTGGGCCGGAACGCTGAACCAATGCTCGGTACATTCCTGAATACATTTGTATTTTAAGCACTTAACTGACTCATCTTTGATTACTTTATTCTTAGAGATAGTATGAGTATGATTAGTGGTTGTTTTCTCAGCTCCTTTGTATATGTGAGTAACTTTTGGTAACAGTACAATTGTGAGTGTTCAAAACACACTACGTTTAGTTGACTACAAAATCCACTTATTGGTCCTCTGCTGTTGCCAGTTCCACATCTGCAATTAGGTACTTACTTACTTTGAAGTGTATTTATGCGGAGCTAAAATAATGTTTTACGTCTGTCATTATGTACTTACTTACTTTGCTAGTGTATGAACTTAGGTAATACTCACTCCATTTAAATTTAAAGCATAGGAAAGCACATTTATTTAATATTCATAGTGTACTGCAGTTGATTAGTTTGCTCACGCGACAATCCATTTCCACTCGATCGGACACTGAAACCTCAGGTAGTCTCTCTCAGACCTACCACTAAACTGCATCAAATAATTATGGACGAGCGTAATGCTAAATTCCTTAAACCTATAGGACACCATGAGCTGCTCTGTCTCATCTAACATAAGGGTACCTATGGTCGCATTCACGCCTCCAACTCATAACCTCAATATGTATAGGTGTATCCTGTCACACACTACACTAAAATAATGGCCAGCTCCAACCTTATAAATACTTCAGGGACGTGTCCTTCACGTCTCAACCACAAACACTGCCCAATTCTATTACACTGCCTTTCCTTGCTACACCAGGTGAGTTTATACTTACAACTTATCTGCATATTTTTCATAACACTAAGCAATCTCTTTTATTATTAATTAGTTAGCTCTACAGCATACACTAGGTTTCACTACCATTTCAGATCCTGCTTGTACATGAATTCATATATCTTTTTAAATTACTGTTGGTGGACCATTTCCAATAAAACAACACTTCATACTTACTATATTACCAGGGTACTATACATAATTGTTACTCAAATACATTGTATCTTAATTACTTCATACTTCCCTTTTGTTTGTCACTATTAGGTTTGTCACATTAGGTTTTTTTTTTTTGTCACTAATCGGTCGATAGAATGGTTACATAACTATTGACTTGATAGTCATAACAGAAAATTTTATGTGTTGGAAGAAAGAGGTCGAAATTTTTGAGGACAGGAAAGAGGAAGAATGAGTGAGACCTGAAAGGGAAAGAAGATCTCACACAGCTGGGACTGCACAGCTGCCACACTGTGTAGAGGTTACAGAACAACCTCCTCCCTACAGCATTCATTGGTTTATTATTGGTTTGATAATCATAACGGAAAATTTTATGTGTTGGAAGAAAAGGTCGAAATTTTTAGGGATAGGAAAGATGAAGATTGAGTGAGACCTGAAATGGGAAAGAAGATCTCACACAGCTGGGACTGCACAGCTGCCACACTGTGTAGAGGTTAAAGAACAACCTCCTCCCTACAGCATTCAGTGGCTACCTATGAATCTGCCAGGTCGATCTGAAAATACTTTATGATGCCTTTTTAGAACCTGTCTCAGTTCTTCCTCCTGATTGGCTGAAATCTTATCGATTTCCTGCAATTTAGTTTCTATTTTGTCTAAAATAATTGCTTCTTCTTCTTCTTCTGTGTTTAACTTATTGTTATTAAGATTAACATCCTCGTCCCAATACCTCCTGTTTTTCAGAACTCGTATAGGCAGCTCCCAAGTTTCATGATCAGTTACTACATGTTTATCACTAAAAGGTACTATAATTACTCCGGTTATTGGCAAGACCATTTTTAACTGGCTTCTTTCAAAGTCAACAACACTCTGATATTTTGACAAGAAATCTATGCCAATTAAAACCTCAATACTGAGATTATTTACAATTAAACATGGATGATCAATTAAATTACCACTTATGTTAAAAGGTAGCAAAGCTTCTTGCTTTACTGTTTTTGACACCTTGCCAGTAGCACCAATTATTCTTAGTCCTGATACCCTCATTACTGTAAGCTTGTCTTTACCAGGTAATGCATCAAAGAAGGACTGAGATATTGCACTCACCTCACTTCCACTGTCTAAGAGACAACGTACATTGATACCCAACATATTCACTATTATTATAGGGTGGCTTATTCTAGGTTGTACAGGTGGTTCCTCACATTCATCTGGTAGTTCCTTTTGGATTTGTCTCCAACTAAAGTGATCGACATCTGTCTTCATTACATTTAGGTCACAGTGTGTAGGGGTTTCCTGAATTACCTTTTCAGCTGCCTTTTCCAGTCGGTCTATTAATTTTAAATCGAAACACCGCACGACTTCATTACATTTAGTTTGCTGAACATGACCCAAATTACTGTAGTCTGAGCGATTCTGCGCCTCCAGACATGGCATAATACTAGTTACAGCTAAACCACTTTTACCATTATCGTCGGTTTCCTTCTCAAGTGACAACTGGTCACAGCTACTGGGTTCATCGACCCCAAATTGCCTACCCTCTACATTCCCACTTATCTCCTGTTCTAAATCTATTAGTACATTATCAACATCCTGCACAGGCACTTTAGATAAGAGCACATCATCCTCATCGTAAATATAAGCATGAATTTCTTCTGCTTCTTCACCTGACAATTCAGTATTTTGTAGCTCATCCCTACTGTTACACTGCTGCGCCTTCTCTTTCTCTTCCCACTTAGAAAGCGTCTCTAACACGGTATCTATCAAATACTGTGAGTGATCTAATATTTCTGTTGTATCCTTAGGTGCTACCGACTCTTCATCCACATGTTCAGTTTGAGTATTCTGATCTGTCTTACCAATTCCCGTAACTACTGGCTTAGGAAAAGTAACCGCCTGGTGAGCGCCAGTGTCCTCATAGACGGGAACTAGTTTTCCTGCCTCGGCCTACTACTGTTTCCTTTAGTTTCATTATAGTTAACTGGCATAGCCTTACTTTCCGTACTGTTGTTTACATGCATATTTCTGTTTGGAACAAAATTATTATCCCTTGGATGCCATTGTTGGTTCTGATAACTATTTCCCCAATTCCTACCTCTCTTAGGATGGCGAACACCTACTGTTCTGATGTTTACATTGCCATTTTGCTCGTTCCTAAAATTACTATTATTGTTATTGGCAATTCGGTTATTACGTGCTTGCTCCTCATTGGCAGCAACACGTTCTACACGTTCCGAATACTCAATGAAACGATTCAGATTATCTCTAGGGGCTGATATAATTCTCGTTTGCCAATACCATGGCAGTTTGGCTTCAAGACCTAGTATAATCATTTCTGGTTTTAGCTTTTCCGCCAAATGTGACAAACGTGAAATCCATGACCTAGCAAACTCTTTAATTGATTCCTTGCCTGCATTGAAGCGTTTCCCACTCCAAAATTCTCTCAACACTTCATTTTGCTTATTGCTAGACCAATACTCATTAATAAAAGCTGTTTTAAATTCTGCTAATGTTTTACACTTTAACATAACATCAGCTGACCAACGCATGGCGTCACCTGCTAAATGGCTTTTAATAAATGAGATTTTCTCTCGCTCAGACCAAGTTGGTGGAATCACATCTTCAAAATCGTTCCAGAAATCTAACGGATGGATATTTTTATCTGGATCGAACCGCAAGAACTGCCGACACCCGATAAAAGCGGCGTTTGCAGCTACAACTTGTTGTACATTACCATTACCAGAAGTTACTGAAGCTACTTTACTCTCAATGTTAGCAATGTTAGTACTTATATTTTCTACTTTCATTTCAACATTATCTACTCTTTGCACAATATGAGTAGTGTCAGTTTTGATTGCTTCTACTTCTGCTTGACATATGTTTACTTTTATATTAACATCTTTAAATCTATCTGAGCACAGTTCAGATTCCGCTTCGATCTTTTCTGTTAACTTGTGCTCCAGCTTCGCATCTTCCATTTGGAAGTCTTTGCGAACCTCAGCAACTTCGGATTTAACTGTTTTATACATTTCAGAAAACTGTTGAGCAACCTTTTTCTTAATATCCTCATGATTGCAATCAATTTTATAATTCAAACTGTCTAGATCCTCTTTCAACTTATTGCAACCAGCCTTGAAGGTATCGTCCATTACCTCCAATCGTTTATTAAAATTTGTTTGGCTGGCCACAATTTCAGACTTTAATTCAGCATTACTGCTTTTGACCTGTTCACTTATTTCAGCCTTTAATTCAGCATTATTGGATTCTAACTTATTGTCCATTGCCTCAAACCGCATATTAAAATTTGTTTGACTGGCAGCTATTGCTTGTAATATAACATTTAGATCAACAGCCCCAGCATCTTTGGGTTGCTCACGAGCTGGCTTTTTATCACACTCAGGTGACGAAAAACTAGCTCCAATACCAGAATCATCAAAACTAAATGAAACTTCTGATTGATTAGTCATACCTAACTTCTCCTTCTTAAACTCTACCATTTCTGATGACTGCTTCATTTTTAATTCATCAGAGAAACTATCATACAATAAATTTACAATTTCTACTTTCCGCTTTACTACAGGGGTCTCTATTATTGAATCATTGCCCCTTCCCACACTACTGTCAGGAGACAACACTTTATATTTCACTTTAACATTACTACTTTCAAGCATATTTACACTTGAACCGTTGTCTGTATTTACAGTTCCCTCAACAGACATAGGTTCTGATTTAAGTTTAACCTCAGTTTCTTTTGGCGGTTCCATCGCCGACAGTCTTTTAGTGCAGGTTAGTAAAATTTTTAACAGCTTTTCACTTAACTTAGTTCCTTCTGCACGACGTATGGCGTTGCCGGCGCGGCGTACCAGGATTCCTGATGCGACGTGGCACGTTGAGCTGCGGACGGCTCTCCGACGGCTGTTGTGTGTTTGCGTGGCCCGCAATTGCAGGCTCTGCGCCGGCTGCTCCAGGGGACGATTGCGGTACAGCGAGACTGGCTTCTCGCGATGCCGGCAGCACCGCTAGACTCAGTGCCAGCTCCGTCAATCCAGATGCGTTGTTAATCCAATTGCGTCGTCCACATGCACACGTAACACATTCATTGTTCTATTCTCAGTTGCGTGTCGCATTTCACTCGCGAATCCGGATAGTTAAAATTCACTTTCACTTAGTCGATTTCCCGGCCGATGCACCATATGTGGGGCGGCGGATGAGTTTGTAATAATAACTAAATCTATTGCTGTATAACCGCTTGCGTGTTGAATCAGTTTCTAGCTTTTAGAATGTTGTTATTGCTGTCTTTTGCCGTTCTCAACACTGGCTCTCTATTTACTCCGTGACCCCCAGAAAGTGATTTAATAAAACTTGGAGCCAGTAAATAGATATCCTAGTGCCCACTTTACCTGAGAATGTTCTTATAGCTGCAGCTTATAGCTCTGAGGAATTAGGAGATTGTCCGGGATTTCTAATCAAAAACGGTTTTCCAAAATAGTTGAGTATATTCTGAAATTCACTAATAAAAACCACAAGTATCCCTACAACCTAACTAACAGAACAGTTCAGAGTCTAATGCGCTGATGCAACTATAAATGTCCGAATCAAATGTTAAAAAGAATGCTCGCCAAAATTTGATGAAAATATTTCATCAAACGCCACGCAAAATTTTTGGCAGAATGTCTGTCCCGCGACGGCACGTGAAAAATACGACAATACGCAAACTGAAGCTAGTTAATGAAAATCATCCCAGAATTAACACTTCACATAAAATGTCTTCATGGTTCCGCGTATCTCTAGTAACTTAATACGGCACCCGAGGCGGTTTGCAGCAGATACACTGATGCGACGCGACTACCGACACAGATGGCGTGTCATTCAGCGTCTGGAGAGAACTGGGGCCTTGCTTCCTCGCGCAGTGTTCTTATATATAAAGCCGCGGTGCGGATGGCTGAGGGATCGCCTGATCAAATCCGCTCTCCCGACTAGCCGCTGGGCTAGTAACGCACCACTTCAAGATACATAATAATTTATAGCTTCTTTGGCTGATGGCCGAAGAAGCTCTTAATTTAAACGTGCATTCAGCACGCAGGTAAGTATTGATAATAAAATTTTGACGTGGCTAAGTTAAATACTTTAGGCGAGAGAATTAATTTAATTGCCCTGCACGCACTAGATGAGCTCTGAACTGGCCCTGTTGAGATCCGCTATCGCTATAATTTTATAGGTATAAAAAAGAAACTTTACACATTTTCATAATCATAGCGGACCTCCAACCTATTTAAATCTAAACATCCTAGCCTTATTTACTAGCCTACTTAATCTATCTTGCTTCCTTCAGTTTTGAGACGAAAACCAGAAAATCATGAATTTCCACTAAAGTCTTAATTTGTGAAATCCAAAGTACTGTTTTCATTAAATCATTATGAAAGATGAATCTAAATATAAATTTTGAAGTCTCTAGCTCTTTTCTGTTGCGCCAATGATTTTTCCAGAAAAACGTCCAAATCTCGGAAATGGCTGAAGTTATCAAACTGATATTTAACACACATTAATTTAGTATTATTTCTGACATGCTAGAAAAGTTTTAGTTCACGTGCTTGATTTTTAAGGTATTGCGCAACATTTATGACGTCAGAGCTAGTTACAGCAGACTGGCTGGCACACAATGGAAACTGATGTGAATTTACTACAGCGTGAGTAGGCTGCTTCCCTACATCACCCTCTACTTAAATTTTTTTGTTTATGAATGTTAATGAATGAAAAAAAAATTTAATTACAAAAAGGGAAGCAAGAGTACAGTTTAACTCCCTATGAAAATCAAAATTGAAATATAAACCTGTAGAAACATTAAAGAAAACTTATTACCTACATTAATTATTTAAATTGTAGGCATGTTCACTGCCTTTTAAAACAATGTCATTACTCAAAATTTTAAGCAAAGTCAACGAAATATTTTGACATACATATTGCCTTAGACAAACAAACACATACAGATTGAAAAATTATGAAAATCTTAGATCCATTAAATACATTAAATACATTTTTACACACACAAATTCAAAGAAAATAACGTGATACATAAACAGATTATTATCTCTTAGCAGTCTTTTCTAAACCTGAAAGAAAATTCCACAAATAATTTTTACACACGTGGTTGTAGCCGCTTTGGCTGGCGTCCTACACTTCCATTCACAAGGGTAGAGAGGGGAAGTTGCTATGGTGTGCGTCCTTCACGTTCTCTCTAAATTACATGGGGGAAAGGGGAGGGGTCACTGTGAGTTGTGTCCAAGCCACTCCACGCTTTCACGCAGCTATCAGGCTGCCATTATCTGGTTTGTCCTGTAGAGCAAACAAAAAGAGTGCCTCAGACTCTGTTCACTTAATATCTAAGGGTGGGTCACAAAGAAATGGGGATATATACATTTAATCTTCCAATATTTTGCTGGAACAAAGTTAACAGAACCTTTTTAATTTTTCTCTCACGGTTACTTAATTGTCATAAAGTCGGTAAACAAATGGCTCAAAACGCCGTTAGTCACGTACTGGAGAAAATTTATGCTCCTAAGGCATACAATCATAAATCATATTTAATCTGAATTTCTTATTTCTGGGCCGGAACGCTGAACCAATGCTCGGTACATTCCTGAATACATTTGTATTTTAAGCACTTAACTGACTCATCTTTGATTACTTTATTCTTAGAGATAGTATGAGTATGATTAGTGGTTGTTTTCTCAGCTCCTTTGTATATGTGAGTAACTTTTGGTAACAGTACAATTGTGAGTGTTCAAAACACACTACGTTTAGTTGACTACAAAATCCACTTATTGGTCCTCTGCTGTTGCCAGTTCCACATCTGCAATTAGGTACTTACTTACTTTGAAGTGTATTTATGCGGAGCTAAAATAATGTTTTACGTCTGTCATTATGTACTTACTTACTTTGCTAGTGTATGAACTTAGGTAATACTCACTCCATTTAAATTTAAAGCATAGGAAAGCACATTTATTTAATATTCATAGTGTACTGCAGTTGATTAGTTTGCTCACGCGACAATCCATTTCCACTCGATCGGACACTGAAACCTCAGGTAGTCTCTCTCAGACCTACCACTAAACTGCATCAAATAATTATGGACGAGCGTAATGCTAAATTCCTTAAACCTATAGGACACCATGAGCTGCTCTGTCTCATCTAACATAAGGGTACCTATGGTCGCATTCACGCCTCCAACTCATAACCTCAATATGTATAGGTGTATCCTGTCACACACTACACTAAAATAATGGCCAGCTCCAACCTTATAAATACTTCAGGGACGTGTCCTTCACGTCTCAACCACAAACACTGCCCAATTCTATTACACTGCCTTTCCTTGCTACACCAGGTGAGTTTATACTTACAACTTATCTGCATATTTTTCATAACACTAAGCAATCTCTTTTATTATTAATTAGTTAGCTCTACAGCATACACTAGGTTTCACTACCATTTCAGATCCTGCTTGTACATGAATTCATATATCTTTTTAAATTACTGTTGGTGGACCATTTCCAATAAAACAACACTTCATACTTACTATATTACCAGGGTACTATACATAATTGTTACTCAAATACATTGTATCTTAATTACTTCATACTTCCCTTTTGTTTGTCACTATTAGGTTTGTCACATTAGGTTTTTTTTTTTTGTCACTAATCGGTCGATAGAATGGTTACATAACTATTGACTTGATAGTCATAACAGAAAATTTTATGTGTTGGAAGAAAGAGGTCGAAATTTTTGAGGACAGGAAAGAGGAAGAATGAGTGAGACCTGAAAGGGAAAGAAGATCTCACACAGCTGGGACTGCACAGCTGCCACACTGTGTAGAGGTTACAGAACAACCTCCTCCCTACAGCATTCATTGGTTTATTATTGGTTTGATAATCATAACGGAAAATTTTATGTGTTGGAAGAAAAGGTCGAAATTTTTAGGGATAGGAAAGATGAAGATTGAGTGAGACCTGAAATGGGAAAGAAGATCTCACACAGCTGGGACTGCACAGCTGCCACACTGTGTAGAGGTTAAAGAACAACCTCCTCCCTACAGCATTCAGTGGCTACCTATGAATCTGCCAGGTCGATCTGAAAATACTTTATGATGCCTTTTTAGAACCTGTCTCAGTTCTTCCTCCTGATTGGCTGAAATCTTATCGATTTCCTGCAATTTAGTTTCTATTTTGTCTAAAATAATTGCTTCTTCTTCTTCTTCTGTGTTTAACTTATTGTTATTAAGATTAACATCCTCGTCCCAATACCTCCTGTTTTTCAGAACTCGTATAGGCAGCTCCCAAGTTTCATGATCAGTTACTACATGTTTATCACTAAAAGGTACTATAATTACTCCGGTTATTGGCAAGACCATTTTTAACTGGCTTCTTTCAAAGTCAACAACACTCTGATATTTTGACAAGAAATCTATGCCAATTAAAACCTCAATACTGAGATTATTTACAATTAAACATGGATGATCAATTAAATTACCACTTATGTTAAAAGGTAGCAAAGCTTCTTGCTTTACTGTTTTTGACACCTTGCCAGTAGCACCAATTATTCTTAGTCCTGATACCCTCATTACTGTAAGCTTGTCTTTACCAGGTAATGCATCAAAGAAGGACTGAGATATTGCACTCACCTCACTTCCACTGTCTAAGAGACAACGTACATTGATACCCAACATATTCACTATTATTATAGGGTGGCTTATTCTAGGTTGTACAGGTGGTTCCTCACATTCATCTGGTAGTTCCTTTTGGATTTGTCTCCAACTAAAGTGATCGACATCTGTCTTCATTACATTTAGGTCACAGTGTGTAGGGGTTTCCTGAATTACCTTTTCAGCTGCCTTTTCCAGTCGGTCTATTAATTTTAAATCGAAACACCGCACGACTTCATTACATTTAGTTTGCTGAACATGACCCAAATTACTGTAGTCTGAGCGATTCTGCGCCTCCAGACATGGCATAATACTAGTTACAGCTAAACCACTTTTACCATTATCGTCGGTTTCCTTCTCAAGTGACAACTGGTCACAGCTACTGGGTTCATCGACCCCAAATTGCCTACCCTCTACATTCCCACTTATCTCCTGTTCTAAATCTATTAGTACATTATCAACATCCTGCACAGGCACTTTAGATAAGAGCACATCATCCTCATCGTAAATATAAGCATGAATTTCTTCTGCTTCTTCACCTGACAATTCAGTATTTTGTAGCTCATCCCTACTGTTACACTGCTGCGCCTTCTCTTTCTCTTCCCACTTAGAAAGCGTCTCTAACACGGTATCTATCAAATACTGTGAGTGATCTAATATTTCTGTTGTATCCTTAGGTGCTACCGACTCTTCATCCACATGTTCAGTTTGAGTATTCTGATCTGTCTTACCAATTCCCGTAACTACTGGCTTAGGAAAAGTAACCGCCTGGTGAGCGCCAGTGTCCTCATAGACGGGAACTAGTTTTCCTGCCTCGGCCTACTACTGTTTCCTTTAGTTTCATTATAGTTAACTGGCATAGCCTTACTTTCCGTACTGTTGTTTACATGCATATTTCTGTTTGGAACAAAATTATTATCCCTTGGATGCCATTGTTGGTTCTGATAACTATTTCCCCAATTCCTACCTCTCTTAGGATGGCGAACACCTACTGTTCTGATGTTTACATTGCCATTTTGCTCGTTCCTAAAATTACTATTATTGTTATTGGCAATTCGGTTATTACGTGCTTGCTCCTCATTGGCAGCAACACGTTCTACACGTTCCAAATACTCAATGAAACGATTCAGATTATCTCTAGGGGCTGATATAATTCTCGTTTGCCAATACCATGGCAGTTTGGCTTCAAGACCTAGTATAATCATTTCTGGTTTTAGCTTTTCCGCCAAATGTGACAAACGTGAAATCCATGACCTAGCAAACTCTTTAATTGATTCCTTGCCTGCATTGAAGCGTTTCCCACTCCAAAATTCTCTCAACACTTCATTTTGCTTATTGCTAGACCAATACTCATTAATAAAAGCTGTTTTAAATTCTGCTAATGTTTTACACTTTAACATAACATCAGCTGACCAACGCATGGCGTCACCTGCTAAATGGCTTTTAATAAATGAGATTTTCTCTCGCTCAGACCAAGTTGGTGGAATCACATCTTCAAAATCGTTCCAGAAATCTAACGGATGGATATTTTTATCTGGATCGAACCGCAAGAACTGCCGACACCCGATAAAAGCGGCGTTTGCAGCTACAACTTGTTGTACATTACCATTACCAGAAGTTACTGAAGCTACTTTACTCTCAATGTTAGCAATGTTAGTACTTATATTTTCTACTTTCATTTCAACATTATCTACTCTTTGCACAATATGAGTAGTGTCAGTTTTGATTGCTTCTACTTCTGCTTGACATATGTTTACTTTTATATTAACATCTTTAAATCTATCTGAGCACAGTTCAGATTCCGCTTCGATCTTTTCTGTTAACTTGTGCTCCAGCTTCGCATCTTCCATTTGGAAGTCTTTGCGAACCTCAGCAACTTCGGATTTAACTGTTTTATACATTTCAGAAAACTGTTGAGCAACCTTTTTCTTAATATCCTCATGATTGCAATCAATTTTATAATTCAAACTGTCTAGATCCTCTTTCAACTTATTGCAACCAGCCTTGAAGGTATCGTCCATTACCTCCAATCGTTTATTAAAATTTGTTTGGCTGGCCACAATTTCAGACTTTAATTCAGCATTACTGCTTTTGACCTGTTCACTTATTTCAGCCTTTAATTCAGCATTATTGGATTCTAACTTATTGTCCATTGCCTCAAACCGCATATTAAAATTTGTTTGACTGGCAGCTATTGCTTGTAATATAACATTTAGATCAACAGCCCCAGCATCTTTGGGTTGCTCACGAGCTGGCTTTTTATCACACTCAGGTGACGAAAAACTAGCTCCAATACCAGAATCATCAAAACTAAATGAAACTTCTGATTGATTAGTCATACCTAACTTCTCCTTCTTAAACTCTACCATTTCTGATGACTGCTTCATTTTTAATTCATCAGAGAAACTATCATACAATAAATTTACAATTTCTACTTTCCGCTTTACTACAGGGGTCTCTATTATTGAATCATTGCCCCTTCCCACACTACTGTCAGGAGACAACACTTTATATTTCACTTTAACATTACTACTTTCAAGCATATTTACACTTGAACCGTTGTCTGTATTTACAGTTCCCTCAACAGACATAGGTTCTGATTTAAGTTTAACCTCAGTTTCTTTTGGCGGTTCCATCGCCGACAGTCTTTTAGTGCAGGTTAGTAAAATTTTTAACAGCTTTTCACTTAACTTAGTTCCTTCTGCACGACGTATGGCGTTGCCGGCGCGGCGTACCAGGATTCCTGATGCGACGTGGCACGTTGAGCTGCGGACGGCTCTCCGACGGCTGTTGTGTGTTTGCGTGGCCCGCAATTGCAGGCTCTGCGCCGGCTGCTCCAGGGGACGATTGCGGTACAGCGAGACTGGCTTCTCGCGATGCCGGCAGCACCGCTAGACTCAGTGCCAGCTCCGTCAATCCAGATGCGTTGTTAATCCAATTGCGTCGTCCACATGCACACGTAACACATTCATTGTTCTATTCTCAGTTGCGTGTCGCATTTCACTCGCGAATCCGGATAGTTAAAATTCACTTTCACTTAGTCGATTTCCCGGCCGATGCACCATATGTGGGGCGGCGGATGAGTTTGTAATAATAATTAAATCTATTGCTGTATAACCGCTTGCGTGTTGAATCAGTTTCTAGCTTTTAGAATGTTGTTATTGCTGTCTTTTGCCGTTCTCAACACTGGCTCTCTATTTACTCCGTGACCCCCAGAAAGTGATTTAATAAAACTTGGAGCCAGTAAATAGATATCCTAGTGCCCACTTTACCTGAGAATGTTCTTATAGCTGCAGCTTATAGCTCTGAGGAATTAGGAGATTGTCCGGGATTTCTAATCAAAAACGGTTTTCCAAAATAGTTGAGTATATTCTGAAATTCACTAATAAAAACCACAAGTATCCCTACAACCTAACTAACAGAACAGTTCAGAGTCTAATGCGCTGATGCAACTATAAATGTCCGAATCAAATGTTAAAAAGAATGCTCGCCAAAATTTGATGAAAATATTTCATCAAACGCCACGCAAAATTTTTGGCAGAATGTCTGTCCCGCGACGGCACGTGAAAAATACGACAATACGCAAACTGAAGCTAGTTAATGAAAATCATCCCAGAATTAACACTTCACATAAAATGTCTTCATGGTTCCGCGTATCTCTAGTAACTTAATACGGCACCCGAGGCGGTTTGCAGCAGATACACTGATGCGACGCGACTACCGACACAGATGGCGTGTCATTCAGCGTCTGGAGAGAACTGGGGCCTTGCTTCCTCGCGCATTGTTCTTATATATAAAGCCGCGGTGCGGATGGCTGAGGGATCGCCTGATCAAATCCGCTCTCCCGACTAGCCGCTGGGCTAGTAACGCACCACTTCAAGATACATAATAATTTATAGCTTCTTTGGCTGATGGCCGAAGAAGCTCTTAATTTAAACGTGCATTCAGCACGCAGGTAAGTATTGATAATAAAATTTTGACGTGGCTAAGTTAAATACTTTAGGCGAGAGAATTAATTTAATTGCCCTGCACGCACTAGATGAGCTCTGAACTGGCCCTGTTGAGATCCGCTATCGCTATAATTTTATAGGTATAAAAAAGAAACTTTACACATTTTCATAATCATAGCGGACCTCCAACCTATTTAAATCTAAACATCCTAGCCTTATTTACTAGCCTACTTAATCTATCTTGCTTCCTTCAGTTTTGAGACGAAAACCAGAAAATCATGAATTTCCACTAAAGTCTTAATTTGTGAAATCCAAAGTACTGTTTTCATTAAATCATTATGAAAGATGAATCTAAATATAAATTTTGAAGTCTCTAGCTCTTTTCTGTTGCGCCAATGATTTTTCCAGAAAAACGTCCAAATCTCGGAAATGGCTGAAGTTATCAAACTGATATTTAACACACATTAATTTAGTATTATTTCTGACATGCTAGAAAAGTTTTAGTTCACGTGCTTGATTTTTAAGGTATTGCGCAACATTTATGACGTCAGAGCTAGTTACAGCAGACTGGCTGGCACACAATGGAAACTGATGTGAATTTACTACAGCGTGAGTAGGCTGCTTCCCTACATCACCCTCTACTTAAATTTTTTTGTTTATGAATGTTAATGAATGAAAAAAAAATTTAATTACAAAAAGGGAAGCAAGAGTACAGTTTAACTCCCTATGAAAATCAAAATTGAAATATAAACCTGTAGAAACATTAAAGAAAACTTATTACCTACATTAATTATTTAAATTGTAGGCATGTTCACTGCCTTTTAAAACAATGTCATTACTCAAAATTTTAAGCAAAGTCAACGAAATATTTTGACATACATATTGCCTTAGACAAACAAACACATACAGATTGAAAAATTATGAAAATCTTAGATCCATTAAATACATTAAATACATTTTTACACACACAAATTCAAAGAAAATAACGTGATACATAAACAGATTATTATCTCTTAGCAGTCTTTTCTAAACCTGAAAGAAAATTCCACAAATAATTTTTACACACGTGGTTGTAGCCGCTTTGGCTGGCGTCCTACACTTCCATTCACAAGGGTAGAGAGGGGAAGTTGCTATGGTGTGCGTCCTTCACGTTCTCTCTAAATTACATGGGGGAAAGGGGAGGGGTCACTGTGAGTTGTGTCCAAGCCACTCCACGCTTTCACGCAGCTATCAGGCTGCCATTATCTGGTTTGTCCTGTAGAACAAACAAAAAGAGTGCCTCAGACTCTGTTCACTTAATATCTAAGGGTGGGTCACAAAGAAATGGGGATATATACATTTAATCTTCCAATATTTTGCTGGAACAAAGTTAACAGAACCTTTTTAATTTTTCTCTCACGGTTACTTAATTGTCATAAAGTCGGTAAACAAATGGCTCAAAACGCCGTTAGTCACGTACTGGAGAAAATTTATGCTCCTAAGGCATACAATCATAAATCATATTTAATCTGAATTTCTTATTTCTGGGCCGGAACGCTGAACCAATGCTCGGTACATTCCTGAATACATTTGTATTTTAAGCACTTAACTGACTCATCTTTGATTACTTTATTCTTAGAGATAGTATGAGTATGATTAGTGGTTGTTTTCTCAGCTCCTTTGTATATGTGAGTAACTTTTGGTAACAGTACAATTGTGAGTGTTCAAAACACACTACGTTTAGTTGACTACAAAATCCACTTATTGGTCCTCTGCTGTTGCCAGTTCCACATCTGCAATTAGGTACTTACTTACTTTGAAGTGTATTTATGCGGAGCTAAAATAATGTTTTACGTCTGTCATTATGTACTTACTTACTTTGCTAGTGTATGAACTTAGGTAATACTCACTCCATTTAAATTTAAAGCATAGGAAAGCACATTTATTTAATATTCATAGTGTACTGCAGTTGATTAGTTTGCTCACGCGACAATCCATTTCCACTCGATCGGACACTGAAACCTCAGGTAGTCTCTCTCAGACCTACCACTAAACTGCATCAAATAATTATGGACGAGCGTAATGCTAAATTCCTTAAACCTATAGGACACCATGAGCTGCTCTGTCTCATCTAACATAAGGGTACCTATGGTCGCATTCACGCCTCCAACTCATAACCTCAATATGTATAGGTGTATCCTGTCACACACTACACTAAAATAATGGCCAGCTCCAACCTTATAAATACTTCAGGGACGTGTCCTTCACGTCTAAACCACAAACACTGCCCAATTCTATTACACTGCCTTTCCTTGCTACACCAGGTGAGTTTATACTTACAACTTATCTGCATATTTTTCATAACACTAAGCAATCTCTTTTATTATTAATTAGTTAGCTCTACAGCATACACTAGGTTTCACTACCATTTCAGATCCTGCTTGTACATGAATTCATATATCTTTTTAAATTACTGTTGGTGGACCATTTCCAATAAAACAACACTTCATACTTACTATATTACCAGGGTACTATACATAATTGTTACTCAAATACATTGTATCTTAACTACTTCATACTTCCCTTTTGTTTGTCACTATTAGGTTTGTCACATTAGGTTTTTTTTTTGTCACTAATCGGTCGATAGAATGGTTACATAACTATTGACTTGATAGTCATAACAGAAAATTTTATGTGTTGGAAGAAAGAGGTCGAAATTTTTGAGGACAGGAAAGAGGAAGAATGAGTGAGACCTGAAAGGGAAAGAAGATCTCACACAGCTGGGACTGCACAGCTGCCACACTGTGTAGAGGTTACAGAACAACCTCCTCCCTACAGCATTCATTGGTTTATTATTGGTTTGATAATTATAACGGAACATTTTATGTGTTGGAAGAAAAGGTCGAAGTTTTTAGGGATAGGAAAGATGAAGATTGAGTGAGACCTGAAATGGGAAAGAAGATCTCACACAGCTGGGACTGCACAGCTGCCACACTGTGTAGAGGTTAAAGAACAACCTCCTCCCTACAGCATTCAGTGGCTACCTATGAATCTGCCAGGTCGATCTGAAAATACTTTATGATGCCTTTTTAGAACCTGTCTCAGTTCTTCCTCCTGATTGGCTGAAATCTTATCGATTTCCTGCAATTTAGTTTCTATTTTGTCTAAAATAATTGCTTCTTCTTCTTCTTCTGTGTTTAACTTATTGTTATTAAGATTAACATCCTCGTCCCAATACCTCCTGTTTTTCAGAACTCGTATAGGCAGCTCCCAAGTTTCATGATCAGTTACTACATGTTTATCACTAAAAGGTACTATAATTACTCCGGTTATTGGCAAGACCATTTTTAACTGGCTTCTTTCAAAGTCAACAACACTCTGATATTTTGACAAGAAATCTATGCCAATTAAAACCTCAATACTGAGATTATTTACAATTAAACATGGATGATCAATTAAATTACCACTTATGTTAAAAGGTAGCAAAGCTTCTTGCTTTACTGCTTTTGACACCTTGCCAGTAGCACCAATTATTCTTAGTCCTGATACCCTCATTACTGTAAGCTTGTCTTTACCAGGTAATGCATCAAAGAAGGACTGAGATATTGCACTCACCTCACTTCCACTGTCTAAGAGACAACGTACATTGATACCCAACATATTCACTATTATTATAGGGTGGCTTATTCTAGGTTGTACAGGTGGTTCCTCACATTCATCTGGTAGTTCCTTTTGGATTTGTCTCCAACTAAAGTGATCGACATCTGTCTTCATTACATTTAGGTCACAGTGTGTAGGGGTTTCCTGAATTACCTTTTCAGCTGCCTTTTCCAGTCGGTCTATTAATTTTAAATCGAAACACCGCACGACTTCATTACATTTAGTTTGCTGAACATGACCCAAATTACTGTAGTCTGAGCGATTCTGCGCCTCCAGACATGGCATAATACTAGTTACAGCTAAACCACTTTTACCATTATCGTCGGTTTCCTTCTCAAGTGACAACTGGTCACAGCTACTGGGTTCATCGACCCCAAATTGCCTACCCTCTACATTCCCACTTATCTCCTGTTCTAAATCTATTAGTACATTATCAACATCCTGCACAGGCACTTTAGATAAGAGCACATCATCCTCATCGTAAATATAAGCATGAATTTCTTCTGCTTCTTCACCTGACAATTCAGTATTTTGTAGCTCATCCCTACTGTTACACTGCTGCGCCTTCTCTTTCTCTTCCCACTTAGAAAGCGTCTCTAACACGGTATCTATCAAATACTGTGAGTGATCTAATATTTCTGTTGTATCCTTAGGTGCTACCGACTCTTCATCCACATGTTCAGTTTGAGTATTCTGATCTGTCTTACCAATTCCCGTAACTACTGGCTTAGGAAAAGTAACCGCCTGGTGAGCGCCAGTGTCCTCATAGACGGGAACTAGTTTTCCTGCCTCGGCCTACTACTGTTTCCTTTAGTTTCATTATAGTTAACTGGCATAGCCTTACTTTCCGTACTGTTGTTTACATGCATATTTCTGTTTGGAACAAAATTATTATCCCTTGGATGCCATTGTTGGTTCTGATAACTATTTCCCCAATTCCTACCTCTCTTAGGATGGCGAACACCTACTGTTCTGATGTTTACATTGCCATTTTGCTCGTTCCTAAAATTACTATTATTGTTATTGGCAATTCGGTTATTACGTGCTTGCTCCTCATTGGCAGCAACACGTTCTACACGTTCCAAATACTCAGTGAAACGATTCAGATTATCTCTAGGGGCTGATATAATTCTCGTTTGCCAATACCATGGCAGTTTGGCTTCAAGACCTAGTATAATCATTTCTGGTTTTAGCTTTTCCGCCAAATGTGACAAACGTGAAATCCATGACCTAGCAAACTCTTTAATTGATTCCTTGCCTGCATTGAAGCGTTTCCCACTCCAAAATTCTCTCAACACTTCATTTTGCTTATTGCTAGACCAATACTCATTAATAAAAGCTGTTTTAAATTCTGCTAATGTTTTACACTTTAACATAACATCAGCTGACCAACGCATGGCGTCACCTGCTAAATGGCTTTTAATAAATGAGATTTTCTCTCGCTCAGACCAAGTTGGTGGAATCACATCTTCAAAATCGTTCCAGAAATCTAACGGATGGATATTTTTATCTGGATCGAACCGCAAGAACTGCCGACACCCGATAAAAGCGGCGTTTGCAGCTACAACTTGTTGTACATTACCATTACCAGAAGTTACTGAAGCTACTTTACTCTCAATGTTAGCAATGTTAGTACTTATATTTTCTACTTTCATTTCAACATTATCTACTCTTTGCACAATATGAGTAGTGTCAGTTTTGATTGCTTCTACTTCTGCTTGACATATGTTTACTTTTATATTAACATCTTTAAATCTATCTGAGCACAGTTCAGATTCCGCTTCGATCTTTTCTGTTAACTTGTGCTCCAGCTTCGCATCTTCCATTTGGAAGTCTTTGCGAACCTCAGCAACTTCGGATTTAACTGTTTTATACATTTCAGAAAACTGTTGAGCAACCTTTTTCTTAATATCCTCATGATTGCAATCAATTTTATAATTCAAACTGTCTAGATCCTCTTTCAACTTATTGCAACCAGCCTTGAAGTTATCGTCCATTACCTCCAATCGTTTATTAAAATTTGTTTGGCTGGCCACAATTTCAGACTTTAATTCAGCATTACTGCTTTTGACCTGTTCACTTATTTCAGCCTTTAATTCAGCATTATTGGATTCTAACTTATTGTCCATTGCCTCAAACCGCATATTAAAATTTGTTTGACTGGCAGCTATTGCTTGTAATATAACATTTAGATCAACAGCCCCAGCATCTTTGGGTTGCTCACGAGCTGGCTTTTTATCACACTCAGGTGACGAAAAACTAGCTCCAATACCAGAATCATCAAAACTAAATGAAACTTCTGATTGATTAGTCATACCTAACTTCTCCTTCTTAAACTCTACCATTTCTGATGACTGCTTCATTTTTAATTCATCAGAGAAACTATCATACAATAAATTTACAATTTCTACTTTCCGCTTTACTACAGGGGTCTCTATTATTGAATCATTGCCCCTTCCCACACTACTGTCAGGAGACAACACTTTATATTTCACTTTAACATTACTACTTTCAAGCATATTTACACTTGAACCGTTGTCTGTATTTACAGTTCCCTCAACAGACATAGGTTCTGATTTAAGTTTAACCTCAGTTTCTTTTGGCGGTTCCATCGCCGACAGTCTTTTAGTGCAGGTTAGTAAAATTTTTAACAGCTTTTCACTTAACTTAGTTCCTTCTGCACGACGTATGGCGTTGCCGGCGCGGCGTACCAGGATTCCTGATGCGACGTGGCACGTTGAGCTGCGGACGGCTCTCCGACGGCTGTTGTGTGTTTGCGTGGCCCGCAATTGCAGGCTCTGCGCCGGCTGCTCCAGGGGACGATTGCGGTACAGCGAGACTGGCTTCTCGCGATGCCGGCAGCACCGCTAGACTCAGTGCCAGCTCCGTCAATCCAGATGCGTTGTTAATCCAATTGCGTCGTCCACATGCACACGTAACACATTCATTGTTCTATTCTCAGTTGCGTGTCGCATTTCACTCGCGAATCCGGATAGTTAAAATTCACTTTCACTTAGTCGATTTCCCGGCCGATGCACCATATGTGGGGCGGCGGATGAGTTTGTAATAATAATTAAATCTATTGCTGTATAACCGCTTGCGTGTTGAATCAGTTTCTAGCTTTTAGAATGTTGTTATTGCTGTCTTTTGCCGTTCTCAACACTGGCTCTCTATTTACTCCGTGACCCCCAGAAAGTGATTTAATAAAACTTGGAGCCAGTAAATAGATATCCTAGTGCCCACTTTACCTGAGAATGTTCTTATAGCTGCAGCTTATAGCTCTGAGGAATTAGGAGATTGTCCGGGATTTCTAATCAAAAACGGTTTTCCAAAATAGTTGAGTATATTCTGAAATTCACTAATAAAAACCACAAGTATCCCTACAACCTAACTAACAGAACAGTTCAGAGTCTAATGCGCTGATGCAACTATAAATGTCCGAATCAAATGTTAAAAAGAATGCTCGCCAAAATTTGATGAAAATATTTCATCAAACGCCACGCAAAATTTTTGGCAGAATGTCTGTCCCGCGACGGCACGTGAAAAATACGACAATACGCAAACTGAAGCTAGTTAATGAAAATCATCCCAGAATTAACACTTCACATAAAATGTCTTCATGGTTCCGCGTATCTCTAGTAACTTAATACGGCACCCGAGGCGGTTTGCTGCAGATACACTGATGCGACGCGACTACCGACACAGATGGCGTGTCATTCAGCGTCTGGAGAGAACTGGGGCCTTGCTTCCTCGCGCAGTGTTCTTATATATAAAGCCGCGGTGCGGATGGCTGAGGGATCGCCTGATCAAATCCGCTCTCCCGACTAGCCGCTGGGCTAGTAACGCACCACTTCAAGATACATAATAATTTATAGCTTCTTTGGCTGATGGCCGAAGAAGCTCTTAATTTAAACGTGCATTCAGCACGCAGGTAAGTATTGATAATAAAATTTTGACGTGGCTAAGTTAAATACTTTAGGCGAGAGAATTAATTTAATTGCCCTGCACGCACTAGATGAGCTCTGAACTGGCCCTGTTGAGATCCGCTATCGCTATAATTTTATAGGTATAAAAAAGAAACTTTACACATTTTCATAATCATAGCGGACCTCCAACCTATTTAAATCTAAACATCCTAGCCTTATTTACTAGCCTACTTAATCTATCTTGCTTCCTTCAGTTTTGAGACGAAAACCAGAAAATCATGAATTTCCACTAAAGTCTTAATTTGTGAAATCCAAAGTACTGTTTTCATTAAATCATTATGAAAGATGAATCTAAATATAAATTTTGAAGTCTCTAGCTCTTTTCTGTTGCGCCAATGATTTTTCCAGAAAAACGTCCAAATCTCGGAAATGGCTGAAGTTATCAAACTGATATTTAACACACATTAATTTAGTATTATTTCTGACATGCTAGAAAAGTTTTAGTTCACGTGCTTGATTTTTAAGGTATTGCGCAACATTTATGACGTCAGAGCTAGTTACAGCAGACTGGCTGGCACACAATGGAAACTGATGTGAATTTACTACAGCGTGAGTAGGCTGCTTCCCTACATCACCCTCTACTTAAATTTTTTTGTTTATGAATGTTAATGAATGAAAAAAAAATTTAATTACAAAAAGGGAAGCAAGAGTACAGTTTAACTCCCTATGAAAATCAAAATTGAAATATAAACCTGTAGAAACATTAAAGAAAACTTATTACCTACATTAATTATTTAAATTGTAGGCATGTTCACTGCCTTTTAAAACAATGTCATTACTCAAAATTTTAAGCAAAGTCAACGAAATATTTTGACATACATATTGCCTTAGACAAACAAACACATACAGATTGAAAAATTATGAAAATCTTAGATCCATTAAATACATTAAATACATTTTTACACACACAAATTCAAAGAAAATAACGTGATACATAAACAGATTATTATCTCTTAGCAGTCTTTTCTAAACCTGAAAGAAAATTCCACAAATAATTTTTACACACGTGGTTGTAGCCGCTTTGGCTGGCGTCCTACACTTCCATTCACAAGGGTAGAGAGGGGAAGTTGCTATGGTGTGCGTCCTTCACGTTCTCTCTAAATTACATGGGGGAAAGGGGAGGGGTCACTGTGAGTTGTGTCCAAGCCACTCCACGCTTTCACGCAGCTATCAGGCTGCCATTATCTGGTTTGTCCTGTAGAACAAACAAAAAGAGTGCCTCAGACTCTGTTCACTTAATATCTAAGGGTGGGTCACAAAGAAATGGGGATATATACATTTAATCTTCCAATATTTTGCTGGAACAAAGTTAACAGAACCTTTTTAATTTTTCTCTCACGGTTACTTAATTGTCATAAAGTCGGTAAACAAATGGCTCAAAACGCCGTTAGTCACGTACTGGAGAAAATTTATGCTCCTAAGGCATACAATCATAAATCATATTTAATCTGAATTTCTTATTTCTGGGCCGGAACGCTGAACCAATGCTCGGTACATTCCTGAATACATTTGTATTTTAAGCACTTAACTGACTCATCTTTGATTACTTTATTCTTAGAGATAGTATGAGTATGATTAGTGGTTGTTTTCTCAGCTCCTTTGTATATGTGAGTAACTTTTGGTAACAGTACAATTGTGAGTGTTCAAAACACACTACGTTTAGTTGACTACAAAATCCACTTATTGGTCCTCTGCTGTTGCCAGTTCCACATCTGCAATTAGGTACTTACTTACTTTGAAGTGTATTTATGCGGAGCTAAAATAATGTTTTACGTCTGTCATTATGTACTTACTTACTTTGCTAGTGTATGAACTTAGGTAATACTCACTCCATTTAAATTTAAAGCATAGGAAAGCACATTTATTTAATATTCATAGTGTACTGCAGTTGATTAGTTTGCTCACGCGACAATCCATTTCCACTCGATCGGACACTGAAACCTCAGGTAGTCTCTCTCAGACCTACCACTAAACTGCATCAAATAATTATGGACGAGCGTAATGCTAAATTCCTTAAACCTATAGGACACCATGAGCTGCTCTGTCTCATCTAACATAAGGGTACCTATGGTCGCATTCACGCCTCCAACTCATAACCTCAATATGTATAGGTGTATCCTGTCACACACTACACTAAAATAATGGCCAGCTCCAACCTTATAAATACTTCAGGGACGTGTCCTTCACGTCTCAACCACAAACACTGCCCAATTCTATTACACTGCCTTTCCTTGCTACACCAGGTGAGTTTATACTTACAACTTATCTGCATATTTTTCATAACACTAAGCAATCTCTTTTATTATTAATTAGTTAGCTCTACAGCATACACTAGGTTTCACTACCATTTCAGATCCTGCTTGTACATGAATTCATATATCTTTTTAAATTACTGTTGGTGGACCATTTCCAATAAAACAACACTTCATACTTACTATATTACCAGGGTACTATACATAATTGTTACTCAAATACATTGTATCTTAATTACTTCATACTTCCCTTTTGTTTGTCACTATTAGGTTTGTCACATTAGGTTTTTTTTTTTGTCACTAATCGGTCGATAGAATGGTTACATAACTATTGACTTGATAGTCATAACAGAAAATTTTATGTGTTGGAAGAAAGAGGTCGAAATTTTTGAGGACAGGAAAGAGGAAGAATGAGTGAGACCTGAAAGGGAAAGAAGATCTCACACAGCTGGGACTGCACAGCTGCCACACTGTGTAGAGGTTACAGAACAACCTCCTCCCTACAGCATTCATTGGTTTATTATTGGTTTGATAATCATAACGGAAAATTTTATGTGTTGGAAGAAAAGGTCGAAATTTTTAGGGATAGGAAAGATGAAGATTGAGTGAGACCTGAAATGGGAAAGAAGATCTCACACAGCTGGGACTGCACAGCTGCCACACTGTGTAGAGGTTAAAGAACAACCTCCTCCCTACAGCATTCAGTGGCTACCTATGAATCTGCCAGGTCGATCTGAAAATACTTTATGATGCCTTTTTAGAACCTGTCTCAGTTCTTCCTCCTGATTGGCTGAAATCTTATCGATTTCCTGCAATTTAGTTTCTATTTTGTCTAAAATAATTGCTTCTTCTTCTTCTTCTGTGTTTAACTTATTGTTATTAAGATTAACATCCTCGTCCCAATACCTCCTGTTTTTCAGAACTCGTATAGGCAGCTCCCAAGTTTCATGATCAGTTACTACATGTTTATCACTAAAAGGTACTATAATTACTCCGGTTATTGGCAAGACCATTTTTAACTGGCTTCTTTCAAAGTCAACAACACTCTGATATTTTGACAAGAAATCTATGCCAATTAAAACCTCAATACTGAGATTATTTACAATTAAACATGGATGATCAATTAAATTACCACTTATGTTAAAAGGTAGCAAAGCTTCTTGCTTTACTGCTTTTGACACCTTGCCAGTAGCACCAATTATTCTTAGTCCTGATACCCTCATTACTGTAAGCTTGTCTTTACCAGGTAATGCATCAAAGAAGGACTGAGATATTGCACTCACCTCACTTCCACTGTCTAAGAGACAACGTACATTGATACCCAACATATTCACTATTATTATAGGGTGGCTTATTCTAGGTTGTACAGGTGGTTCCTCACATTCATCTGGTAGTTCCTTTTGGATTTGTCTCCAACTAAAGTGATCGACATCTGTCTTCATTACATTTAGGTCACAGTGTGTAGGGGTTTCCTGAATTACCTTTTCAGCTGCCTTTTCCAGTCGGTCTATTAATTTTAAATCGAAACACCGCACGACTTCATTACATTTAGTTTGCTGAACATGACCCAAATTACTGTAGTCTGAGCGATTCTGCGCCTCCAGACATGGCATAATACTAGTTACAGCTAAACCACTTTTACCATTATCGTCGGTTTCCTTCTCAAGTGACAACTGGTCACAGCTACTGGGTTCATCGACCCCAAATTGCCTACCCTCTACATTCCCACTTATCTCCTGTTCTAAATCTATTAGTACATTATCAACATCCTGCACAGGCACTTTAGATAAGAGCACATCATCCTCATCGTAAATATAAGCATGAATTTCTTCTGCTTCTTCACCTGACAATTCAGTATTTTGTAGCTCATCCCTACTGTTACACTGCTGCGCCTTCTCTTTCTCTTCCCACTTAGAAAGCGTCTCTAACACGGTATCTATCAAATACTGTGAGTGATCTAATATTTCTGTTGTATCCTTAGGTGCTACCGACTCTTCATCCACATGTTCAGTTTGAGTATTCTGATCTGTCTTACCAATTCCCGTAACTACTGGCTTAGGAAAAGTAACCGCCTGGTGAGCGCCAGTGTCCTCATAGACGGGAACTAGTTTTCCTGCCTCGGCCTACTACTGTTTCCTTTAGTTTCATTATAGTTAACTGGCATAGCCTTACTTTCCGTACTGTTGTTTACATGCATATTTCTGTTTGGAACAAAATTATTATCCCTTGGATGCCATTGTTGGTTCTGATAACTATTTCCCCAATTCCTACCTCTCTTAGGATGGCGAACACCTACTGTTCTGATGTTTACATTGCCATTTTGCTCGTTCCTAAAATTACTATTATTGTTATTGGCAATTCGGTTATTACGTGCTTGCTCCTCATTGGCAGCAACACGTTCTACACGTTCCAAATACTCAGTGAAACGATTCAGATTATCTCTAGGGGCTGATATAATTCTCGTTTGCCAATACCATGGCAGTTTGGCTTCAAGACCTAGTATAATCATTTCTGGTTTTAGCTTTTCCGCCAAATGTGACAAACGTGAAATCCATGACCTAGCAAACTCTTTAATTGATTCCTTGCCTGCATTGAAGCGTTTCCCACTCCAAAATTCTCTCAACACTTCATTTTGCTTATTGCTAGACCAATACTCATTAATAAAAGCTGTTTTAAATTCTGCTAATGTTTTACACTTTAACATAACATCAGCTGACCAACGCATGGCGTCACCTGCTAAATGGCTTTTAATAAATGAGATTTTCTCTCGCTCAGACCAAGTTGGTGGAATCACATCTTCAAAATCGTTCCAGAAATCTAACGGATGGATATTTTTATCTGGATCGAACCGCAAGAACTGCCGACACCCGATAAAAGCGGCGTTTGCAGCTACAACTTGTTGTACATTACCATTACCAGAAGTTACTGAAGCTACTTTACTCTCAATGTTAGCAATGTTAGTACTTATATTTTCTACTTTCATTTCAACATTATCTACTCTTTGCACAATATGAGTAGTGTCAGTTTTGATTGCTTCTACTTCTGCTTGACATATGTTTACTTTTATATTAACATCTTTAAATCTATCTGAGCACAGTTCAGATTCCGCTTCGATCTTTTCTGTTAACTTGTGCTCCAGCTTCGCATCTTCCATTTGGAAGTCTTTGCGAACCTCAGCAACTTCGGATTTAACTGTTTTATACATTTCAGAAAACTGTTGAGCAACCTTTTTCTTAATATCCTCATGATTGCAATCAATTTTATAATTCAAACTGTCTAGATCCTCTTTCAACTTATTGCAACCAGCCTTGAAGGTATCGTCCATTACCTCCAATCGTTTATTAAAATTTGTTTGGCTGGCCACAATTTCAGACTTTAATTCAGCATTACTGCTTTTGACCTGTTCACTTATTTCAGCCTTTAATTCAGCATTATTGGATTCTAACTTATTGTCCATTGCCTCAAACCGCATATTAAAATTTGTTTGACTGGCAGCTATTGCTTGTAATATAACATTTAGATCAACAGCCCCAGCATCTTTGGGTTGCTCACGAGCTGGCTTTTTATCACACTCAGGTGACGAAAAACTAGCTCCAATACCAGAATCATCAAAACTAAATGAAACTTCTGATTGATTAGTCATACCTAACTTCTCCTTCTTAAACTCTACCATTTCTGATGACTGCTTCATTTTTAATTCATCAGAGAAACTATCATACAATAAATTTACAATTTCTACTTTCCGCTTTACTACAGGGGTCTCTATTATTGAATCATTGCCCCTTCCCACACTACTGTCAGGAGACAACACTTTATATTTCACTTTAACATTACTACTTTCAAGCATATTTACACTTGAACCGTTGTCTGTATTTACAGTTCCCTCAACAGACATAGGTTCTGATTTAAGTTTAACCTCAGTTTCTTTTGGCGGTTCCATCGCCGACAGTCTTTTAGTGCAGGTTAGTAAAATTTTTAACAGCTTTTCACTTAACTTAGTTCCTTCTGCACGACGTATGGCGTTGCCGGCGCGGCGTACCAGGATTCCTGATGCGACGTGGCACGTTGAGCTGCGGACGGCTCTCCGACGGCTGTTGTGTGTTTGCGTGGCCCGCAATTGCAGGCTCTGCGCCGGCTGCTCCAGGGGACGATTGCGGTACAGCGAGACTGGCTTCTCGCGATGCCGGCAGCACCGCTAGACTCAGTGCCAGCTCCGTCAATCCAGATGCGTTGTTAATCCAATTGCGTCGTCCACATGCACACGTAACACATTCATTGTTCTATTCTCAGTTGCGTGTCGCATTTCACTCGCGAATCCGGATAGTTAAAATTCACTTTCACTTAGTCGATTTCCCGGCCGATGCACCATATGTGGGGCGGCGGATGAGTTTGTAATAATAATTAAATCTATTGCTGTATAACCGCTTGCGTGTTGAATCAGTTTCTAGCTTTTAGAATGTTGTTATTGCTGTCTTTTGCCGTTCTCAACACTGGCTCTCTATTTACTCCGTGACCCCCAGAAAGTGATTTAATAAAACTTGGAGCCAGTAAATAGATATCCTAGTGCCCACTTTACCTGAGAATGTTCTTATAGCTGCAGCTTATAGCTCTGAGGAATTAGGAGATTGTCCGGGATTTCTAATCAAAAACGGTTTTCCAAAATAGTTGAGTATATTCTGAAATTCACTAATAAAAACCACAAGTATCCCTACAACCTAACTAACAGAACAGTTCAGAGTCTAATGCGCTGATGCAACTATAAATGTCCGAATCAAATGTTAAAAAGAATGCTCGCCAAAATTTGATGAAAATATTTCATCAAACGCCACGCAAAATTTTTGGCAGAATGTCTGTCCCGCGACGGCACGTGAAAAATACGACAATACGCAAACTGAAGCTAGTTAATGAAAATCATCCCAGAATTAACACTTCACATAAAATGTCTTCATGGTTCCGCGTATCTCTAGTAACTTAATACGGCACCCGAGGCGGTTTGCAGCAGATACACTGATGCGACGCGACTACCGACACAGATGGCGTGTCATTCAGCGTCTGGAGAGAACTGGGGCCTTACTTCCTCGCGCAGTGTTCTTATATATAAAGCCGCGGTGCGGATGGCTGAGGGATCGCCTGATCAAATCCGCTCTCCCGACTAGCCGCTGGGCTAGTAACGCACCACTTCAAGATACATAATAATTTATAGCTTCTTTGGCTGATGGCCGAAGAAGCTCTTAATTTAAACGTGCATTCAGCACGCAGGTAAGTATTGATAATAAAATTTTGACGTGGCTAAGTTAAATACTTTAGGCGAGAGAATTAATTTAATTGCCCTGCACGCACTAGATGAGCTCTGAACTGGCCCTGTTGAGATCCGCTATCGCTATAATTTTATAGGTATAAAAAAGAAACTTTACACATTTTCATAATCATAGCGGACCTCCAACCTATTTAAATCTAAACATCCTAGCCTTATTTACTAGCCTACTTAATCTATCTTGCTTCCTTCAGTTTTGAGACGAAAACCAGAAAATCATGAATTTCCACTAAAGTCTTAATTTGTGAAATCCAAAGTACTGTTTTCATTAAATCATTATGAAAGATGAATCTAAATATAAATTTTGAAGTCTCTAGCTCTTTTCTGTTGCGCCAATGATTTTTCCAGAAAAACGTCCAAATCTCGGAAATGGCTGAAGTTATCAAACTGATATTTAACACACATTAATTTAGTATTATTTCTGACATGCTAGAAAAGTTTTAGTTCACGTGCTTGATTTTTAAGGTATTGCGCAACATTTATGACGTCAGAGCTAGTTACAGCAGACTGGCTGGCACACAATGGAAACTGATGTGAATTTACTACAGCGTGAGTAGGCTGCTTCCCTACATCACCCTCTACTTAAATTTTTTTGTTTATGAATGTTAATGAATGAAAAAAAAATTTAATTACAAAAAGGGAAGCAAGAGTACAGTTTAACTCCCTATGAAAATCAAAATTGAAATATAAACCTGTAGAAACATTAAAGAAAACTTATTACCTACATTAATTATTTAAATTGTAGGCATGTTCACTGCCTTTTAAAACAATGTCATTACTCAAAATTTTAAGCAAAGTCAACGAAATATTTTGACATACATATTGCCTTAGACAAACAAACACATACAGATTGAAAAATTATGAAAATCTTAGATCCATTAAATACATTAAATACATTTTTACACACACAAATTCAAAGAAAATAACGTGATACATAAACAGATTATTATCTCTTAGCAGTCTTTTCTAAACCTGAAAGAAAATTCCACAAATAATTTTTACACACGTGGTTGTAGCCGCTTTGGCTGGCGTCCTACACTTCCATTCACAAGGGTAGAGAGGGGAAGTTGCTATGGTGTGCGTCCTTCACGTTCTCTCTAAATTACATGGGGGAAAGGGGAGGGGTCACTGTGAGTTGTGTCCAAGCCACTCCACGCTTTCACGCAGCTATCAGGCTGCCATTATCTGGTTTGTCCTGTAGAACAAACAAAAAGAGTGCCTCAGACTCTGTTCACTTAATATCTAAGGGTGGGTCACAAAGAAATGGGGATATATACATTTAATCTTCCAATATTTTGCTGGAACAAAGTTAACAGAACCTTTTTAATTTTTCTCTCACGGTTACTTAATTGTCATAAAGTCGGTAAACAAATGGCTCAAAACGCCGTTAGTCACGTACTGGAGAAAATTTATGCTCCTAAGGCATACAATCATAAATCATATTTAATCTGAATTTCTTATTTCTGGGCCGGAACGCTGAACCAATGCTCGGTACATTCCTGAATACATTTGTATTTTAAGCACTTAACTGACTCATCTTTGATTACTTTATTCTTAGAGATAGTATGAGTATGATTAGTGGTTGTTTTCTTAGCTCCTTTGTATATGTGAGTAACTTTTGGTAACAGTACAATTGTGAGTGTTCAAAACACACTACGTTTAGTTGACTACAAAATCCACTTATTGGTCCTCTGCTGTTGCCAGTTCCACATCTGCAATTAGGTACTTACTTACTTTGAAGTGTATTTATGCGGAGCTAAAATAATGTTTTACGTCTGTCATTATGTACTTACTTACTTTGCTAGTGTATGAACTTAGGTAATACTCACTCCATTTAAATTTAAAGCATAGGAAAGCACATTTATTTAATATTCATAGTGTACTGCAGTTGATTAGTTTGCTCACGCGACAATCCATTTCCACTCGATCAGACACTGAAACCTCAGGTAGTCTCTCTCAGACCTACCACTAAACTGCATCAAATAATTATGGACGAGCGTAATGCTAAATTCCTTAAACCTATAGGACACCATGAGCTGCTCTGTCTCATCTAACATAAGGGTACCTATGGTCGCATTCACGCCTCCAACTCATAACCTCAATATGTATAGGTGTATCCTGTCACACACTACACTAAAATAATGGCCAGCTCCAACCTTATAAATACTTCAGGGACGTGTCCTTCACGTCTAAACCACAAACACTGCCCAATTCTATTACACTGCCTTTCCTTGCTACACCAGGTGAGTTTATACTTACAACTTATCTGCATATTTTTCATAACACTAAGCAATCTCTTTTATTATTAATTAGTTAGCTCTACAGCATACACTAGGTTTCACTACCATTTCAGATCCTGCTTGTACATGAATTCATATATCTTTTTAAATTACTGTTGGTGGACCATTTCCAATAAAACAACACTTCATACTTACTATATTACCAGGGTACTATACATAATTGTTACTCAAATACATTGTATCTTAACTACTTCATACTTCCCTTTTGTTTGTCACTATTAGGTTTGTCACATTAGGTTTTTTTTTTGTCACTAATCGGTCGATAGAATGGTTACATAACTATTGACTTGATAGTCATAACAGAAAATTTTATGTGTTGGAAGAAAGAGGTCGAAATTTTTGAGGACAGGAAAGAGGAAGAATGAGTGAGACCTGAAAGGGAAAGAAGATCTCACACAGCTGGGACTGCACAGCTGCCACACTGTGTAGAGGTTACAGAACAACCTCCTCCCTACAGCATTCATTGGTTTATTATTGGTTTGATAATTATAACGGAACATTTTATGTGTTGGAAGAAAAGGTCGAAGTTTTTAGGGATAGGAAAGATGAAGATTGAGTGAGATCTGAAATGGGAAAGAAGATCTCACACAGCTGGGACTGCACAGCTGCCACACTGTGTAGAGGTTAAAGAACAACCTCCTCCCTACAGCATTCAGTGGCTACCTATGAATCTGCCAGGTCGATCTGAAAATACTTTATGATGCCTTTTTAGAACCTGTCTCAGTTCTTCCTCCTGATTGGCTGAAATCTTATCGATTTCCTGCAATTTAGTTTCTATTTTGTCTAAAATAATTGCTTCTTCTTCTTCTTCTGTGTTTAACTTATTGTTATTAAGATTAACATCCTCGTCCCAATACCTCCTGTTTTTCAGAACTCGTATAGGCAGCTCCCAAGTTTCATGATCAGTTACTACATGTTTATCACTAAAAGGTACTATAATTACTCCGGTTATTGGCAAGACCATTTTTAACTGGCTTCTTTCAAAGTCAACAACACTCTGATATTTTGACAAGAAATCTATGCCAATTAAAACCTCAATACTGAGATTATTTACAATTAAACATGGATGATCAATTACATTACCACTTATGTTAAAAGGTAGCAAAGCTTCTTGCTTTACTGTTTTTGACACCTTGCCAGTAGCACCAATTATTCTTAGTCCTGATACCCTCATTACTGTAAGCTTGTCTTTACCAGGTAATGCATCAAAGAAGGACTGAGATATTGCACTCACCTCACTTCCACTGTCTAAGAGACAACGTACATTGATACCCAACATATTCACTATTATTATAGGGTGGCTTATTCTAGGTTGTACAGGTGGTTCCTCACATTCATCTGGTAGTTCCTTTTGGATTTGTCTCCAACTAAAGTGATCGACATCTGTCTTCATTACATTTAGGTCACAGTGTGTAGGGGTTTCCTGAATTACCTTTTCAGCTGCCTTTTCCAGTCGGTCTATTAATTTTAAATCGAAACACCGCACGACTTCATTACATTTAGTTTGCTGAACATGACCCAAATTACTGTAGTCTGAGCGATTCTGCGCCTCCAGACATGGCATAATACTAGTTACAGCTAAACCACTTTTACCATTATCGTCGGTTTCCTTCTCAAGTGACAACTGGTCACAGCTACTGGGTTCATCGACCCCAAATTGCCTACCCTCTACATTCCCACTTATCTCCTGTTCTAAATCTATTAGTACATTATCAACATCCTGCACAGGCACTTTAGATAAGAGCACATCATCCTCATCGTAAATATAAGCATGAATTTCTTCTGCTTCTTCACCTGACAATTCAGTATTTTGTAGCTCATCCCTAATGTTACACTGCTGCGCCTTCTCTTTCTCTTCCCACTTAGAAAGCGTCTCTAACACGGTATCTATCAAATACTGTGAGTGATCTAATATTTCTGTTGTATCCTTAGGTGCTACCGACTCTTCATCCACATGTTCAGTTTGAGTATTCTGATCTGTCTTACCAATTCCCGTAACTACTGGCTTAGGAAAAGTAACCGCCTGGTGAGCGCCAGTGTCCTCATAGACGGGAACTAGTTTTCCTGCCTCGGCCTACTACTGTTTCCTTTAGTTTCATTATAGTTAACTGGCATAGCCTTACTTTCCGTACTGTTGTTTACATGCATATTTCTGTTTGGAACAAAATTATTATCCCTTGGATGCCATTGTTGGTTCTGATAACTATTTCCCCAATTCCTACCTCTCTTAGGATGGCGAACACCTACTGTTCTGATGTTTACATTGCCATTTTGCTCGTTCCTAAAATTACTATTATTGTTATTGGCAATTCGGTTATTACGTGCTTGCTCCTCATTGGCAGCAACACGTTCTACACGTTCCAAATACTCAATGAAACGATTCAGATTATCTCTAGGGGCTGATATAATTCTCGTTTGCCAATACCATGGCAGTTTGGCTTCAAGACCTAGTATAATCATTTCTGGTTTTAGCTTTTCCGCCAAATGTGACAAACGTGAAATCCATGACCTAGCAAACTCTTTAATTGATTCCTTGCCTGCATTGAAGCGTTTCCCACTCCAAAATTCTCTCAACACTTCATTTTGCTTATTGCTAGACCAATACTCATTAATAAAAGCTGTTTTAAATTCTGCTAATGTTTTACACTTTAACATAACATCAGCTGACCAACGCATGGCGTCACCTGCTAAATGGCTTTTAATAAATGAGATTTTCTCTCGCTCAGACCAAGTTGGTGGAATCACATCTTCAAAATCGTTCCAGAAATCTAACGGATGGATATTTTTATCTGGATCGAACCGCAAGAACTGCCGACACCCGATAAAAGCGGCGTTTGCAGCTACAACTTGTTGTACATTACCATTACCAGAAGTTACTGAAGCTACTTTACTCTCAATGTTAGCAATGTTAGTACTTATATTTTCTACTTTCATTTCAACATTATCTACTCTTTGCACAATATGAGTAGTGTCAGTTTTGATTGCTTCTACTTCTGCTTGACATATGTTTACTTTTATATTAACATCTTTAAATCTATCTGAGCACAGTTCAGATTCCGCTTCGATCTTTTCTGTTAACTTGTGCTCCAGCTTCGCATCTTCCATTTGGAAGTCTTTGCGAACCTCAGCAACTTCGGATTTAACTGTTTTATACATTTCAGAAAACTGTTGAGCAACCTTTTTCTTAATATCCTCATGATTGCAATCAATTTTATAATTCAAACTGTCTAGATCCTCTTTCAACTATTGCAACCAGCCTTGAAGGTATCGTCCATTACCTCCAATCGTTTATTAAAATTTGTTTGGCTGGCCACAATTTCAGACTTTAATTCAGCATTACTGCTTTTGACCTGTTCACTTATTTCAGCCTTTAATTCAGCATTATTGGATTCTAACTTATTGTCCATTGCCTCAAACCGCATATTAAAATTTGTTTGACTGGCAGCTATTGCTTGTAATATAACATTTAGATCAACAGCCCCAGCATCTTTGGGTTGCTCACGAGCTGGCTTTTTATCACACTCAGGTGACGAAAAACTAGCTCCAATACCAGAATCATCAAAACTAAATGAAACTTCTGATTGATTAGTCATACCTAACTTCTCCTTCTTAAACTCTACCATTTCTGATGACTGCTTCATTTTTAATTCATCAGAGAAACTATCATACAATAAATTTACAATTTCTACTTTCCGCTTTACTACAGGGGTCTCTATTATTGAATCATTGCCCCTTCCCACACTACTGTCAGGAGACAACACTTTATATTTCACTTTAACATTACTACTTTCAAGCATATTTACACTTGAACCGTTGTCTGTATTTACAGTTCCCTCAACAGACATAGGTTCTGATTTAAGTTTAACCTCAGTTTCTTTTGGCGGTTCCATCGCCGACAGTCTTTTAGTGCAGGTTAGTAAAATTTTTAACAGCTTTTCACTTAACTTAGTTCCTTCTGCACGACGTATGGCGTTGCCGGCGCGGCGTACCAGGATTCCTGATGCGACGTGGCACGTTGAGCTGCGGACGGCTCTCCGACGGCTGTTGTGTGTTTGCGTGGCCCGCAATTGCAGGCTCTGCGCCGGCTGCTCCAGGGGACGATTGCGGTACAGCGAGACTGGCTTCTCGCGATGCCGGCAGCACCGCTAGACTCAGTGCCAGCTCCGTCAATCCAGATGCGTTGTTAATCCAATTGCGTCGTCCACATGCACACGTAACACATTCATTGTTCTATTCTCAGTTGCGTGTCGCATTTCACTCGCGAATCCGGATAGTTAAAATTCACTTTCACTTAGTCGATTTCCCGGCCGATGCACCATATGTGGGGCGGCGGATGAGTTTGTAATAATAATTAAATCTATTGCTGTATAACCGCTTGCGTGTTGAATCAGTTTCTAGCTTTTAGAATGTTGTTATTGCTGTCTTTTGCCGTTCTCAACACTGGCTCTCTATTTACTCCGTGACCCCCAGAAAGTGATTTAATAAAACTTGGAGCCAGTAAATAGATATCCTAGTGCCCACTTTACCTGAGAATGTTCTTATAGCTGCAGCTTATAGCTCTGAGGAATTAGGAGATTGTCCGGGATTTCTAATCAAAAACGGTTTTCCAAAATAGTTGAGTATATTCTGAAATTCACTAATAAAAACCACAAGTATCCCTACAACCTAACTAACAGAACAGTTCAGAGTCTAATGCGCTGATGCAACTATAAATGTCCGAATCAAATGTTAAAAAGAATGCTCGCCAAAATTTGATGAAAATATTTCATCAAACGCCACGCAAAATTTTTGGCAGAATGTCTGTCCCGCGACGGCACGTGAAAAATACGACAATACGCAAACTGAAGCTAGTTAATGAAAATCATCCCAGAATTAACACTTCACATAAAATGTCTTCATGGTTCCGCGTATCTCTAGTAACTTAATACGGCACCCGAGGCGGTTTGCAGCAGATACACTGATGCGACGCGACTACCGACACAGATGGCGTGTCATTCAGCGTCTGGAGAGAACTGGGGCCTTGCTTCCTCGCGCAGTGTTCTTATATATAAAGCCGCGGTGCGGATGGCTGAGGGATCGCCTGATCAAATCCGCTCTCCCGACTAGCCGCTGGGCTAGTAACGCACCACTTCAAGATACATAATAATTTATAGCTTCTTTGGCTGATGGCCGAAGAAGCTCTTAATTTAAACGTGCATTCAGCACGCAGGTAAGTATTGATAATAAAATTTTGACGTGGCTAAGTTAAATACTTTAGGCGAGAGAATTAATTTAATTGCCCTGCACGCACTAGATGAGCTCTGAACTGGCCCTGTTGAGATCCGCTATCGCTATAATTTTATAGGTATAAAAAAGAAACTTTACACATTTTCATAATCATAGCGGACCTCCAACCTATTTAAATCTAAACATCCTAGCCTTATTTACTAGCCTACTTAATCTATCTTGCTTCCTTCAGTTTTGAGACGAAAACCAGAAAATCATGAATTTCCACTAAAGTCTTAATTTGTGAAATCCAAAGTACTGTTTTTATTAAATCATTATGAAAGATGAATCTAAATATAAATTTTGAAGTCTCTAGCTCTTTTCTGTTGCGCCAATGATTTTTCCAGAAAAACGTCCAAATCTCGGAAATGGCTGAAGTTATCAAACTGATATTTAACACACATTAATTTAGTATTATTTCTGACATGCTAGAAAAGTTTTAGTTCATGTGCTTGATTTTTAAGGTATTGCGCAACATTTATGACGTCAGAGCTAGTTACAGCAGACTGGCTGGCACACAATGGAAACTGATGTGAATTTACTACAGCGTGAGTAGGCTGCTTCCCTACAAGGGCAAAAATTAACTGTAAATGACTTATCATCCGTCAAAATTTGTGGCTGACGTAGTGAAGCACCGTGTATAATAATAAAACACTACGAGGGAGTCTCAACAGGACTTTTTTCAGAGAGATGTTTTGTGCGCATACAAAGACTAAACTTGAGTTACAGGACTTCAAAGAGAAAATGAAGCGACAGAAGAAAGTGAGATTAGGGTTTGACGTCCCATCGATGAGGACGTCGTTAGAGACGGAGCTCAAGTTCATGTGGGGAAAGGGAAATCGGTTATGTCGTTATAAGAGGTACCATTCCCGTAATTGCCACAAGCTACTTAGCGGAACCAAGTAAAACCTAAATCTCAATGGATGGAGTGGGATTTGAACCTCTGACCTCCCGAATAGGAGTTCAGTGTCTGATCACTGCACCACCTCGCTCGGTAAATTGAGTCGGAATCGGAGGATTGTGAAACATCTCTGAGGACCCGTTGTATTTGCAGAATAAGATTAACGAAGTGCATAACAAGGCGACGGAAATAACTAGCACCATCGGGAACTAGCCTTCAGCCACGTACTCCGTATGAACGACAACAAACCGACAAGTACTGTTCTGATACACGGTGGAAGTGTAGCACAGATAACGCTGGATAGAAGTATCTTTAAATGGAAGATGAAGAACGGCGATGTAATAGGAAAAAAACAACAACAATGAGCAGAGGAAAGAAGAAATGCCAACACCGAGACAATAAAAGTCGTCTGGACAAGAATACGCAAAATCACTTTGAAACAGAAGTGAACGTGGTCCAAAAGGACTCAACGAAAAAACGCGCACAAAGAGCAACATTACTCGTGTTTACTGTTCATGTGAAAACACGCTTCATTAGATTTGACGTAATTGCATTCACTGTTGACATATCACGGCTTGCGACTAACATCTGTACACTTTCATGGTAGGAATTTGCCGCCTAAGATAATAACAGCTGGTGATAGTTTCTTATACTTTATCAACGTCATAGAGACGAAAGTTCTGACATTGGAATCGTTTCATTCTTCTAATGATCGTCTTTAACCTTTCCACTAATTAACCGAAACCGCGCTTGTGCAGTGATGCTCGACTCTGAGGCAACCGGTTCAAATTCCGCTCGTGGAAGCAATTTACCTTATAACGTACAATTGCTCCGTCACCAGGCTTTGCTCTAATGTTCTGTCTCAAATTCAGTACCTCTCGGAAGTATCTTACTGGATGAGGACATGTGACGCCGTGAATAGCGATCCAGCGCTGTTAAACGAGGTGTCACAGTGGTTTGTACATTGGACTCGCATGCACTATGTCGGCGGGTCAGACTTTCGTCAGGTCATTCAGATTACGTTTTCTGCAGTATCCCTAAACCACAAGGCGAATTCCGCAATGGTTCCTTTGGAAAGGGAACGGCCAATTTCCTTCCCGTAACGTAATACTGTGCTCATCCTCTAATGACCTTGTCGCCGACGAATCGTGAAACTGTAATCTTCCTTCTTTCATTCGTCTGTTGCTGTTGGAAGGGACGTCGGACGCTGCGACCACCTTAGTGCTGTTCGAGTGGATAGTCTATTAGCTGGGACCTGGTTTCACACTCTCCCTTCTCTATCGTCGTCTTCAACAACGCAAATAATACACCTAACCACAAGGCGCACACATCAGAGTTAGCGACATTCATCGTGTGCACTTGTAACACTCACAGGGGTGACAAAAATTGGCGCAGCCCCGAATCCTCCCGCGGTCAGAAAAATGGTACCGAATCCTCCCAACCTCGCAAGGGTCTGAAAAATGATGGGACCGAATCCTCCCGTTTGAAGCAGGTAGCAGTTCTAAACGTTATGAATACTCGAAGCAGGCAAAGGAAAGCATATGAAGTTGCACTAGAAGATGTAAACATGTTTCGCGTGTGTTGTATGTTTAAAAGTTTTATATTTTATCTTATTTAGATATTTATTTTTAGAAACTGGAATCATTTATAGTCTTGATTTCTTCATAATTAATTTATTAAAATATCAAATCATGCATTCGCAACACATATTCTATCTCAGTGTTCATTTTATGAATTATGGTTACATTTCCAGTAAATCTATACATATAACAAATTGATAAATGTCCGATGTCTGAATATAAGAGATGGTTAAGAAAACTTAATTTGAATCGTCTATAGAAGCGCAATAGACGGCAAAAATATTTTTATAATTTCTTCTGCGCGCCTGTTCGTACTCGCATTATGCAAAAAGTAATGCACGAAGCAGAGTTATAACAGTTTTACCATAAGACCGTGCGTGGATGCCAGTACGTAGCTATGGGTTGAGCAGAGGGTCGGCACCCGCAGCCAGCACACCTCTGGGACACATGCACTAAATTATTGTGGACTGAAAACGATATGGCGAATATCAGGCCAGACCTCACTTCCACCTTTCAAAGTCAGAAAACATTGTTGATGGCGAAAAGTTCGAACCTATATCACTACATTTATCAACAACGCTTTGAAATACATACTAATACGACGAAGTTTTCTTGTCGTTTAATAAAGAGACCAATGGAATATAATGGCCATTAACTAACCCAAGTATTGTAAACAGCTGACAAAAAAACTTTGGACAGCACTTGAACGTACCATCAACATATATAGATTCACACTGCGTTAATGTTTTAAGGCTTGCCGAGTCACAAAATATGATCACTTTTGTTGGTGTTATTTTGTAATAAACGCTTTGTCCCGTCTGTGGTTTCCACATTCAGCGTGTTGATAACATCATGAACATCTGCAGCATTCGTGGGCAGTTTTGCGCCTACATTGTTGACATCTTTCGTAGTTATATGTTGCGTATCTTCTCCTTTTAACTTCTGATAAATTATTTTTGACGGTCTCTCACAAATATCTTCTATGGCTTTTCTCTTTAGGTCACAAATGATTTCTTCCCTCTGAATTTTGTTATGACGCATTTCTTCATGATTGTGCTCTTCCTGACACTCCACGACATCCAGCTCCTCAACAGAAACAGTTTTAACAAAACTTCTGTAGCCATTAATGTTGCACGTCCATCGCGCTGCACCACCTTTCAGCAGTTTTTGAAAACCGAAGATGTTACCTTTCAAAATGAACATTTTCGTTCCCCTCCTACCTACTGAAACTGTAAGCTCGTCTGAGGTCATGTTCACTCTACAACGATCTGCCGCGAACTGCGAAGAGGCCGCAGGCAGCTGTGGTCATTAGCGCAGACAATGCTCTGTCGCATTGTGTCAATTTGGGAGAATTCGGTCCTGTTACCTGCGTACCTACCTGATTTCGGGAGGATTCGGGGCTGGGCCCACAAAAATATGGAAACACCACAAACACAACACGTTACCGTGCCTAATACGGTGAGGAAACCTGCTGACATTCAAATCAACTTCCAGTCGTCTCGGAATGGATAAATGCATGTCCCGTATGGTTTTCATGGGAATATTACCATTTTCCCTGCAAAATAGATGTACCTTTAGGTAACGATGGTAGAGGTTGGTTGGTTGATTGGTTGGTTGGTTTGGCTGAGGGGACCAAACAGCGAGGTCATCGGTCCCATTGCAGTAGCCGCGCGGGATTTGCCGAGCTGTCTGGGGCGCTGCAGTCATGGACTGTGCGGCTGGTCCCGGCGGAGGTTCGAGTCCTCCCTCGGGCATGGGTATGTGTGTTTGTCTTTAGGATAATTTACGTTAAGTAGTGTGTAAGTTTAGGGACTGATGACCTTAGCAGTTAAGTCCCATAAGATTTCGCACACATTTGAACATCTGAACATTGCATTAGGGAAGAATGGAGAAGGAAGTCGGCCTCGCCCTGTAACCATCCAGGAATTTGCCTGAAGCGATTTAGGGAAATCATGAAAACCTAAATCAGGATGGCCGGACGCAGATTTGAACCGTCGTCCTCCCGAATGGGAGTCCAGGGTGCTAACTACTGCGCCACCTCACTCGGTGATAGTGGAGGTGGATAGCGACCACGCACCCTTCTCTCCAAAGTAAACCACAATGGCTCAACAATATTGAGATCTGCTTACTGCAGTGACCAGGGGAGATGTGAAAATTCATCCTCGTGCTCACAAAACCTGGCCCGGACGATGCTAACTGTATGAACTGGGGTGCTGTCATCTTCGAACATAGAATTACCGTTGGAGAACAAACATTGTAGCAGTGGATGGGCCTTATCGGCCAAACTTGTCACATCATCCTTGACAGTAATGCGACCTTGCAGAGTAATCGTTGGGCCCATGGAATACCACAATTTGGCTGTCCAATTCTTCAACGAACCCACGCCATGTTTCACTCTTGGGACGTAAACTTCGTCACAAGTTGGAAACGGCGTGAAACAAGACTCGTCCGAACAAAGGACTTCCTCCCATTGCTACGTAGGCCTCGTCTTATGGTTTCGACACCACCTTATCCTACTGTGAGCATTTGCATCACTGATAAGTGGTCTTGGAAATCGAGCTCGCCCTGCAATTCGAATCTTATGAAGCTTCGTTGGCATTGTTTTGGTGCTGACAGCTTTAGTGAGTGCGATATTCAGTTCTGCTGTGACTTATGCAGCTGTCGTCCTCTTACCTTTTTCGTCACAATCCTCTTCACTGAATGTCTGTCCTGATCACGCAACACACACTTTCGTCCGCGTTCTGACTTAGCGGATGATGTTTCCCCGCTTCCCCTGTATGTATTACATATCTTCGATATGGTACCTCTTGATACACCAGACACTTCGGCTACCTTGGTTACGGAAGCATCCATCATTCGAGCACTAAAAATCTGCTCACGTTCGAATTCAGTTAGCTCCGACACAATGCACTCACATCTCTAAAGAACACTATTGTGACCGCCACTGACACTATGTATTGAGGACGCTGCACAGGTGTAGTTCGTCGTCAATTACAACAGCGCCAACTGCAGGCTTGGCTAACGTCTGCATTTATGTTCAATCATGCATTTCTTGCGGTGTTTTTATTTTTTTGCCCAACCCCTGCACATTATAGTGGAGGAAAAGTTTCCAATCAGGCTGCTGACTGCATCCTCTGTGCCTTCCAGCCCATTCCTCTATACGACTGTACTTTACTAATTTTCAGCCATCTTCATTATTTCCCGCTTCGGTGTTAAATGCTTTTGCACGTCTTTCTCTGTTTAGCAAGAGTCATAGGAGGCAGATTTCAGACTACCTAACATATCAAAACGAAAATTTCTGTTCCGACACTGACAATGTTGAGTGTTTATGGAAAAAGTTCAAGGCAATCGTAAAATGCGTTTTAGACAGGTGCGTGTCGAGTAAAATTGTGAGGGACGGGAAAAACCCACCGTGGTTCAACAACAAAGTTAGGAAACTACTGCGAAAGCAAAGAGAGCTTCACTGCAAGTTTAAACGCAGCCAAAACCTCTCAGACAAACAGAAGCTGAACGATGTCTAAGTTAGCGTAAGGAGGGCTATGTGTGAAGCGTTCAGTGGATTCGAAAGTAAAATTCTATGTACCGACTTGGCAGAAAATCCTAGGAAGTTCTGGTCTTACGTTAAATCAGTAAGTGGATCGAAACAGCATATCCAGACACTCTGGGATGATTATGGCATTGAAACAGAGGATGACACGCGTAATGCTGATTACTAAATACCTTTTTCCAAAGCTGTTTCACAGAGGAAGACCGCACTGCAGTTCCTTCTCTAAACCCTCGCACAAACGAAAAAGTGGCTGACATCGAAATAAGTGTCCAAGGAATAGAAAAGCAACTGAAATCACTCAACAGAGGAAAGTCCACTGGACCTGACGGGATACCAATTCGATTCTACACAGAGTACGCGATAGAACTTGCCCCCCTTCTAACAGCCGTGTACCGCAAGTCTCTAGAGGAACGGAAGGTTCCAAATGATTGGAAAAGAGCACAGGTAATCTCAGTGTCCAAGAAGGGTCGTCGAGCTGATGCGCAAAACTATAGGCCTATGTCTCTGACATCGATCTGTTGTACAATTTTAGAACATGTTTTTTGCTCGCGTATTATGTCATTTCTGGAAACCCAGAATCTACTCTGTACGAATCAACATGGATTCCGGAAACGGCGATCGTGTGAGAACTAACTCGGTTTATTTGTTCATGAGACCCAGAAAATATTAGATACAGGCTCCCAGGTAGATGCCATTTTCCTTGACTTCCGGAAGGCGTTCGATACAGTTCCGCACTGTCGCCTGATAAACAAAGCAAGAGCCTACGGAATATCAGGCCAGCTGTGTGGCTGGATTGAAGAGTTTTTAGCAAACAGAACACAGCATGTCGTTATCAATGGAGAGACGTCTACAGACGTTAAAGTAACCTCTGGCGTGCCACAGGGGAGTGATATGGGACCATTGCTTTTCACACTATATATAAATAACCTAGTAGATAGTGTCTGAAGTTCCATGCGGCTTTTCGCGGATGATGCTGTAGTATACAGAGAAGTTGCAGCATTAGAAAATTGCAGCGAAATGCAGGGAGATCTGCAGCGGATAGGCACTTGGTGCAGGGAGTGGCAACTGACCCTTAACATAGACAAATGTAATGTATTGCGAATACATAGAAAGAAGGAGCCTTTATTGTATGATTATATGATATCGGAACAAACACTGGTAACAGTTACTTCTGTAAAATATCTGGGAGTATGCGTACGGAACGATTTGAAGTGGAATGATCATATAAAACTAATTGTTGGTAAGGTGTGTGTCAGGTTGAGATTCATTGGGAGAGTCCTTAGAAAATGTAGTCCATCAACAAAGGAGGTGGCTTACAAAACACTCGTTCGACCTATACTTGAATATTGCTCATCAGTGTGCGGTCCGTACCAGGTCGGGTTGACAGAGGAGATAGAGAAGATCCAAAGAAGAGCGGCGCGTTTCGTCACAGGGTTATTTGGTAAGCGTGATAGCGTTACGGAGATGTTTAGCAAACTCAAGTGGCAGACTCTGCAAGAGAGGCGCTCCGCATCGCGGTGTAGCTTGCTGTCCAGGTTTCGAGAGGGTGCGTTTCTGGATGAGGTATCGAATATATTGCTTCCCCCTACTTATACCTCCCGAGGAGATTACGAATGTAAAATTAGAGAGATTCGAGCGCGCACGGAGGCTTTCCGGCAGTCGTTTTTCCCGCGAACAGGAAAGGGAGGTAATGACAGTGGCACGTAAAGTGCCCTCCGCCACATACCGCTGGGTGGCTTGCGGATTATAAATGTAGTGAAGTGATAAGCAGAGCGAATGAATACCAACTGCCTCTCTGCATTGCCTTTGTTGACTTTGAAAAGGCATTTGACTCCGTTAGCCATGTAGCTGTCCTCCAAGCTTTGAGTGAGCAAGGAGTGGGAGCAGCATACATTGAAGTGCTCACGAAAATCTACGAGAATTCTTCAGCTTATGTTAACATCGGCGAATCAACTCAAGAATTCCGCATCATGAGGGGTGTCAAGCAAAGCGATCCCATCTCCCCAAAACTGTTCTCTGCTGTATTGGAAATGGCTATGTCAAAGCCGAGCTGGGAAGGTAAGGGAATTAGAATTAATGGAAGAAGGCTTACCAACTTGAGATTTGCTGATGATATTGCCTTACTGGCCAAAGACTTCGCAGAGCTCCAAAACTTAGTTACACATCTTGCATCGGAATGTCAGCTGGTTGGCTTGAACATGAACCTTTCCAAAACAAAAGTAATATCCAACAAATGGGTCCCAGCTGGAGATGTGAAAGTCAAGGACAGTCTACTAGAAGCGGTCAGTGAATATGTCTACCTTGGCCAGATTATAAATATGAAGGGAGACATAAGGCCAGAAATCTATCGACGCATCAAGCTTGGCTGGCAAGCATTTGGGAAGAATTCAAAAGTATTCACATCAAAACTGCCAGTAAATCTGAAGAAAGCAGTATTTGATCAATGCATTCTTCCTGTGATGGCGTATGGCTGCGAGACATGGACACTGAACTCATACACAAAATGGAAACTTAGGACAGCACAGAGAGCCATGGAGAGATCAGTGCTGGGCTATACAAGAAAGGACAGGAAAAGGGCAGATGATATCCGGTCTGTGACGAAGGTTAATGACATCTTAGAGAGAGTAGGTTCCTTGAAATGGCAGTGGGCTGGCCACGTCGCAAGAAGAAAAGACAACAGATGGACGAAGCTAGTACTGGAGTGGAGTCCGAGAGAGCACCGGAGGCCTAGAGGAAGACCACCAGACAGATGGGACAAAGACATCAAGAAGATCGCTGGTAACACCTGGCAGATAACTGCCCAAGACCGTCCCACTTGGAGAAGACTTCTGAAAGCCTACCTGAATCCACGACTCGAAGAGGCCACATCATCTAATGATTGAATTGGCTGATGATGATGATGATGATGATGATGATGATGATGAGATATAGATTCGTGCGCTGTCTCCTCCCACTTACCCTCCCACCCCCTGCCACCCAGACTTTGCCTCCTTCCTTTCTTCACCACCGTTCTTCCTAATCATCCACCCTCCTACGCCCGCCCCCACATCCCACGTGCGATGACCAGATTATCGAATACGTGCATATTTATAAATGAATATTACCACTTGTACACAAAGCAAACTAAATCAAAATATTTTTCTAGTTGAAGAAGCTACCTTCAGGTAATAGCAGGATTCATCAAGTGATCTCACTTTCCAGATGGCCTAAAAAACTAAATTTGAAAGAGTACTTGCCCGTCCGCGTTCGTCATTATCTATTCTTCTTTCCCACAGATACGCGTACACTGGAAAACCGGTAGTTGTGACTGATGCGATGGAGAACTGGACTGCTCCAGAGGTGTTCGACTTCGAGTTCTTCAAGAGTATTTATGACGAGAGAAACGTACGAGGCTGCCAGTTCTTCCCGTACGAAACGGAATTCAAGCGCTTGGAGGAAGTGTTCGACATGAGCGAAGACAGAGCAAAGATGAGGGACGGCACCAAACCTTGGTATGTTGGCTGGTAAGTACTCTCCACGTCCTACCAAGATTACACGAATATCTAAATAGTGCATAACTGTAGTGTCCTGGTATTCGGTTATGTGTTAAATTTATACCGTTTCTTGGAGTTCCCTTCTACAAACTAGTTACTTATGGAGCATGTTCTTAAAGATGCGACTGATGTCATTGCGGGGGGGGGGGGGGGGGGGGGGGGGGGAAGGTGGGCATGGGGTGCGCACAATAAATTGTATGTAAAAAGTATTTGCTATTTTCATTTCACCCGCCCTCATTCACCTGTCAGTCTCAACAGTTAAACAGAAGGAAGTTGTGTTACTTCTAGCTTAGGTTTGGTGGAGACACCCACAAGCGAAAAGCGTGAAATCTAAAAGAGAATGACAGATAAGTGACATGAAAACCTCGTTATCATATAGGCTTGAAAAGAAACATTAAATTATGCTAATGTTTAACTGAATTATTCTTTGGAAGCAATGATTGTTTAAAAATTGTCGGCCAACCGGCATGCGAACACTCCAGAAGACACATTCGCACAGCAGCACTTGTCAGTGCAATCACATGGTCCGTCCGATAGCGCAGAGAAATGCAGAGTTGTACATGGAAATGACAGTGACCACTGTTGTTCCCATCACTGAGTGTCACTCCAAGCAAGGTTTCACGCGGTTCCGAGAGTTCGAGTTCAAAAAGGTGTCCCTTGTCAGCCTGGTTGTGACTGATCACATCGCAGCGCAGATTTAACGCCACTATCTTACCCACATAGATTCTCATACTCACCCGGCCAATCTATTTAACTATGAAGAAAGTGGCCATCCGTCAATGTCAGCAGAAGCACTGTAATAACAAATATTTTTATCAACTTCCTATCGCTGATGCGAACTAAGGAGCAGTTTACCTTAATACGAGGGTTCGAACTTTAATAGTTGCAACTATTTATTTACAGCCGGCCGGTGTAGCCGAGCGGTTCTAGGCGCATCAGACTAGAACCGAGTGACCCCTACGGTCGCAGGTTCGAATCCTGCTTCGGTCATGGATGAGTGTGATGTCCTTAGGTTTAAGTAGTTCTAAGTTCTAGGGGACTGATGACCTCAGATGTTAAGTCCCATAGTGCTCCGACCAAATTGAACTGAAAATTTATTTACAGCTCGTACAAAATAGATACGTGTTTCAAAGTAGTCACCAGCATTGTGTATAACCCGTTGCCAGCGATGTGGGAGTTGCAGGATCCGCTTAGCAGTGCCAGTTGTGTTGAGAGTTCGATCGGCGCGGTCTATTACTCGACGAATTTGTAGCAGTTCTGAAGCGAATGCCGTGAAGTGTTTCCCTCAGTTTAGAAATCGAGTTGAACTCACGAGATCTTAAGTCAGGGGAGTGCAGTAGGTGGTATAGCACTTACCAGCCGTCAGTGAACAAATCAGTAACAGCTTGCAGTATACGTGCTTGAGTATTGTCCTACAAAATGATGGTCAGGTCCTGCAGAAAGTGTCATCGTATCTGTCTCTAAGCTGGTCGTAGGTTGTGTTCCAAAAATGAACAGCATAGAGACAGAAGTGATGACACTTTTTGCAGGACCTGACCATCATTTTGCAGGACAATGCTCAAGCACGTAAAGTGCAAGCTGTTACTGATTTGTTTGACTGATGGGGCTGCTAAGTGCTATACCACCTACTGCACTCCCCTGACTTAAGCCCTCGTAAGTTCACTCGATTTCTAAACTGAAGAAAATACTTCACGGCATTCGCTTCAGAACTGCTACAAATTCCTCGGGCAATAACCGCGCCGCTCGAACTGTCAATAGATCTGGCACTGCTAAGAGTATCGTACGACTTCCACATCGCTGACAACGGGTTATACTCAATGCTGGTGACTACTTTCAAAGGCAGTAAAACCTTGAAACACGTATCTATTTTGCACGAGCTGTAAATAAATAGTTGTCACTATTAAAGTTCCACCCCTCTTATTAAGCGATAGGTTGTGTAATTTACACTGTATGATACATTAAGTTTCTCCACATTATATTTCGTATGGACAGAAAAGTAATTACAAAGCAGCTATTTATCAACTAGTTTGCAATTGTTCTTCACATACTTGGCGTAATGTGTGAGAACTGGACTTCATAATGGATTTTAAAGGTATTTTTTTGTCAAGATACAAACATAAAGCGTCTATATATAAATACCAAAATAAAGATAATCTGCACAAAAATTTAAGATTATGTGACAGTAGCCAGATAGGGGCGTAACTGTAGTTACAGAACGTTGGCATGACACGAATTATTGCCCTGCGGAGTATACGACAAAGAGAACTCAACAGAATTTTGCGAACATATGGTGATTATACAACCATCGCGAATACAATACTTATAAATACACGGTACTGCCCGTATAAAATAAAACAGTGCTTTATGAAACATTAAGGCCGGCGCACTTGTTAGGAGGGGCACCATAATTATCACAAGGTTTAAGAGTAAGTTTTATTGCTGTGCTTCAAAAAATTCGCAGTACAACAAGTACCTTACATCTCCCTTTTCTTTCTTCTGTCATTCGCAGATATTATAATCCTTGATACCCATTCTCTGTGAATAGAAAGGATTTGAACCATGGCTGGTATGCATACTTACCGCTAGCATGCATTCTTCGAAATCAGAGAGAGTTTCCAGTTACGGGTTGAGCCTAAGCGTCATTTTGTTCTTTTTGGAGACTGAGAGGCCCAAGTCCACTTCCCGTTCCTCACTGTCTAATATCTGTAACCATATCTTGAAACCGTTCGGTGAGAGAGTTGTATTTGTTACTGAATCAGAGATACTGACGTTCTTCGCCAACTGGTCCAGTTTGTAAACTAGACCTACATCAGCTGCGACCCATACAAAGGAGATTCCCATACGCCTTCTTTTCTTCTGTGGTGACATTCGGTAATTACATTCAATCCGAATGGTAAAATGAATAGTGATTATCCTTCAAAATCTTCATAGCAGCGAATGCGAAATTTAAAACCTAAGATGCATAGTGTAGACTAAATGAAGGCTGCACACAGATTCTGCACATATGTGAAAGAAAAAAGCGCTCCATTCACTAGCGTCTCGCTGGCTGCCTCGCTAAACGGCTAAGTCCCGCTCAAGGTCAGCCGCCTATAAGGCGGCGCACACAGCCATAGAAAGAAAAAGGAAAAAGTGAGTGATCATCGTTATATTCATACATCTACATCTACATAAATATTCCGCAAGCCACCCTGTACCACTACTTGTCATTTCCCTTCCTGTTCCACTTGCACTCTCTGTACGCCTCCTAATGAGCCATAATTTCTCGTATCTTATCTTCGAAGTCCTCACGCGCGAAGTATGATGGCGGCAGCAGAATCGTTCGGCAGTCAGCTTCAAATTCCGGCTCTCAAAATTTTATCAAAAGTGTTTTTCGAAAGGAATGCCGCCTTTCATCCAGGGATTCCCATTTGAGTCCCCGAAGCATCTCCGTAACACGTTTCGCTCGAATCTACCGCTGACAAATCTAGCAGCCCTCCTCCAAATTGCTTCGATGTCTTCCTACAATTCTACCTGGTTCGGATCCCAAACACTCAAACAGTACTCAAGAATAGGTCGCACCAGCGTCCTGTATGCGGTCTCCTTCGCAGACGAATCACTATTTCCTAAAATTCTCCTAATAAACCGAAGTCGACGATTTGCCTTCTCTACCACAGTTTTCACATGCTCGTTCCACCACATATCGCTTTGCAAGGCTACACCCAGATATTTAAACAACTTGACTGTGTCAAGCTGGACACAAATAATACCGCATCCAAACTCTACAGACTTGTTCTTCCTACTCATCAGGATTAACTTGCATTTTTCCACATTTAGGGCTAACTGCCATTCATCACACCAACTGGAAATATTGTCAAGTCATCTGGTATGTTCTTACAGTCGCTCAGCTTCGACACCATACCTTACACCACGGCATCATCAGCAAACTATCTGAAATTTCAGCAGTGTAGCTGCTTTGTTAATTGTTAAAGTCTACGGTATACACGGTGTAAATCTAAAAATAAGCTTCACACGAAAAAATTCGTAGAATCCAAAGTTGATTATTTTCGAGGGGAACATCTGCTGGAACTAAAATTAGCCCGCCGCCCCAGCCCCCATTTTTTATTGCAGAATCAGATTCCACATAAAAAACTACGTACATTTTGTCTTAAACATTTGTTTTGATTCTTGGTAGTTGGCGCTGTAATTCAAGAAAATCCATGTTCTCATTTTTGCGTGGAAAATGGTTACGGATAAATAAAAAATATTTACTTCGTAAATTTTGATTCGCTAAAACTAAAACTCTCCCAAAAGGGGGGGTTTGAGAGAGAAGAATTAGAGTTTTACAAATGTTGACCCAAGTTTGAGAGAGAGGAATTAAAGTTTTACAAATATTGACCCAAATATTTGGGTCAATATTTGTAACACTCTAATTCCTCTCTCTCAAACCCCACCCTATGGGGAGAGAGGGAGAGTTTTAGTTTTAGTGAATAAAAATTTACGAAGTAAATAAGTATTTTTTATCTATCCGTAACCATTTTCCACGCAAAAATGAGAACATGGATTTTCTTTAATTACAGCGCCTACTACCAAGAATCAAAACAAATGCTTAAGACAAAATGTACGTAGTTTTTTATGTAGAATCTGATTCTGCAATAAAAATGGGGGTTCCCATTTGGAATTTTAAATTTTAAAGTTGCCTGCCGCCCCATCCCCGAGGGGGGGAAGCTAATTTTAGGTACCCCCTCGAAAATAATCAACTTTCGATTCTATAAATTTTTTCGTGTGAAGCTCATTTTTCGAGTTATTCTGGTTTGTGAACTTGAGCAGGTAAATGCAGTCTCATGTGACAAAAACTTGGACGCCGCGATCTTCACATAGTCTACGCATTTATTTATTTTCTGTTGACTTACATGTAGGTATTTTCTTGACAAATTGGCACTTCCCTTACCATTTGCATATTGCTAAAAATTGTGTAATTAGATTGAAACATATTTTCGCGTAGGATACGGCTATAAACTTTGTTTCCCAAACACTCAAATTTCGGTCTGTATATCGGTTTTAAGATACTCGAAAACAAACCTATATTTCAAGACTTAGGCTGTACTGCTATTAAGGTCTGAGAAGCACAGCGTAATGAAAAACGTACTTTATCAAAAGTGTGGATTTGTGTGTTTTAACTGTAACACGTTGGGAGGAGAGATTATTTTTCCATAGCAATAAAAGGTTTAAAGTTAACCAATTCCTACAAAATCAGATTAATTGTAAGAATTGTAATGGCTGGTTACTGTATTTCAGGAGTAACTGCGATGATCGTATCGCTCGTATCCTGAGGGAGCACTACACGCGCCCCTACTTCCTGCCCCCAACTGCGGAGAACAAGAACACTGACTGGATATTTATCGGTAGCCCCGGCTACGGGGCCCACATGCACGTAAGTTGATTCACACATAAATGTATTTCTGCATATATTCTAACATGCAGGTCCACGAAAATTATCTAAGAAATGACTGCTCTGAATTATTTTCTAACGATCTATTACATGTGTAGTTAACACTGTGACTCCAGACGGTTTCACGACTATACGTAACTTTTTTTACATCCGACAATCTGACAGTCATACTTCCTTTTCAGTAACTTGTAAACATGTAATTTCTAATTTGTGAAATCGTGTATCAAGGTAATTCATTCTCTGATGGAGACGAATGACGAATTAACCGCTGCTGGTCCGGAAACTGTACAATATGGATGTTTTGAGTGGTTTTGCAAATCCATTAGGCAAAGGCCGAGTTGGTTTCCCATCTCCACAGAACACGCTCACAGTTAAATTACAGACGACTTAAATAATGACAATCACATAGAAGAAGACGGAACATGCTTTCCATTAAGGTAACATATTGGCATGAGGATGGACAGCCGGGCACAGAAAAAGTTATAGATCCACGATGATTCATCCTGCAGAAATTATTGTTTTCTGTGTAGTAGTAACCGCTGCAAGATGTAAACGACATCATAGTCCAGCACCAATCCCTGTCATTTTATCTGGCAGTATCGTCGTTTCTCTAATATCGTCCAGAGATATTTAGGAGGGCAATGACAAAATATTTAAAAAATCGTTGAGTAAAAACGATAGCTATGCCACTGCCTTAATGAGGTCATTACACTGGGATGACAGTAGTGATGTGATATGCACTTATACGGATGGCGGTACTACGGCGTACACAAGGACAGTGCATTGTCGGAGCTGCAATTTGTACTCAGGTGACTCTTGTGAAAAGGTTGTAACGTGCCCTTAGAAAAATTGTACATGACTGTGCTTAAACTGACACACAATATTTTTTAGCGCAACGCAATCTGACTTTCAATAATCCCTACAAGAGAATGGCCCAGACTAAATTAACCTATACGTTTCACAAATCACTTACCTCACCAATAATCTTCGTTACTCGAACTACTGCAATACAGCGAGCACCACTACTGCCAGCTAAATGAAAGATTCAAACTACTGAAGGCACTAACTACTGATAGGCATAGTTAGCAAATGAAAGATTTTGATAGAGAACAAACAATGTATTTACCTTAATAGCGTTCAAAAGTCATAATATATATAGCAGTTCATGACATCCAGTTTTATAAATTTCAAAACTCCGCCATTTCTCTCCCCACATCCACAACTGCTGGCGGCTCACCTCCAACTGCGCAACGCTACGCGCTGTTCACATCCAGCTGCCCAACACTACAATGGCAGACAACAATGCAAACTAGCCACAGACCGCACACAGCACAGCCAGTGATTTTCATACAGAGCGCTACGTAACGTTGCCAATAAGAAAACGCAAACAGCCTACTTACAAGGTTCCCGACGTGTTATGGCCACACGATTGGAATTAACAGATTTTGAACGCGTAGTGGTAGTTGGGGGTAGACGCATCAGACATTCCATTTCAGAAATCGTTAGGGAATTCAATAATCCGAGATTCACAGTGTCGAGAATGTGCCGAGAATACCAAATTTCAGGCATTACCTCTCACCACAGACAACGATGTGACTGACGGCCTTCACTTAAGGACCGAGAGCAGCGGCGTTTGCATAGAGTTGTCAGTGCTAACAGAAAAGCAAACACTGCGTGAAATAACCGCAGAAATCGATGTGGGACGTACGACGAACGTATCCTTTACGACAGTGTGGCGAAATGTGGCGTTAATGGGCTCCGGCAGCAGACGACCGGCGCGAGAGCCTTTGCTAACAGCACGACATCACCTGCAACGCCTCTCCAAGGCTCGTGACCATATCAGTTGGACCCTAGCCAACAGGAAAACCGTTGCCTGGCCAGATGAGTCCCGATTTCAGATGGTAAGAGCCGATGATATTGTTCGAGTGTGGTGCAGACCCCATGAAGCCATGGACCCAAGTTGACAACAACACACTGTCCAAGCAGGTTGTGGCTCCGTAATGGTGGGGGCTATATTTACATGGAATGGACTGGGTCTTCAGGTCCAACTGGACTAATCATTGACAGGAAATGGTTATCTGAAGCCATTCCCGGTCTTCATACTACCGAACAACGATGGAATTTTTGTGGACGAAATGTTTAATGTAAAAGTGACCTGTTATCAATAAAGAACTGTGCAATAAGTTACTTCGTAAATACCTACAATATAGGTTCAGCCACTTTAAAATAAATCCATCTAATGACGGAGATACAGTACTCTGTAACTGCAAAGGTAACATCGCTGTTTAAAGTTGGGTAATCAAAGGGAGTTTAAAACTTAGACGGAAGTGTTTTCTCAGTGCAACATATAAACTCGTATACACCATCATAATAAATATAAGGTGAAAGCCCATAGCGGAAGTGTCTTATGAGAGGGACAGAGTAGACTCAGGAAAAGTAGATTCGCTTTAGACGTTTTTATATCTATTATATGATATATAGTGGGAATTAGTGAAGTTCGCTGGCAGAAGGAAGAAGACTGTTGGTCAGGTGAATACAGGGTTATAAATACCAAATCAAATAGGGGTAATGCAGGAGTAGGTTTAATAATGAATAAAAAAAATAGGAGTGCGGGTAAGCTACTACAAACAGCATAGTGAACGCATTATTGTGGCCAAGATAGATACGAAGCCCACACCTACTACAGTAGTACAAGTTTATATGCCAACTAGCTCTGCAGATGATGAAGAAATTGATGAAATGTATGATGAGATAAAAGAAATTATTCAAGTAGTAAGGGGAGACGAATATTTAATAGTCATTGGAGACTAGAATTCGAGAGTAGGAAAAGGGAGAGAAGGAAACATAGTAGTTGAATATGGGTTGGGGATAAGAAATGAAAGAGGAAGCCGCCTGGTAGAATTTTGCACAGAGCATAACTTAATCATAGCTAACACTTGGTTCAAGAATCATAAAAGAAGGTTGTATACATGGAAGAAGCCTGGAGATACTGGTGGTGGTGGTGGTTAGTGTTTAACGTCCCGTCGACAACGAGGTCATTAGAGACGAAGCGCAAGCTCGGGTTAGGGAAGGATTGGGAAGCAAATCGGCCGTGCCCTTTCAAAGGAACCATCCCGGCATTTGCCTGAAACGATTTAGAGAAATCACGGAAAACCTAAATCAGGATGGCTGGAGACGGGATTGAACCGTTGTCCTCCCGAATGCGAGTCCAGTGTGCTAACCACTGCGCCACCTCGCTCGGTCTGGAGATACTGGAAAGTCTCAGATAGATTATACAGGGTATTACAAAAAGGTACGGCCAAACTTTCAGGAAACATTCCACACACACAAATAAAGAAAAGATGTTATGTGGACATGTGTCCGGAAACGCTTAATTTCCATGTTAGAGTTCATTTCAGTTTCGTCAGTATGTACTATACTTCCTCGATTCACCGCCAGTTGGCCCAATTGAAGGAAGGTAATGTTGACTTCGGTGCTTGTGTTAACATGCGACTCCTTGCTCTACAGTACTAGCATCAAGCACAAGTACGTAGCATCAACAGGTTAGTGTTCATCACGAACGTGGTTTTGCAGTCAGTGCAATGTTTACAAATGCGGAGTTGCCAGATGCCCATTTGATGTATGGATTAGCACGGGGCAATAGCCGTGGCGCGGTACGTTTGTATCGAGACAGATTTCCAGAACGAAGGTGTCCCGACAGGAAGACGTTCGAAGCAACTGATGGGCGTCTTAGGGAGCACGGAACATTCCAGCCTATGACTCGCGACTGGGGAAGATCTAGAACGACGAGGACACCTGCAATGGACAAGGCAATTCTTCGTGCAGTTGACTATAACCCTAATATCAGCGTCAGAGAAGTTGCTGCTGTACAAGGTAACGTTGACCACGTCACTGTATGGAGAGTGCTACGGGAGAACCAGTTGTTTCCGTACCATATACAGCGTGTGCAGGCACTATGAGCAGCTGATTGGCCTCCACAGGTACACTTCAGCGAATGGTTCATTCAACAATGTGTCAATCGTCATTTCAGTGCAAATGTTCTCTTTACGGATGAGGCTTCATTCCAACGTGATAAAATTGTAAATTTTCAGAAGCAACATGTGTGGGCTGACGAGAATCCACACGCAATTGTGTAATCACGTCATGAACACAGATTTTCTGTGAACGTTTGGGCAGGCATTGTTGGTGATGTCTTGATTGAGCCCCATGTTCTTCCACCTACGCTCAGTGGAGCACGTTATCATGATTTCATACGGGATACTCAACCTGTGCTGCTAGAACATGTGCCTTTACAAGTACGACACAACATGTGGTTCATGCACGATGGAGCTCCTGCACATTTCAGTCGAAGTGTTCGTACGCTTCTCAACAACAGATTCGGTGACCGATGGATTGGTAGAGGCGGACCAATTCCATGGCCTCCACGCTCTCCTGACCTCAACCCTCTTGACTTTCATTTACGGGGGCATTTGAAAGCTCTTGTCTACGCAACCACGGTACCAAATGTAGAGACTCTTCGTGCTCGTATTGTGGACGGCTGTGATACAATACGCCATTCTCCAGGTCTGCATCAGCGCATCAGGGATTCCATGCGACGGAGGGTGGATGCATGTATCCTCGCTAACGGAGGACATTTTGAACATTTCCTGTGAACAAAGTGTTTGAAGTCACGCTGGTACGTTCTGTTCCTGTGTGTTTCCATTCCATGATTAATGTAATTTGAAGAGAAGTAATAAAATGAGCTCTAACATGGAAAGTAAGCGTTTCCGGACACATGTCCACAAAACATATTTTCTTTCTTTGTGTGTGAGGAATGTTTATCGAAAGTTTGGCCGTACCTTTTTGTAACACCCTGTATAATAGTAAGACCGAGATTCAGGAACCAGGTTTTAAATTGTAAGACATTTCCAGGAGCAGATGTGGACTCTGACCACAATCTATTGGTTATCAACTGTAGATTAAAACTGAAGAAACTGCAAAAAGGTGGAAATCTAAGGAGATGGGACCTGGATAAACAGACTAATCCAGAGGTTGTACAGAGTTTCAGGGAGAGCATAAGGGAACAATTGTCACGAATGGGGGGAAGAAATACAATAGAAGAAGAACGGGTAGCTCTGAGGGATGAAGAAGTGAAGGCAGCAGAGAATCAAGTAGGTAAAAAGACGAGGGCTAGTAGAAATCCTTGGGTAACAGAAGAAATATTGAATTTAATTGATGAAAGGAGAAAATATAAAAATGCAGTAAATGAAGCAGGCAAAAAGGAATAGAGACGCCTCAAAAATGAGATCGACAGGAAGTGCAAAATGGCTAAGCAGGGGTGGCTAGAGGACAAATGTAAGGCTGTAGAGGCTTATCTCACTAGGGGTAAGATAGATACTGCCTACAGGAAAGTTAAAGAGACCTTTGGAGAAAAGAGAAACACTTGTATGAATACCAAGAGCTCAGATGGAAACCCAGTTCTAAGCAAAGAAGGGAAAGCAGAAAGGTGGAAGGAGTATATAGAGGGTCTATACAAGGTCGATGTACTTGAGGACAATATTATAGAAATGGAAAAGGATGTAGATGAAGATGAAATGGGAGATACGATACTGCGTGAAGAGTTTGAAAGAGCACTGAAGGACCTGAGTCGAAACAAGGCCCCGGGAGTAGACAACATTCCATTGGAACTACTGACGGCCTTGGGAGAGCCAGTCCTGACAAAACTCTACCATCCGGTGAGCAAGATGTATGGGACAGGCGAAATACCCTCAGACTTCAAGAAGAATATAATAATTCCAATCCCAAACAAAGCAGGTGATGACAGATGTGAAAATTACCGAACTATCAGTGTAATAAGTCACAGCTGTAAAATACTAACGAGAATTCTTTACAGACGAATGGAAAAACTGGTAGAAGCCGACCTCGGGGGAGATCAGTTTGGATTCCGTAGAAATACTGGAACACGTGAGGCAATACTGACCTTACGACTTATCTTAGAGGAAAGATTAAGGAAAGGAAACCAACGTTTCTAGCATTTGTAGAGTTAGAGAAAGCTTTTGAAAATGTTGACTGGAATACTCTCTTTCAAATTATAAAGGTGGCAGGGGTAAAATACAGGGAGCGAAAGGCTATTTACAATTTGTACAGAAACCAGATGGCAGTTATAATAGTCGAGGGGCATGAAAGGGAAGCAGTGGTTGGGAAGGGACTGAGAGTGAAACCCAAATTATCTCGTTCCATTACAATGATCTTTTATCGATACAGAGAAAATCTTACACGCACTCTGCTTACCACTCGAACTGTGCATCCACTAAATGGAGGAGACCTTAACGCGTGGCAGTTGAAACTTCTGAGGGAGGAACTGCTTGGCAGGAAGACCATGTATCATCTAGTAATACATTTTTGAAACATTTTCTGTAACGTTTGTAACTGAAACAGCAACCAGCCACAAGCAGAGATTCTGAGAACACACTCAGGGACAAACACGGAACTAAGAAAACGCGGCAGCGCGAAGAATTCACACACGAATGTAAGCGAGCGTAGGCCAAGCAAAAAAGAATTTGGGCTGGTGCTAGCATGCGACTGACTTCGGTGTCCACGTGATAGTACCAGGAAAGATACGACTCCAAAGGCACTCACGCCGCTTACGGTGGAGTCGCGGTTCACCCCGATTCTCGTCCGTAAACAACTCCTCGCCCGACATACATCAGTCTTGCGGGGTTACCGAATCCCTTCCCTGACCCCTCACCCTTTAAGGGCATTTAGGTCCAAAAATGCCCCCAGCATGTGTTGGAGTCGTTGATTCAAGGTATGAAGGACGACAGGGATATCCGGCAGGGGTTCCATTGGGTGCTATATGCCAGGACGTCCACGAGATACTGGGGCTCGAGAACCGACGAGAGCTGGGGGTGAGGGGGCACTTTCTGCTAGCTGCGGCGTAGTAGTAGGAGGGTGGTACTCCTCAGATTCCTTCTCCTCCGCCCCCCATCCCCCCTCCGCACCCGACAAATATGTCTCCTGGGTGGTGGGTTTCCATAGAGTTTGGACGAGGCTGTAAATTATACCATGAGCAGCACACAGGCGGTGGGAGGATCGGTTGATCTCCACTGCCTGTGCTAAGGATTCCTGTGTGCCTGTCGGTGGCACCCACTGCTCAGCTTGATGCAGGCATAGCTGGTTTGCAAGACATGTCAGACACTGCTGACCCACCGCAAGTTGTCACCCCTTATGTCCCACCACGATGCCTTGCAACCATCCAGGTACCCGCTCTACAGTGCGTGCCGATACGGCGGAACCGTGCGGGCCACAGGTGCGGCACCAGACGTAACAGTTTGAAATTTGGCTCAAATGTGCCCACAACCTTCCTCTGCAACGGTACAAAAGCATGGCGCCCTGTGACGTCATCCTCGGGCTCAGAGACACTTCAGACAGCAAAGTGTCGACACATGTGAATGAAAGGTCACAGATCAAAAGTTCATGTGTGCTTTAACGTGGGTTAATCTCCCATTGGCACAAAATTTCCCACAATTATGCCCAACGCTACCGCGGACGTGTCACATGATGGGTAGGTTGTCACAACCCCTGTTACCCACATTTCACCCCTTCTTTTGCCGCCCCTCCGACGGACATCAGAAGCGCGACAGACAGCGTTGAAACCACACGGTTTTCTTACGGGTGCTCAGGGACACATTTCAGACACACCGTCACTGAGAATCAACACGAAAAACCTCACGGAGTGGGATAAAGGGAGTCAAAGAAATTACCCCTTCACTTGGCGCGTTGATTCACACACATTTTGCTGTCGAAAACGATAGTTTACAGTGCAATGAGCAACACGACGACCTTTTTGACAACTTTCGATACTACTGCCAACCACTAGGCGTTTCAGTCTTACTGTACGGACAACGTCATCTGAACCCTTTGGAATGTAGTACGACCGCACTTTTTGCTCTGGTATACAAGGTGGAAGCATTAGGGACATTTCAAAACCATTCGTCGAAATTGAAAGGTGATCAGAAGCCGCAAATGGGTTTTATGCTTTTTTCAGCGCTCCTGTTTCATGCTCGCTTGTGCCGTGATCGCGTGGGAGTGCTACATTGTCATGTGCATGGATAAAACGGCAAAGGGTCCTTCTAAGATCCCACAGTTTGGCAACACCCTCGGTCCCACCCACGCACCTTTGTTGAGCACTTAAAAAATATACCTGTCATAAACTTTGACACAAATTTAGTCTCGCAGGTGCTCTAGCGCCTGAAGGTAGGCAAACCTCTACCTAAGGCGTGTTGAAGGGGTTGCCTAACCTACAGACGTTCTTCCTTTTTTTTTTTTTTTTTTTTAAAAAAATCTGTTCTCTCATGGAGCCAGTAATCCAAATGCCATCCAAATAGTTTTCACATTGCAGAATGTCTTTGATACGGTTCTCAAGAAAACGCTGGAATATTCCTGAAGGTGAAGCTACCCCAAATGGTAGACGGTTAAACTGGTACATCCTGAGTATCCAGTAATCTGCCAAGACTCAGCTCTAATGGCAACTGCAAGTATGCATCTTGAGGGAAATTTTGGAAAAATCCCGACTACTGGTCAACTTAGCCAGGAACTCCTTGGGATGCGATATGGGATAAACATTATTTTTCTTTGTGTGTTGACTGTGTGCTAGAAATCACCACAAAGCCTAACATCGCCATTGTGTTTATGTATCTTAACCATGATGTTGGCCTACTGGCTTGATAAAACCGGTGACAGCACTTGGAGTTCTGCCATCTGTCTCTTACGCCTTCACTTCATCTCGCATAGTAATTAGCACTGGGTAGCCTCGACGTAATGTAGGAACTACCGACGGCTTCAGTATAATACAGGTCTCAAAAGTAATGGCTCTGCTCAGGTCCTTACTAAGAAGTTGGTCAAATAGCTGCATAATGGCTCCAAGTTCTGAAATGGTACTACCCAAGAGACAAGATTAACTTTATCAGCTAATGTGAATCCAAAAATACAGAAAGCATGAAGTCTAGGAATGTTTTCTGCCAGCTGTGAACTAACTGTCAGAAGCGTGATCTGGCATTCCACACTTTTGTTCAAATTCAAATGGCTCTGAGCACTATGGGACTCAACATCTTAGGTCATAAGTCCCCTAGAACTTAGAACTATTTAAACCTAACTAACCTAAGGACATCACACACACCCATACCCGAGGCAGGATTCGAACCTGCGACCGTAGCAGTCCCGCGGTTCCGGACTGCAGCGCCGGAACCGCGCGGCCACCGCGGCCGGCCACACTTTTGTATTTGGCCACAAATAGTAGTTGTCCCTTCAAGGGAATCTACTGTCCACTATGAGACACTACTTGGCGCTGAGAGCGCTGTAAGCGCGGGTGGGTTGGGGAGAGGGCACCCCAGCCGGTGACAGCATCTAAATTGATCAAGCTGTCTGAGACCCCTTAGTCTAATTGAAACTTGGTGCAACGGCCAACCAGCTGCAAATCAACCACGATACGCTGCAGCTCTAGGCCCACTGACACGCTCGTGGGATCGGGAACGTTGTCCCACAGCGCTTCTTGTCATTATACACCTCTGGTACATGTCCTGGTGTGTGGCAATCTCGACAAGTTGCAAAGAAATAGGGGCATTTGCCACGTGTCGTATGATGACCAGCAGTATGACAAGACTGCAGTGTCCGCAGGGGCGAGTCTGACGCTGAGGAAGAACAGCGGGTGACTCACGCAGCAGAGATCGGGAGCGACCCGCTGCCGCTGCTACCCTTGTAGTCGATCGGTGCCGGGGCTCCGGAGAATCCCCTCCATCACTGCTCTCCACAGATCGACTGTACGATGTGGTCGCTAAGGCACGAATAACTCAGACGGGGATATGTTCCCCTGGTAAGACTCGCCACATTTTACCATATGCCAATCGTTCAAAAACACATTTTCCGCTGCAGCACTCGACTCCTCCGATCCCGAAATTTGTGGTACCTCGTCTATCATCGGACCCGAATGTGCTACCGTGTAAGTCGGTATTGCCCAGCATGGTTCGAAATGGTTCAAATGGCTCTGAGCACTTTGGGACTCAACTGCTGAGGTCATTAGTCCCCTAGAACTTAGAACTAGTTAAACCTAACTAACCTAAGGACATCACAAACATCCATGCCCGAGGCAGGATTCGAACCTGCGACCATAGCGGTCCTGCGGTTCCAGATTGCAGCGCCTTTAACCGCACGGCCACTTCGGCCGGCGCCCCGCATGGTGCCAGCAGCTCCACTACATTGCAAACTGGAGTGTCTGCATAACGTGCTACTGTTTTTCACTCGAGATCACACGAACATGCTAACCCCTGCAAGTCGATTGTCCACTCCACATTTGACTGCCTGGGGCGCATATGATATAGACTGGACTGTAAGCGGACAACTACCAGGTACATTCGTTGATCATAGTAGTGCGTTAGTAGCGTACATAACTGCAAATGCCGCTTTCAGTTTCTGTAGAACCTCGTACAGACTATTACCACTCGAAAGCGGCAAAGCGCTCTGATCTTGAGGATCGCTCATGCACCTTAAAACAGCGTAAATAATTTTGCCACCTTTCCGTGGTCTAATCAGAGGATGCGGCGACTGTGTTCGCATTGCCGCCTGCGTGCTCATCAGATGCATGAGTTCCGGCATTTGATCCGTTTGTTGTTGCAACCGTTGTTGTCGATGCTACTGCTCCTCCTGCAGGTGTATTTGTTGCCAAAGACGTTGGATCCGTAATGGCCACAATATACGACACTATCGCGAAGACAGCAAGTTGTCGTCGCCAACTATTATATCTCGCGTAGCGAGGTGATCACGTCTACGAAAATGCTCGAGAATGAGCGTGCAGTTCACGAAGAGTAGCGCCTGCGAAAAACTCCGAGTGTCTGCCTAACCGGCGAGCCGAGTCAGAAGGCACTATCGGGGACAAACGTGGAACTATGAGAGCGCGACAGCGCGAAGAATTCTCTCGCGAATGCAAGCGAGTGTAAGCCAGTAAGCAAAAATTCGGGCTAATGCTAACACGCTACTGACCTTAGAGTCCGTGCTATCTAACCAGGAAAGTTATGACTCCGGAGCACTGTCCAGTGTATGAGACATTCACGCTGTTTACGCCGCAGTCGAAGAACACTCCGACTGTCGATCGGGAACAACTCGTCTGATTGGTGGAGATACCACACATATGAATATATTTATTTCTCTGTGAGCGTTCTGTTATTTCGTGGGCTATGTCGAAAACAGGTTTACTGTGTTTTCCGCAGTTCGTTTTCTTTATGGCACTGAGAATGTTTTTCGGATGAGATTTTCTGAGAGGCTTTATTCTAAAAAATTTTCACAGGCGTTTACTACTAGAGAACAGTCCCCGTTGGTACTTCATTTCCTACAGTTTTAGACTATAAGGGCTGGAGTCTTCCTAAATCATCAGAGGATGTATATCATCATCAACATCAGCAGCAGCTGTTTGAAATGCACTGCCGGATAAAGACCCTCTTCCATGTTCAAAATGGTTCAAATGGCTCTGAGCACTATGGGACTTAACATCTGTGGTCATCAGTCCCCTAGAACTTAGAACTACTTAAACCTAACTAACCTAAGGACATCACACACATCCATGCCCGAGGCAGGATTCGAACCTGAAACCGTAGCGGTCACGCGGTTCCAGACTGATGCGCCTAGAACCGCACGGCCACACCGGCCGGCTCTTCCATGTTCCTCCAGATACTTTCTAATGGCATGGTCTCTCTCTCCCTCTCTCTCTCTTTCTCAGAAACATAGTTCAAATGGCTCTGAGCACTATGGGACTTAACTTCACACATCCATGCCCGAGGCAGGATTCGAACCTGCGACCGTAGCGGTCGCGCGGTTCCAGATTGTAGCGCCTAGAACCGTTCGGCCACCCCGGCCGGCGGTGACCAAACACTCAACATTTTTGGCAACGAGCGAAACCCGGTGGGTTTACAGACATGACGCAATTCTGCGCTTTAAAGATTTTTTTTCTATTCGTAGTACTTTCTCTGCAACAATCAGAATCGTGAGCTAACAAGGAAACTGCTCTAAAAGCACACCAGTTTCTATGCGAACTCACTCATGGCCGTTTCCTTGTTTCTCTTGTACTACTGGAAAGAATGCTATCGGTAATCGATTCTCTATGCAGCACGCATCAAAGTGTTAACTGTGATATTGTTGTAGTATTACAACGCGTTATCAGTCAGTCCAAGATCTTAGAAGATAGTTTTAAGGGCTTTAAAATTTTGTTTAGTGAAGCCTCTGATCTCGCAGAATAAGTAGAAATAAGAGGACAGTACCGAGGTCCGTGTCCGCAAAAAAAAATCGAGAAAACAGTCCTGATGGCAGCCCAGGGGAATGTTACAGAAGAAGCATACCCGTACCTTTCATCTACATCTACATCATGCTCTGCAAGCCACCTAATGGTGTGTGGTGGAAGGCACTTTCGGTACCACTATCTGATCCCTCCAACCCTGTTCCACTCGCGAATAGTGCGTGGGAAGAACGATTGTCGGTAAGCCTCTGTATTGGCTCTAATCTCTCGAATTTTCTCCTCGTGGTCAATACGCGAGATTTATGTGGGGGAAAGTAATATGTTACCCGACTCTTCCTGAAAAGTGCTGACCCGAAATTTCAATAGTAAACCTCTTCGTGATGCACGACGCCTCTCTTGTAACGTCTGCCAGTGGAGTTTGTTTAGTATCTCCACAACGCTCTCTCGCCGGTTAAGCGATCCCGTGACGAAACGCACTGCTCTTCGTTGGATCTTCTCTATCTCCTCTATCAGTCCTACCTGATAGGGATCCCAGTGAGATGAACAATTGTAAAGAATCTGTCAAACAAATGCCTTACATTTCCTTAAGAATCTTCCGATGAATCTGAGTCTTGCGTCTGCTTTTCCCACTATCTGTTTTATATGGTCATTCCAGTTAAGGTCGCTCTGGATAGTTACGCACTGATATTTTACGGCAGACGCTGTCTCCAGCTGTTTTCATTACTAGTGTAGCTGTACAGCAGTGGATTTCTTTTCTTATGTATGCGTAATATGTTACATTTACGTTCAGGGTCAACTGCAAGAGTCTGCACCATTCATCAATTCTCTGCAGGTCGTCCTGGTCGTCCTGGAAGCTCGTACTATCTTCTGGCGTTGCTACTTTGGTACAAACAACTGCATCATCTGCGAATAGCCTTAAAGAGCATCCGACGCTTTCTACTAGATCGTTTATATATAACAGCAACGATTCTATCACATTTCCCTGTGGTATTCCGGATATTACCTTTACATCTGTCGATTTAGTTCCGTTAAGAGCGACGTGTTGAGTTCTGTGTGCAAGAAAATCTTGGATTCAATAGCAGGTCTGCTCCAGTACTCCGGAAGCTTGTATTTTTTTCATTAAACGGCAATGAGGTACGGTGTCAAATGCCTTACTGAAATCAAGGAACACGGCATCAACCTGAGCGCCTTTATGGTATCACGTAAGAAACCAGATCCACGACAGGTTTCATAGCCACCAAATTTAATTAAATCCTTTCATAATTCCGAGGAATGCGTAAATTGCAATAGAGTAGATATACTAGGGTACATCAAATTTTATCAATCAATGTTGCCAGAACCTTCTTCTGCATCTGGAGAATTTTCCGCTTGGAAACAAAAGTGCATTAAAGCAGAATCAAATTCAAGACCAGAGAACGCTTTGGCGGCCTTATGGACACGCTGTTCAAAATTTTTTCGCAATATATTAGAACTCAACTCGAGAAGAAGAGGAGATTAGTTTTTAACGTCCCATCGACGACGAGGTCATTAGAGACGGAGTACAAGCTCGTATTAGGGAAGGACGGGGAAAGAAACCGGCCGTGCCCTTTCAAGGGAACCATCCCAGCATTTCCCTGAAGCGATTTAGGAAAATCACGGAAAACCTGAATCAGGATGGGCGTACGCGGGTTTGAACCGTAGTCCTCCCGAATGTAAGTCCACTATGCTAATCACTGCGCCACCTCGCTCGGTAGATCAGCTCAAAATTCTATACACCTGCTCAGTTTCAAAAGCACCACCAGAAAGGACTTTTCTACTTTACATCTACATCTACGTGATTACTTTGGCATTCACAATTAAGTGCCTGGCAGAGGGATCATGGAACCACCTTTAAGCTACGTCTCTACTGTTCCACTCTCAAACAGCTCGCAGGAAAAACGAGCACTTAAATCTTTCCGTGGGAGCTGTGATTATTTTTTATTTTATTGTGATGATCATTTCTCCCTGTGTAGGTGGATGCCAAAAAAGTATTTTCAAACTCCGATGATAAAGTTGGTGATTGAAATTACATGAGAATGTCAAAAATTGTTCAAGTGGCTCTAAGCACTCTGGGACGTAACAAAAAAATGGTTCAAATGGCTCTGAGCACTATGGGACTTAACATCTGAGGTCATCAGTCCCCTAGAACTTAGAACTACTTAAACCTAACTAACCTAAGGACATCACGCACATCCATGCCCGAGGCAGGATTCGAACCTGCGACCGTAGCAACAGCGCGGTTCCGGACTGAAGCACCTAGAACCACTCGGCCACAGCGGCCGGCCCACGAGAATGTCCTGCGGCAGCGAAAAACGTCTTTGTTTTAATGACTGCCACCCGAATTCGAGTATCATATCTGTGGCACTCTCTCCCTCATATCGCGGTAGTACAAAACGAGCTGCCCTTCTTTGAACTTTTTCGACGTCCTCCGTTAATCCCATCGGATGCTGATACAACACCCCGCAGCAGTACTCCAGAAGAAGCTGGATGAGCATAGTGTAAGCAGTCTCTGTAGTAGACCTGTTACACTTTCTAATTGTTCTGCCAATAAATCGAAGTCTTTGGTTTGTTTTCCCACAACATTATATATGTGATTGCTCCAATTTATGATATTCGTAACTGTAATCCCTAAGTATTTAGTTAAGTTTACATCCTTTAAATATGTGTGATTTACCGTGTAACTGAAATTTAGCGGACACTTTTTAGTGTTAATGTGAATGACTTCACACTTCTCATGATTGAGCGCCAATTGCCACTTTTTACACCACACAGATATCTTGTGTAAATCATTTTGCAATTCGTTTTGTTCATCTGATGACTTTACATGACGATAAACGAAAGCATCATCTGCAAACCATCAAGAGGCTTAATCGTTTATGTAGATCAAGAGCAACAGAGGACCTGTAACACTCCATTGGTGAACGCCGGATATTACTTGTTTTACTCTATGACTTCCAGTCAGTTATTACGAACCGTGACCTTTCAGACAGGAAATCAAGAATCTAGTCACACAACTGAGACGAAACTCCATAGGCATGCAATTTAAGCGGAAGTCACTTATGAGGAACGGTGTCAAAAGCCCTCTGGATATCTAAAAATATGGAATCACTTTGACGTCCCCTGTCGATTGCAGTCATTACTTCACAAGAACGATATTTTCTGAATCCGTGTTGGCTATGTGCCAATAAATCGTTTCCTTAGAGGTGTTTCATGATGTTCGAGCACAGTATATATTCCAAAAACCTACTGGAAATTTACGTTAGTGATGTGGGTCAGTAATTCAGCAGATTTCTCCTATTTCCTTTCTTGGGTACTGGTGTGACCTGTGCAGCTTTACAGTCTTTGGATACGGGTCTTTGTATGGGAGAGCGGTTGTATATGACTGCTAAGAATGGAGCTATTGTATCTGAAAGGAACCTGACTGGTATACAATCTAGACCGGAGGCCTTTCGTTTCTTAAGTGTTTTAAGCTGCTTCGCTACATCGAGGATATCTGCTTCTAAATTACTCATGTTGGCAGTTGTTCTTGATTCGATTTCTGCAATGTTTGCGTCGTCGTCTTTTGTGAAGGAATTTCAGAAAAACGTATTTAGTAACCCTGTTTTAATGGCACTGTCATCAATAACTTCACCATTGTTATCGCGCAGTCAAGATACTGATTTCGTCGAGTCACTGGAATACGTTACATACGACCAGAATCTCTTTTGGTTATCTGCCGGTTTTCGAGACAGAGTTTCGTTGTGGAAACTTTTAAATGCATCTCGCACTGAAGTTCACGTTAAATTTCGAGCTTCTGTAAAACTTCGCCATTCTTGATGATTTTGCGTTCTTTTAAATTTGGAATGCTTTTTTTTTCTTTCCTTCTGCAACAGTGTACTCACCCGCTTTGTGTACCATGGGGGATCAGTATGATTTGTTATCAATTTATTTGGTATACATCTCTCAATATCCGTCGATAGCTTTTCCTTGCATTTAAGCCACTTCTGGTCTACGCTTACATAGTCAGACTGCAGACTGTCTCTGGGAATGTGTCAAGCGAATTTTTATCTGCTTTTTTAAGTAGATGTATTTTGCGTTTATTTTTGGTGGGTTTGGATGTTACGGTATTCAGTCTAGCTACAACAACATTATAGTCATTAATCCCTGTGTTTGTCATGCTGCTCTGTATTTTGTCAGGATTATTTGTTGCTTTGTAAGAGGTCAATTATGTTTTCGCAACCATTTACACTTCGAGTGGGCTCTTAAACTAGCTGCTCAAAATAATTTTCACAGAAGCCATTCAGTACGATTTCGGACGATGTTTTATGCCTACCACCGACTTCAGACATGTATTTTCGCCAACATATCGAGAGCAGATTGCAGTCACCACCAACTAAAATTGTATGAGTGGGATTCCTACATGAAATGACGCTCAAGTTTTCTTTGAACTGTTCAGCAACTGTATGATTTGAGTCGGGATGTCGGTAAAAGAAATCAATCATTAATTTATTCCCGTTTTCAAGTTAACTTCTACCTACACTAACTCAGAGGAACTATCTACTTCAGTTTCACTACAAGGTACACTAATTCTGACAGCAATAAACACTCCACCACCAACTGCAATTTTCCTTTCCGAACACGGTTAGGTCCTCTGAGGCGACGGGTTAAATCGTACGAAGAAAGACTTCGCCGTCTTTTTACAAGAGGCTGAAAATTATTTTTGCGGTCAACCAGAAAGCGATGGAGAACATACTGACCATAGTTTCCCGTCTGCAAGTTCACATTCTTCTTGTGCGCACTGAAAGAAATATTTCTCCTCTATTTACTCTGCGGGATCAGGAACTATGATTATAAATAAAAGTTTTGCGTTCTATGTGATCCATATATTCAGTAAAAGTTCACACGCACGAACATAGTAATTATCCAGATAATAATAATAATAATAATAATAATAATAATAATAACAATAATGTACCTATCATAATAACACGATGAGCAGATCAGAGGTGACCTCTACGATAAGTTCCAATTAAATGGTCGTTCGCCCCGAGTTCTAATCATCAAAGTTAATTGCTCGCCACAAAAGTGGAAATGATCACACCACCTGCCACGCAGTTTTGTTAACATTACGGGCGGCACACAAATAGTTACTACCATGTAATCTGAGCGCGCCAGGACGGTGTACAGTCCTCGCGAGTTGACTTCCTACCTTTATCGAAAACATGCGTTTAGTAACAGCCCGGCATGACGTCATTCGAGGCAGCGCGAAAGCCGGCGTTTGTCTGACGGGGACAGTAGCAAGCTCTGTGCGAAGTGTGTCCCACTGCCTCTCAGGCCGTGTTTATAGATGGACGCAGTGGACAGCCGAACGGAACATCTGCTGTCATCCGCTCTATGACCAGGTAGCAGCATCTAAATGTCCACTTTCGGGGATACATCTTATTTTATAACGTTGTTGTGAATCAATTTAGAATCTTCGTATTTTTTATATGAACGGAGTTAAGTTGGCTTTAATTACAGAAAATTTTCAACTCGACTGCATTTAAACTTTGCCGGCTAGAATTTTTAGAATGGAATCGACAGTAGAACATGACCTCTGAACTACTTCTTTAAGAGTCCTTGTATTGATTGTTATTTACATCAGAGTTTTGAAATTTGTTGTACCATTATTATTTAATCGCTGTAATCAAGTGCTGTAATCATAACTTTCTATCATTAATATAAATGATACTTAATCTATTACAAATAAGGACGTTTTTGTTCCAAATCTAGTTTTTCGTAAATTACTCGAAAACTATTAGAGGTGGCTTAATGAAGTCACATAGTTAACATTTTTATATTAAAGTGAAGTTTCATACGATTTTGACCCAAATATTGCTCGGTCAAGTTGAGACTTGTAACAGTTGATTGCGACATACATATGCACATTCTGAACAATTTTTGGCTTTCTAGTTTTATTATTTAGCGCCACTTGATTTTTACTTAAAACAAGTATTTTGGGAAACATATTCATTTGATCATTCTGGGCTTTAACAATTTTAACATTAATATGCTGAAGCGTATGTTGACAAAGTCTGGAAAAGCTACTTTAATTTTTAATTTCATTCTTAGATTATGGCGCAATAATATGTATGCTATGCAGAGGCGCGTTATGATGACGTGACGAATGGATGGCTCCGAGCACTATGGGACTTAACATCTATGGTCATCAGTCCCCTAGAACTTAGAACTACTTAAACCTAACTAACCTAAGAACATCACACAACACCCAGCCATCACGAGGCAGAGAAAATCCCTGACCCCGCCGGGAATCGAACCCGGGAACCCGGGCGTGGGAAGCGAGAACGCTACCGCACGACCACGAGATGCGGGCATGACGTGGCGCTAGTAGCAGTGAACTGAGGAAGACCCAGCACACTCGCTCCCCTCTCTATCTCTCAAATGATACAGCGCTTGTTTCGCCACAGTCCTTTGTAAAAATTTCGTCTAAACTTATTTCCGGTTTTAGACAGCTTTCCGTACCTACATATATGACGGTTTGAGATTCAGTGCTTTCTATTAGCACTTGGATCTCTGGTTCTTTTCCAAAATAGTACGACAGCTTACAACAACAATATTGATTTTCCTATGTCTACCTTCTTCTTGTGTTCGTCCTGCACCCTTTGAAACTGAAGCCCTTTTTACACTTTGCCGAGACCCTCTAACCTAAAACACCGCCCAGTCCCCTCACATAGCCGCCGTTATTCGTGTAGCCACTTCCTGCGTGTATTAGACTCCCGACCTATTTAGCGGAACCCAGAAACCCACCACCCTATGGCACAAGTCGAGGAATCTGCAATCTACACGGTCGCAGAACCTCCTGAGCCTCTGATTCAGACACTCCACTCGGCTCTGTACCGAAGGACCACAGTCGGTTCTGTCGACGAAGCCACAGATGGTGAGCTCCACCTTCATCTCGTAAGTAACACTAGCAATCTTTACTACTTCAGCAAACCGCTCAAACACAGAGCGAATCTCTTCCGATCCAAAGTGACACAATGACACACATCGTTAGTACCAAAATGAACCACCACCTGCAGTTAGCCGACTCTGCGCTCTTCATGGCGTCCGGAAGCACCCGTTCCACATCAGGAATGACACCTCCCGGTGTACCCACAATGTGCGCACTGGATTCCTTCCCCTCCTTCGCAGCCGTATCCCTAAGTGGCCCCACTACGCGCCTAACGTTGTAGCTCCCAGCTACCAGTAATCTCACTTTCTGTGAATGCCCAGACCTTACAGGCCGAGAGGATTTCTCTGGAATAGGGCGAGAGACTTTGTCTAACTCAGGGACCTCGTCAGCCATAGATAGCGCCAGAAGCCTGTTCCTCAGACGAACTGGGGGGGGGGGGGGGGGGCGGGGGGCTGCGATCGGCCACTCGGAAAGTCTTTCGCTGCTGGCCACACCTTGGAACAACCACATGTGAGGGATCGACGTCAATGAGAGCAGTAGCCAGGAGGGCCACATTAGTGGAATGATCGGGGGACATATGAGTCGTGCTGGACGTCTATCAGGTCGCCCAGTCTAAGGCCCACAGTGATGCCCATTGGCAGCAGTCTCAAGCTGTGTGACCGATGCCAACACCACCTGGAACTGTGAGCGAAGGGTCACCAATTCAGCCCGCATCTGAACATCGTAATCACAATTTCTATGCATACTAAAGATGGCCTGATAAATACACAGACACACACAAAATATAGGAAGTGAAACTAAAGAGCACTGACAAAAAAATTTTTAAAGTCAGTTTTTATGAGAAGCTGTGTCAGCTCAGAGTACTCAAATGAACTGCTATTGCTGCTATGAGAGCTGTCGCTTGACTAGGGATCTAACTACTATAAGTGGCTCTTGAAATACAAACCAAGTGCCTGGTGCGATACAAACAGCGGTTCTATGCACTACTCAGTTAATAAAGCGTGGAACTGTGCCTGATAAATGCACAAACACGCACGAAATATAGGAGTTGAAGCTAAAGAACACTGATGAAATTTAAAATAAGATGCTTTTTTATGAAAAAACCATGTCAACTCACAGTACTCTGCTGAGCTGCTGCTGCTATGAGAATTATAAAACTTTTACAAATCTACCTAATGAGCAGTACAACTTGAGTAGTCTTGCTCACCTCTCTGTGCATCGTAGCGTTCCAGTTAATCCTGAAGAAGTAGTGAAATATTTATCCAAACTGCCACTTCGGATAAATTCTTGCTAAAGGTAGGTGCTGGCAGCTATTCTTCGTTTGCCCGTTTTCAAAATATCGATAAATAATTGGGCTGAAATAAAATAGTGAAAATTCTGTTCTTATATAATACCAAATGGAGACAGTTATACCATCTCCTCGCCGACATAAAATTCTGAATACGCTCGAGTATTCCACATAACCTTCTAAAAAGAAATTCATAAGTGTTAAGTCCGCAGATCTAGGTGAGAAAGAGCAGAACACAGCGTCATTCCAGCGCGAACGACTCAACGGTTTGAAAGATGTTGATTTCAAAATGTGCTAACTTCCTTAACGCAATCAAAATATTGCAACTTCCTTTATATTGTCTGTAACTCTTTTCGATGTATCGCTGTGCCTTAAATAGTTATAGTCATTTGTAATCGCTATTATTATTGAACTGCCTTGTAGAACAAATTCTAAAGAAACGCAGAGAGCACAACTTCTAGACCCATTGACTTCGAAAACTTTTTTGATAGTGTAATGAGGGAAAAGTTGTCGAACGTGTTAGGATAACAAATCTACCCTAAGCTTCTGTGAAGATAACGAAAATTCTATATGAAATAACAATAACAGTAATAAATTTCGAAGCGCTCCAGTGAGAAGCAAAATTGATAAATAAATAAATAAGAAAAAGGAGACACTTCTTTTGTCATTTACACATAATGGATGACAACAGATTAACTAAGCAGATTTTAAAATCCTGTTGGAAAAACAAGGCAACTTTAAGCTCGATTCAATAGTTCAAGCAAGATTTAAAACGAAACAACGTAGAAGAAGAAGAAACAACAGATAGACACACTTTTACAATAAAATTGTTGCAGATGCATGGATTCCGAGGTGGAAAGAAAAAGAAGACAGATTCAAACTGAAATGAGGAAACTGCAGCACAGCGAAAAGATTAAGGAACACTGCAGGCAAAGAAAGAGAAAACAACAGAATATGAAGAACTGAAATTAACACGTGGTCCACTGAAGACCTACACGAGAGGAAAAAGAAGTTCCTGTGGTAAAGCGCAAGCCCAGCTGCAAATATTGCCACAAAAAGCTCCACTGGCTCAATGTCAAATACGAAGACATGCAGCGGCACCTTGCCTTGGCAGGTATTAACATACGTGTATGAAGTTTCCTGCTCGCATTGGCCTAATTCCAAATGCAAAGTCAGCTACCAATCTACGAGTGTATCTAGATCGCGCTAGGGCTAGCAATTACGCTGTCGTAATGGACGTTCTTAGGAAAATAAGTATCTCCGGCAAACGGCCTCCAGTGGCTGTGAGGCGGAAAGAACCGGTCGTGACATTTGTCTGCCAGTGGGGCGCTGGTTCTTATTTACATCACGCCTGATAGAGAACGCGTCTACGTTTATGGTGACAGTCAGGGACAGTTCTACCAGCGTCCAGCAGGTTTTCTTTTGTATTAGAAATTCAACAATGGTCATCCAGATTGTATCTTTAGGTTACGTGGTCGACGGGCAACAAAACTGTGTGGGCGTTTCTACTGAGGAAGTAGTCGCCGTTTCACATTTTATCGTTATTGATTTATTTATTCGTTCCATGAAACTTCTGATGGGAGAACACCGAGAGAGTAGGCGCAGTGGTAGGATAGGACTCGCAGTCGGCAGGACGGCAGTTTAAATACCTGTCCTGCTATCTTGACTTAGATTTTCCATGGTTTCCCTAAATGCCGGGATGGTTGCAAGAAAAGGCCACGGCCGATTTCCTACTCCATTCTCCCCCCAGTCCGAGCTTGTGTTCCACCTGTAACGACACCATCCACAACGGGACGTTAAATATTAATTTTCATTCCTCGATCACAGAACCCATCATCATAAAGACATACTTTATAAAGAAAACTCAAGTATCCAGAATTAGATTTTCACTCTGCAGCGGAGTGTGCGCTAATATGAAACTTACTGGCAGATTAAAACTGTGTGCCGGACCGAGACTCTAACTCGGGACCTTTGCCTTTTGCGGGCAAGTGCTCTACCAACTGAGCTACCCAAGCACGACTCTCGCTCAGTCCTCACAGCTTTACTCCTGCCAGTACCTCGTCTCCTACCTTCCAAACTTTACAGAAGCTCTCCTGCGAACCCTGCAGAACTAGCACTCCTGAAAGAAAGGATATTGCAGAGACATGGCTTAGCCACAGCCTGGGGGATGCTTCCAGAATAAGATTTTCACTCTGCAGCGGAGTGTGCGCTGATATGAAACTTCCTGGCAGATTAAAACTGTGTGCCGGACGGAGACTCTAACTTGGGACCCTTGCCTTTTGCGGGCAAGTGCTCTACCAACTGAGCTACCCAAGCACGACTCTCGCTCAGTCCTCACAGCTTTACTCCTGCCAGTACCTCGTCTCCTACCTTCCAAACTTTACAGAAGCTCTCCTGCGAACCCTGCAGAACTAGCACTCCTGAAAGAAAGGATATTGCAGAGACATGGCTTAGCCACAGCCTGGGGGATGCTTCCAGAATAAGATTTTCACTCTGCAGCGGAGTGTGCGCTGATATGAAACTTCCTGGCAGATTAAAACTGTGTGCCGGACCGAGACTCGAACTCGGGACCTTTGCCTTTCGTGGGCAAGTGCTCTACCAACTGGGCTACCCAAGCACGACTCACGCCCCGTCCTCACAGCTTTACTTCTGCCAGTATCTCGTGTCCTACCTTCCAATCTTTACAGAGGTTCTCCTGCGAACCCTGCAGAACTAGCACTACTGAAAGAAAGGATATTGCAGAGTGAAAATCTCATTCTGGAAACATTCCCCACGCTGTGGCTAAGCCATGTCTCCGCAATATCCTTTCTTCCAGGAGTGCTAGTTCTGCAGGGATCGCAGGAGAGCTTCTGTAAAGTTTGGAAGGTAGGAAACGAGATACTGGCAGAAGTAAAGCTGTGAGGACGGGGAGTGAGTCATGCTTGGATAGCTCAGTTGGTAGAGCACTTACCCGCGAAAGGCAAAGGTCCCGAGTTCGAGTCTCGGTCCGGCACACTGTTTTAATCTGCCAGGAAGTTTCAAAACTCAAGTATGACAACGTTGAATTATACACCGATCAGCCAAAACACTATGGCCACTATCCACTGGGAGACTGGCGTTGCGGGCACGTTACACGATGAGGAAAGATACTAGCAGATCAGAGATGAATGTGGAATCATTACAGCGATGATGCTGGGCGCGCATAGGGAAACCCAATGACGCATGCGACGTAGACAAAGGGCGCCTGGGAACGAGCGTCTCGAGAACGGCGCAGCTGGTCGGCTGTCCACGTGCCACCGCCGTGACTGAAGGACGATTAAACCACGAGTAGACGATAAAGCATTCGATGTCCACGCATCATCACAGAATGTGGAGGCAGGAGGCTCGCCCATTTAGTAGAGCAGGAGAGGCAGAGACAGACAGATTTCATGTCGGTGGAGGCACAAGTGTTCGGAGCTCACTTTTCAGCGCAGAATGTTGAGCGTGGTACTTCACAGCAGACAACCCTTAGGTGTTCCTGTCCGCAGCTCGTGGTCGTGCGGTAGCGTTCTCGCTTCCCACGCCCGGGTTCCCGGGTTCGATTCCCGGCGGGGTCAGGGATTTTCTCTGCCTCGTGCTGACTGGGTGTTTTGTGACGTCCTTAGGTTAGTTAGGTTTAAGTAGTTCTAAGTTCTAGGGGACTGATGACCATAGATGTTAAGTCCCATAGTGCTCAGAGCCATTTGAACCATTTTTTTAGGTGTTCCCATATTGACACAACATCGTCAATTACGATTGCAGTAGGCACGGGATCATCGAGATTGGACTGTGGATCAATACAATGTGTCGCCAGGTCTTTTGAACCGTTTTTCTTGCTACACCTGGTCGACGATCATGTCCGGACATCCTGTCATCCAGACGCACCTCTTTTCGAAATATGCATCGCGCCACGCACACAAGCCGATGAGGGCAATATTCAGCAATGGGAGACATTCATCTGTGATTCCGCGGGACTTTAGAAAGTAATCGAAGGCACCGTGACAGCTGTGGACTACGTGAACAATACTGACGACACGGCCAGTTGAATTCCTCCATGCCTGAAATCTTCCCCAACAATGGTTGGATTTTCCAGCTGGATAACTGTCCGCTTCACAAGGCCAGAGACGTGCTGCAGTTGTTTGAGGAGCACGATAGTAAACTCACGATGATGTCTTGGCCACCAAATTCTCCTGGTCTGAAACCAATGGAACACGTGTGGGATGATACTGGGCGCCAGGTCCGCGCCTTGTAATTTCTAATCCCTAATTTTCAAATCACGTGAGCTGTGTGTAGACGTCTTGTGTCACATACCTCCGAAAGCTGCTAATGACTTGCCGAATCCATGCCATGCCATCGTATTCAGCAGGTGGTGACAATGTTTCGGCTGTACCTCTATACTCCACAAGCTACCGTACGGTGTGTGGCGAAGCGTACATATTGTGCCAAATCAACCACCCTCTCCCATCTACTCCTTTTCCTGTGCCATTTTGTGGGTGGCACTCAGGAAGAAACATTGTTGTTACTATTCTACATGACTCCTCACTATAGCGTCGTAGTCACCCGAGATCCATCTCACGGGAAGTAGTATGTTTCTTGTGATTCTTCAGTTTCTCCCGGCGTATTTCTTTCTCGAACAGTCCACGGGTGTACTGCCGGTCCATAGTGGCCAACGGGAACAATATATCGACGATCTAACATGTCGCCATCGTCAGGTGCGCTGACGAACTGAGCTCCTGGGGGCGGGCGGCTGTCTTAAATCCCCTCCCCTCGCGAGGCGTTCTGTCTGCGGTCCGTGCCCGCGCGTCAGCGGTCGCTGAGACGCTGGCGTCGGCGTCTGTGGTGGTGTAATTGCCTCGTCCGCCCTAGTCGCCCCTTCGTTTCCTTTGCTGTGCGTCTTTTTAATTAGACTCAATGATGGTTCCCATGCCCTGCTCAGGGTGATGAGTCCGTCCCTGGTACGATTTTCAGTAGCCTCTCTAACGACGCTGTCCCAGTATATAGATGTCTGTGCCAAGACCCTGGTATGTTGGTAGTCCATTTCGTCGGACAAACAGTGCTCTGCGACCGCCGACTTGTTGGGGTACCCAAGTCGGGTGTGCCTCTGATGTTCTCGGCAACGATCTTTGATGGTGCGCACTGTCTGTCCAGTATAAGTCTTCCCACATTGACACGGAATCTGGTATATGCCGGCCTTCCGCAAACCGAGATCGTCTTTGGCACTTCTCAATAATTCTCGTGTTTTATTTGGTGGGCAAAAGACAGTTCGCCGGCCGAAGTGACCGAGCGGTTCTAGGGGCTACAGTCTGGAAAAACGCTGCCGCTACGGTTGCAGGTTCGAATTCTGCCTCGGGTATGGCTGTGTGTGATGTCCTTAGGTTAGTTAGGTTTAAGTTGTTCTAAGTTCTTGGGGACTGATGACCTCAGTGTTAAGTCCCATTGTGCTCAGAGCCATTTGAACCATTCTGTTCAGTCAACTGAAGATTGTGGCACACACTGGTACGAACGGTGTCTATCATCTGGACTCCGAGATTATACCAGCGACTGGCAGAGAAGACTGAGAATACCAGCCTTGGTCACGGACCTTCAACGATGTTCACAATCTGCAGCATCGTCGCCAGAACTGATCGTAGTCCCCTGGTTCTGAGTCTGGTGGAAGGCTTGAACCAGAGGTTGCGGAGGTTATGTGACAAACTAGACTGCGACTTATTGGACTTGCCCCATACGGTTAATAATTGAAGCATCATTCTAAATGGGTCAGTTGTCTACAACACATCAGGGGCTGCTATCCGGGTAGCTATATATGAGATGCACACATGGTGTGCATATATATATAGAACAAGCGTCCAAATATCAGTCGCCAGCCGCAACAAAGTTTGAAGCGCTTCTAAAAATGAGTAAAGCTCGCGTAACACCAGGTACAGAAAGCTGGTTAAAACCATAAATTGACAACAATAAGGTTTTTGGAGAAAATTTAAGGTTGTAGCGAAGGTACTGGCTGACATGCAATGGAGGTGGTGTATTTGTCGCAGTAGACAGTAACCCACATCCACTGAAATAGAAATTAAAACTGCGTGTGGAACCGTTTGGGCAACGCGTAGTATCAGGGGTGGGCATAATCTTGTAATTGAATTCTTTTATCGATCATCAGATTTTATTCCTGATGTAACTTCAGAGAAACCCTCAGTTCGCTGGTACATAACTTCCCCAATCACACTGTAATCATCAGAGGAGACTTTAATCACCCAAAAATCAATGGGGATAGTTACACTCGTGTTCAGAAAAAACAGAACACCTTGAACGGCTAGAGACAGGACGTCCATATTCACAGGACATGTACATTAGTATTGTAACAGTTCTGATACTAAATGTAACTGGGTTTTCTCTTTTGATGCAAGTCAATTGTCAGGATGAGCATTCTAAAGCATTATGTCAGGGTGAAAATACTACATAAATTAATTTTTCTCTCTTAACAACATGTGGGCAGGGTGGGTTCTTCCTTGGCTCGGGTATGAGGTAGAATGAAACAGCATTTTTACATAAGATAACTTTTATTGAAAGTTTCGTATAACTGTATCTTACTGGATGTTCTGGTTCGGAGAACGGCAGCTGTGTCGTTTGCGTAGCCTTCTGCTGCGGCAGCGGCGGCGGCGGCGGCGTCTGATTACGCGTAGCGGTGTGTATCTCGTGTCGCCGTCTCGCCCAGCTGACTGGAGACGCGCAGCGCGAGGTGGCCCGTTTAATTATTGCGAGCGAAGTCGTGCATCGGATGGTGATACCTTGGATGTGGCGTCCCAGTGTTTCTCTTCTCTAAGCGGCCGCGTGTGTTGTGCGTCGGCCAGCGGAGCGGCGCGGCGGGGGAAGGCCAGTGTCCCGGACTCGAACAACGGACTCCTGCTTGCCAGTCTTCAGCTGTCAGATCTTCATCCCAGCTCACAGGTGACTGCTGATGTGAGGCCGTCTCCTTCCCGTCCTCACGTGTCACCCGGGTACGTAAAAAATCAGACTTCAAATACCTTTTAACTTTTGTCTTCTGGCGCCGAGGCTGCTGCTTGCTATTCCATTACAGCGGCGGACTTGATGCGCCTGTGCATGATTTAGTCTCTTCTTGCATGACGGTCTTCAGCACCGAAACTGACTGAAAGCTACTGCTACTCACTTCTTCCTTCGTCTTCCTTCGTCTCTCGTCTGTCGGGCCCACTGCGTCTCGCGTATTTATTCACTTCAGTTTACTGGAGGTGAACGACTTCACGGTCATTGCCTCTTCTGTCACGTTGAGAAGCTTCTCGAAGAATCTTCTTAACGTCGGTCATTGGCTCTTGGAATGTAGGCGAGGGCCTTTGCTCACATGTGACAACTGAGAAACACGTGACCCGGTCGGGCGATGCCCTGACGGCTGAATCGACAGCGCCCGCTTATGTGGAACTTGCTGACTTCACGGTCATTGTCTCTTCTGTTCTGCTGTTCTGCCCGCTGTTTGCCAGTATGTAACTCTCTAAACTAAACCAAGTTTTTCATTTATATTCTAATTTCTACTTCACTTTGATTTCACTAATTTATTTACTTAAGTACCACTCAACAGTATGTTCTGCAGAAATGATTAGCACTTGAACAACGAGGCGCGCGGGTTCAAGGCGAACATCGATATTGTGGCACAATACTACCTATTGTAAAATGTGCATGCGGTTCTCGTTGTCGCTATAAACCGAAGGTAATGGATCATTGCGACTCGAGCTGACATGCAGGATGCCTCGCAGACGTATGCACCAACCGTATCGTGCAATCAGTGAGTTTGAAAGAGGGCGTATTATTGGCATGAGAGAAGCGATACATCCATCCGGGAAATTGCTGCTCGTATGGGACGAAGTATTTTGGCAGTGCAACGCGTGTGTGCAGAATGGTTCACAGAAGGCCGTAGAACACGATGAAATGAGTCAGGCTGCACCACCCAGCCCATCCGCCGAGAAGATCGACACCTCATCCGAATGGCATTGTAGGACAGATCTGCGTGATCCTCAGCTCTGGCACAACAGTGGAACACATCGTACACTATCAGGGTTGACAGGCCGTCGCCGTTTGTTACGGCATGGGTTACTCCACGTCGTCCACCTTTCCGCCTGCCCTTGACGAATGTGCCGAAACATGCTAGGTGGTAATGGTGTACGGGACGACGTCACCAGGGACAGGAATGGCATCAGATAGTTTTTCCGGGCGAATTCGGGTTCTCTTTGTTTGAAAACGACGGCCGCGTTTTGGTTCGCCACAGACAGAGGGAGCGGCATCACAGTGACTCCATTCGCTCGAGACATACAATGCCAGCTCAAGACCTTTTGCTGTGGCGTGTTATTGGGTACAACCTGTAACCTTCCCCTCACTTATTGACCTCAATGACAGTGAAAAATTAAACCGTGTGTGCCTAACGGAAATTTGGGAAAAGCAATCGTCACCGAAGTCAATTTGTCAGTAAAGGGGGAGGAAAGGGTTACATCTAAATGAAAGGAAAAATGCAAATGAAACTGGTGGAAATTGATTTTGAAAAGGGGTAAAGTTAATAAAGAAAGTAAATGTGCGGCCGTTACGTTAACAATTAACTAGCGGTAATTAGATATTTGAGATTTGGGGGAAATTACGGTCGCCAGTCCTAAGGACAATTACTATAGTAACTGAAAAAGAAAGGTTATTACACATAATTAGCACTAGAAGCGTGGCAACTGAAGGTTGACACATGTAGTGTGAAAACTGAAAGTTTGTCAGAAGTAATAAATTTCGCTACACACTGACTTAATTTAGCAAAAGAATTAATAAAACCGGAAAATCGAAAGTTAATTTAGTGACTGAAGTTAATAGTGAGCTTTCTTTCTGAAGCACATCGAAATTCAGTAAAATACGGTTAGTCTTGGACTACCTCAACACTCATTTCAAAAGCTACTTGAATCTACGCAATTTAGAAATAAGAGATTTAACTTTGAACTTGAATTAAATGATTCTGAACAATTAACAATAGTAAAATTTAGTATGTGCCGAGCTGAACTGCTGTCACAGGTAAGCTAAAATACGGTAAAAAAACTCGCACTCTTAGTTTGTGCTTGTGTAATCTAAATATTGTAGCCAGCTATGAATACCTTAACTGAACTTTGAAATTAAAGCAGTGAAATCGACTGATGCTGGCGTTTGAATTTCAACAACACTCGGGTTCATTCCGGAAAAGGAAGGGACCCTGCTTGGTAATGCAATTGGGACAATGAGCAACAAACGTTCATGCTAAGTTGCTGTAATTTTGTGATGCAACAATTTTAAAAGTTTTAAAAGCTGAGGTCTGCCATACAGTTCTAAAACTTTACGTGCTTCCAGTCTTCCTTGTTGGTTGACTGGAGGTTTGAAGCCGTCGATCGAGGAGGTGGCGACAGTCACTCATTGTCGGCCGTCGCTGTTGCAGAAGCTGGATGTTGGCGCGCCTTCTTCTCGACACGGTCACCAGACGAAACGGGCTCTTGATGTGCGCCAGCTAATGCTTCCCGTCCGCGACACCATGTCAGAAACTATCATCGCAAGTCGAGCGCAATTACATGCTGCCAAACCCCGAAAGCGCGGCAACTCGCGGGAGCTTCACACAACACACCTGCTCCGCTGCACTACTCCAGCCAGACTCTCCCTCTGCCCGCGCTCCACGCGACAGAGTTAACACTACCAAAGATCCTAAACACTTTAGTTCTCCACACGACCTATCGATGTATTCGTTCGATAGCATAGTTTTCCCTAGGCCAGACCCATCGTATAAATACAAATAATATTCACAAAACAAACCAACATAAATGCATAAATATATATATACAAACAGTAAAACAATTACGATATATAAAGAGACAGAAATGTCATATCTTCAGGTGACAAAATAAGGAAATAAATTTGCAGTGCAATAGATGGAAATAGGAGGATATGCATTTCCGGCGTTACAAACCGCAAATCACAGCCGGTCTGTGTTCAGGGCCCTTTCTGCACAACATCTCGGACGCCATTTTTCAGCAAGACAATGCACGATCACATGTTGCTGCACGAACACGTGCCTTCTTGGTGTCACAGGATGTCAGCCTTTTACCATGACCCACCATATCACCATATTTGTTGCCAATCGAGTATGTGTGGGAATGGTGAAACGACGGGTGCAGTGCTGTAACCCAATTACAGCCACCATGCCATCACGCATGGAACAAGTTATCAGGGCCCATGGCGGACCTTGTGCCTACTAGGTAACAGGACACATGCTGAACCGAGGAGACTGAAATGTTAATCATTTCTGCAGAACGTACTAATGTACATGTCCTGTGAATATGAACGTCCTATCCCTTGTCGTTCAAGATGTTCTGTTTTTCTGAACATGAGCGTACATTTTTGTTAGTGGTGGTAGCTACAAGAGACGTTACGAAACGTTTCTAAATGCCTTCTCTGAAAACAACGTGGTACACATATTTCGGGACCCCACCCATGACGAAAATTATTTGTATCTAATGGCAATAAATAGGCTTGACCTGTTTGAGGATGTCCACATTAAAAGCGATATCAGTGACCATGCGACAGTTGCAGTAACTATGATTACCAAAGTGCAAGGAGCAACCAAAACAAATAGAAAAAAATCATACGTTCAGTAAACTAGATAAAGATGCAGTAATTTCATATCTGAATGAGGAACGTGAAAATTTTGGCTCAGAACAGGGTCTTGCAGAGGAACTATGGCTCAGGTTTAAAGGAACTGTTGACCATTCACTAGAGAGATATGTGCCTAATAGAAGAGCTCATGGTGGGAGAGACTCTCCATGTAAAATGTTCCTGTAAAGAAACTTGTAAAGGAACAGAGACTACTGCGTAATAGGTGTAAAACAAAGCATGGGGCTAGAGACAGATGTCGAATGAAACGGATTTGGCTGTCAAGAGGGCCTCAGTTACAGTTAGTTACACTGACACGCCAGTGATGGGCTTAGCCCGTTTCATAATATTGATGGTATAAACGATTTTAGTGCTGCACATTTTCTTAATTAGTGTTACGAGTCCGTAATCTCTGAGTAGCATAGAAGTTAAGCACAGGTCCTCTCGGGTGGCTTCAACTACCAAAGCATCTTTGTCCCTCAATGAAGCACCCCAAAACCGCTGTTATCTTCATCCTCAGTTATTCCTTTTTCCGTAACAATTTAATCCACGTCTATGCTGTTCGAGTTGGTATATCATACGCTTGTGTAAGATCGCTCACCAAATACATGACCCTCCAAATTTCCCCAATTTCGTCGTTGTTGCTGAGTCTCTCGGTGGTCATGTGTGGCTTTGAACTTCTCGATATTTTTCTCGCCAATCCTGCCTCACCTGTCCGTCGAGGCGGTACGAATGCTTCTTACGTCATGGTTACGGTTTTTGCCCAATGGACCAAAGGATGAAGCAAAGACTGAGATATTACCTCCTATTCGCAGTGAATGGCGTACGAACAGCTGAAAGGTCTACAGTGCCTATGTTTGATGTTACCATTTTATTCAAGCCTCCAAAGGACAGGGTTTAGTTCCGCTGACTGTTGATGTAAAGTCTTAAGTTACCACTCTTGCTGATGGCATTATATATTCTGTCGTAGAAAATTCCGCCTAGCCGCGAGAAACTAGGTAAGAAGCTGATCGAGAAAATAAGCCGAAATTTACTTACATGGTGTTGTAGTGACGTCAGTTCAAAAGGCTGGAAGCTACACAATGGTTATTTAATTTAAATGGCTACATTATTTGCAATGCAAATGATAGGAAGTCAGGGACGTTGGAGTATTTCATGACTGTCACAGAAAATAAACTTGAATGTCATAGAGGCCGCAAATATAACTTTAATTTATAGAAAAATTTCAGATAGTAATTAGACATATTGCTTTAATTAAGAAAATTTTAGAACTTGATGTGTATGCTGGGTAACTTGCAGGCTGATGAAAATAGTTCAAAATTACATTTAAGTGTTGTTGGTCCAGAGGGAGGAGCTTTGGACTCAGAGTGGTGGCCGGGAGATCAGGGAAACTTGTAAAAGACGGACATTCTTTAATACTTTTACGATCTGTAATTATTCTAGAAAAAATGATATAGCAAATCCTCGTATATCGAAATAATCGCCGCAATGCGATACATGTAATAAAATGTCAACCACAGTTTTATCAGTCACATGAAATTATATGTTCCAGAGACATATTAAGTCTCATCTTTATCTATGAAAATGAATACAGGCCGGAGCAATGAATTAAAATTTGTATCAAGGCCGAGAAACAAATTTTAATTCATTTTTTCGGCCTGTATTTGCTATCATAGTCATTTTTTTAAATAAAAACGTACAAGTTATAAATTACAGCAAAACTAATAAAATTCCTAGAAACGTGTCAAGTATTAGATATTGAACGATGTGGTCAACCACGATCAGTGAGGTGTTGGATAATGGCATAGCGCCATGGCTGTTATCGCAATAAACAAAATTGCAATACATACTTCAGTTCCTGCATGTTGACTACTTTTAAATATTTTATTATGTACATGTGCCGAGCCGGCCGATGTGGCCGAGCGGTTCTAGGAGCTACAGTCTGGAACCGCGCTACCGCTACGGTCGCAGTTTCGAATCCTGCCTCGGGCATGGATATGTGTGACGTTCTTAGGTCAGTTAGGTTTAAGTAGTTCTAAGTTCTAGGGGACTGATGACCTCAGAAATTAAGTCCCATAGTGCTCAGAGCATTTTTACATGTACCGAACGAGAAGAACCCACCACATTCACACAAGAAAATGAATCAGTATGGCTTTTTTATGTTGCTCATTTCATTTATTGTGATTAATTGTTGTTGTTTTATTATAAGCGCGTGTGCGCTGGGCTCATATGTATCTATTTAAGTCGAAACGTTGATTTGAAGAATATTACGTTTAGTATTGCTGGAAACGTTAGCAAGTGAGCTTTTATTTAAAATATATTTCTAGCTTGTAGGTTATTTAGTATTCAAATGATGGTCCATTTTGTGTTTTTATGTCTTTGAAAGAAAGTCATGCTTTTGGTGGGGATACCCGAAGTCCTCATTGGCGGTAGAGGTAAGTCGCTGGACAGTGCTGGAAAGTCGAAGGGCTCTAGGGCACAAGGATGAACTGAGGACACTTATATATGGGCTGTCGGGGGAGACGGTAACAAAGTTTGACTTTGATGACGTGCTGTGGGAGAGAATACGACTTTGTAATTTAGTCATGTGATAGGAAAATTTTGTAAGACTTCGCCTCAGCGGCATCAGAGATGCAGTCTTAAACTCAGTAAAATTCAGCTACAAATAGGACTTTTATCTTTCGAACTAGCAATGAACTGTTAAATTATTGGGAACTCAACTACCATTCATGCTACGTTTTACGCAATATCAACTGCTGTTTAATGTTTATAATTCTAAAACCTTGTTCAAGTATGCTTTGTAGAATACCATTGCTGAGTAACATTGATTTATTTGTGAATAAAATATCAGACTTGTGAAACTATAAATTCGTGGTACCACCTGCATTAATTTGCAAATATTTCCCAATTTTATCATTTATGATCATTGCTCTTCACAGCAATTTATCATTATTAATTAATTCTCTTAACTTACCTGTGATTAATACATTACAGCGTAAGATGATAATTTACAACAGAATATTTGTCTATCTTAGCTATTGGGAGTAAAGCAGACGTATGCGACTCGACCCTACGACATCCGTGGGATACATTTTCGATTAGAGCCGTACGTAGCCCAATATCGATTCTTATTGCTAACTCACACAAAATTGAGCGTGTTGGAAGTGTACGAAACCCGGTATTGGTCTTCATACTGCTTAAGTATTTATAATCATAAACACAAGATTTGGAGCAAAGGTTCAAAAAACGGCTTTGAGCACTATGGGACTTAACTTCTAAGGTCATCAGTCTCCTAGAACTTAAAACTACTTAAACCTAACTAACCTAAAGACATCACACACAACCATGCCCGAGGCAGGATTCGAACCTGCGACCGTAGCGATCGCGCCGTTCCAGACTATAGCGCCTAGAACCCCTCGGCCACCCCGGCCGGCTGGAGCAAAGGGAAAGAAAACATACGCTAACTTCTAGCTGGCCTGATTGATTTAATATGAGGGTAAGTCAAATGAAAACCATAAATTTGTAATAACAAATCGAAATTTCGCGCCGCTATCCTGTAAGTTGGTAAGCATGCTACAAACGGTGTGCAGAATGGCCTGGAGGTGGCAGCATAGTGCAGATGCACACATACCGTCACAGTATCAGTATGAAGATGGCCGCCCCACTTGCGACTTGGGCCAGGAAAGAACAGCATTCTGTTATTCGGTTTTTGCGTAGTGAAGGTGTGAAACCTATTGAAAGTCATCGACAAATGAAGGTTCAGTACGGTGATGCATGTTTGTCACAGCAGCAAGTCTGCGAATGGAGTAGGAAGTTCGCAAATGGTGTGACTTCAGTGGCAGATGCTGTTCGTCAAGGTCAGGCACAACGAGTTTTGACTCCACAGAACATTGCAGCAGTTGAAGCCATAGTGAAGGAAAACCGCCGAGTGACACTGAATGACATTGCAGCATGTTTACAGATTAGTCATGGGTCAGCACAACACATTGTGCATGATGTGCTCCAGTTTCACAAAGGGTCTGCAAGATGGGTGCCACGGCAGCTGATTCCTGAAATGAGAGAGCGACGTGTTGATGCTTGTGAAGAACTTCTTCGGCGCTTTGAACGAGAAGGTGATGGCTTCCTTGCAAGAATCGTTACTGGGGACGAAACCTGGGTTCACTTCCACCAACCGGAAACGAAGAGAGCGAGAAAGGAATGGCACCATTCCTCATCACCAAGTGATTTCCATACGTTTGGACCACTCAAAGACGTAATGGGAGGAAAGAAGTTCCGTTCTGATGAAGAAGTACGCCACGCAGGGCATGAGTGGTTGCTCGGACTACCAAAAGAATTTTTTTCTAAAGGAATTTATGCACTTTGTAAGTGCTGGAGGACTTGCATTGAGCGTGGGGGAGATCATGTTGAAAGGTGATACAGCTTTGCACCACTTCTGCACAATAAATAATATTTAAGATTTTCATTTGACTCACCCTCGTAGCATGTCTTTGTATGCATTTCAGTTATATCAGCTTTACTTTCCACGGTTAAATTGTGGTCTTGTTACTGAACAGGTTCTCACAGATGAATGTTTGGTCGTTTGCAGGTGGACAACGTGGGACATCCGTCATGGCAGGCGCAGCTGAGGGGCAGCAAGAAGTGGACGCTGCAGCCGCCTCCCGAGTGTTTTTACTGCTGCGACCCGCTGCAAGTTGTTGTCGAACCCGGAGAGATAAGTAAGAACATTCTTTTACGCTTCACTAACTCAATTAAATTTTCAGTCCCGGGAAATATTATATAGTCTTTTAATTGTGGATATCCGCAGCTACAGCAACGCGCCGCAAATTGCGGTAAAGAATACAGCAGAAGATGCTTCTCGCTGTGCCGACTGTCCCGTCCCATTCACTCTCTATACTGAAGATAGGTATCGTTTGATGATCCAACGACGTGAGCTTCATTAGGTACTCAGCTGTTCCCCAACAAGGACGATTAAGGGAAAACGAATTAATCGTGGCAAAAATCGTCTGGCTATGCTATGACTTCAATATCAGGGAGTCACAACTGGAAACAGTCTACTCATACAAATAACTCGGAGCAACAATTTGTGGCGATACGAAATGGAATGATCATATGGGCTCAGTCGCACGCATAGCAGTTACCATACTTCGGTTCATTGATATGATATTGAGAAAATGCAATCAGTCTACAATGGAGAGAGATTAAAAAGCACTCGTGATGACTGATGTGTTCGCCGCTGGCGCGCATACGTAAACAGTCCAGGTATTGGGAACAAACAAGTTTATTAAACACAATTTCCACAAAGATATTATCCAGAATGAAACAAAAGAAAGGATGATTCATCAGTACGTGAAACAAAATGTATGCTAGTCCTACAATAAGTGAAACAAAATAAATGATGGCTCATAAATAACGGAGCCACTTAGACTACCAGAATCACAAAAAATGGTTCAAATGGCTCTGAGCACTATGGGACTCAACTGCTGAGGTCATAAGTCCCCTAGAACTTAGAACTACTTAAACCTAACTAACCTAAGGACATCACATACATCCATGCCCGAGGCAGGATTCGAACCTGCGACCGTAGCAGTCGCGCGGCTCCGGACTGAGCGCCTAGAACCGCTAGACCACCGCGGCCGGCTCCAGAATCACAAAGTAAATAAGTAAGTTCCGTGATACGTGAAAGAGCTACACACGCTTCACAGTCTTAAGAGCTCTGCGTTCAAAACAGTGAATGAAGTCACACGCTATTTAATGAGTCTTGAAGTCCTAATAATTTTGATTAAAACAGAAAAATGAGTTTGTCACTTCAGTTTAAAAACCGAAGTTCAAATCCAAGCTTCAGTCAAGAAGAATAAACACTTCACAATTCTTGCGGTGAACTTCGCTGAAATATTGGGAGACAACAGTAATGAAATATCTAAGTCCGACAAGGATGGAAACTTCTAGTCTGACACTATCTTGCCGACTACAAGAGAAACAGTACAATTTTATCGAGTCTCAAAGAGCATGTCGCTGATCACTTAGAATCCCAGCTGAGGAGGCGGCGCGCTGTTCAGAAGCCGATGGCCCAGTCCTTGGTGCAGCGTAGTGGTCTTTCGGTTGCTGGCTGCGACGAATCTGCTGTTCAGAGCTCGTACGCTAGCCTAAATTGCCGCCTCAGGGACGTATACGAGTTAACTTATATTTTGCACGTGGCCGGTGGTTGCATGAAGAGGTGCGGTTTGCCCACAAATTCTACGGTCGCCGTGTACGCCGCATGGTGGCCTAGTCGGAGTGCTGCTGACGCCCTCTGCTGGTCTGGCCGCGGAGATCCTGTGTTCTGAGGTGTCATCTGCAGTGGAAGGAGTGGGCTCGCTGCATCACTTTCGACGAATAAGTTAATATTGCTCACGTCTGTTGGGTCTGCATCACACAGATATAATAGAGGATATTGAACGTACACAAAGATGGCCACAGGTTTGTTTGACTCAAGGAAGAGCGAAGAGCATGATGTAAATGTTAAAGAGGCTGCACTGGCAGACGCTTCAAGGTGACATCAATTATCCAGCGATTGCCTACTTCCAAAATTTCAGGTACCACTATTAAGTTAGTATACTGCAGCCCTCTGTGATCGCTCACACAAGTGAGGGAACACCATATTAGGCTAATTACAGCGTGCACAGAGACGTTTAAGTAGTCATTCTTCGTACGCTCCACACACGAAAGGAATCCCTAATACGTGGTATAACGGCAAATACCCTCTTCGATGGACTTCATAGTGGTTTGCAGATAATGGATATAGACCTAGATTCTACGATCGGATTGATAGTGGCTTACGCGCCCTGATACGATGTATAGTTCATTTTGCTTATCGTCTCCACCTACATCATTACCCTACGAATCACTTCAAGGTGCTCGGAAGAGGCTACCATTGAATGAACTGTATACAGGATTGACATAAATTCTACTGGAGCACATTCAGAGACGAGAATTCGTTTATCCATTACAGAGTCTTTGGTGTGATGACTGTGTGTGCTAATTTAAAACGCTGTGCCGGAATGTGATTGGAACCCAAATTCCTGCCTTCCGATGACGCCATCTGAGTACACCTCATGAGCCTACTCAAGGTTTCAGTGTGCTCCACTGTCCTTCTAAACTCTGTAGAGACTTTCCCACGAAACTGTGGGGTTTGCACCTCCGAAAGATAGCGTGTACAGTGTTGGGAAATACTATAGTCTAGAAGGCGAGAGAAGGTTCTTGATGGTTTAAAAGTGAGCTGCTTTGCGCGTCTGCTACGAGCAGTCACATGACGCGAATTTATTTCTTTTTACAAGACTGCTGGAAATAACGTTACTGCAAAACTGCCAGTATTCTGGAAATGCTGCGATCCCAGAACAATGACTATAAACTACTGTTCTGGTTATTGCACCTAAATACTGTAATGAAATTGAAACAGAAAACTTTGTGTGTAATAAGTGTACTTAGACTCAAATATTTTAAGTTATTTTTAACCTAAATGCACACATTCATGTATACGCAAAGAATCAAAAACTATACTTTCTTTTTATTTCGAGAGTCAGGTGCAGTTGACCGTACATCGGCAAACGATTCTTTCCTTACGGTATTTGATGCCTGTTAGCTATTTCTAAGACAATTCTACCGTCATAACCGACATTTCTGTTTCCGTCTGCTCTTCCTCTGCTGCTCTGAGCTCTTAAGCTAAAATCAGCATTATCACACTCAATCCCTAACGAAACACTTAGAATGTCGCCGTTCTGGAAACAGTACCAGTAGAAATTCTACATCTACATCAACATGACTATTCTGCAATTCACACTTAAGCGCCTCGCAAAGTGTTCGTCGAACCACCTTCAGACTATTTCTCTGCCGTTCCACTCCCGAAAAGTGCGCGGGAAAAAGGAACACTTTACCATGATGAACAGTTCTCCCTATGCAGGCGGACGTCAAGAAAACATTTACGCATTCGGAGGAGAAAATTGGTAATTGAAATTTCGTAAAAATATCTCGCCGCAACGGAAACGCCTTCGTTCTAATGATTGCCACCCCAGCTCACGTATCATATCCGTGACAATCTCTCCCCTATTTTGCGATTGTACAAAACGAGCTGCCCTTCTTTGAACTTTTCCTATGTCCTCCGTCAATCCTATCTGATTAGGATCCCATGCCGTGCAGCAGTATTCCATAAAAATACGGACAAGCGCAGTGTAGTCAGTCTCTTTAGTAGAACCGTTGCGTCTTCAAAGTGTTCAGCAATAAAGCGCAGTCTTTGGTCCGCTTTCCCCACAATATTATCTATGTGATCTTTCCATTTTAAGTTGTTCGTAATTGTTATCCCAAGCAATTTAGTTTTATTGACAGCCTTCAGATTTGTGCGATTTATCGTGTAACCGAAATTTAACGGATTGCTTTTAGTACTCATGTGAATGACCGCATACTGTTCGTTATTTAGAGTCAATTGCCACTCTTAAAATTGCCACTTTTCACAACCTACAGATACCTTGTCTAAATCATTTTGCAGTTGGTTTTGCTGTTATGATGACTTTACTAGACGGTAAATAATAGCACCATCTGCAAACAATGTAAGAGGGCTGCTCATATTGTCTCCTAAATCGTTTATTTCCGTCAGTTACTATGAAAGGAACCTAATTGGTATAAATCTCGATCGGAAGATTTGCCTCTATTAAGTGATTTAAGTTGCTTTCCTACACCGACAATACCGACTTCTCAATTTCTCATGTTTACAGCTGTTTTTCATTCGAATCCTGGAATATTTTCTTCGTCTTCCTTGGTAAAGGAATTTTAGGAAAACCATGTTTACTAAAACCGCTTTAGTGGCACTGTCATCGATAACATTACCATTGTTATGGGGCAGCGAAGGTAGTGATTGTGCCTTGTCATTGGTATTATTTACGTATGACCTGATCTCTTTGGATTTTGTGCCAGATTTCGGGCCAGAGTTTCATTGTGGAAACTGCTAAAGGCATCTCGCAATGAAGTCCGGCCTAAATTTCGTGCTTCAGTAAAACGTCGCCAACCTGGGAGATTTTTAAATTTGACATGCTTCTTTCGTTGTTTATACCGTGTTCTGATCTGTTTTGTGTAACATGGAGGATCAGTTACGTCTCCTATTCGTTTATTTGGTGTAAATCTCTCAGTTGCTGTCAATAGTATTTTTTAAAATTTAAGCTATATCTGGTCTGAGCTTTCATAGTTTGTATGGAGTGGAGACTATTCCTCTGGAAGGCATCAAGCGAATTTTTATCTTCATTTTTATAAAGAACTGAGACTGGTAGTGCTACCAATGGAAGATACACTATGTGATCAAAAGTATCAGAACACCTGGCTGAAAATGACTTACAACCTCGTGGCGCCCTCCATGGGTAACGATGGAATTCAATATGGTGTTGCCCCACCCTTAGCCTTGATGACAGCTTCCACTCTCGCAGGCATAGTTCAATCAGATGCTGGAAGGTTTTTTGGAGAATGGCAGCCCATTCTTCGGGGCGTGCTGCTCTGAGGAGAGGTATCGATGTCGGTCGGTGAGGCCTGGCACGAAGTCAGCATTCCAAAACATCCGAAAGGCGTTTTATAGGATTCAGGTCAGGACTCTGTGCAGGCCAGTCCATTACAGAGATGTTATTATCGTGTAACCACTCCGCCACAGGCCATGCATTATGAACAGGTGCCCGATCGTGTTGAAAGATGCAATCGCCATCCCCGAATTGCCCTTCAACATTGGGAAGCAAGAAGGTGCTTAAAACTCAGTGTAGGCCTGTGCTGTGACAACGCCAAGCAAAACAACAAGGGGTGCAACCCCCTCCATGAAAAACACGATCACACCATAACACCACAGCCTCCGAATTTTACTGTTGGCACTACACACGCTGGCAAATGACGTTCACCGGGCATTCGCCATACCCAAATCCTGCCATTGGATCGCCACATTGTGTACCATGATTCGTCACTCCACACAACGTTTTTCCACTGTTCAAGCGGCCAATGTTTCCGCTCTTTATGCCAAGCGAGGCGTCGTTTGGCATTTACCGGCGTGTTGTGTTGCTTATGAGCAGCCGCTCGATCATGAAATCCAAGTTTTCTCACCTCCCACCTGTCTTACTACTTGCAGTGAATTCTGAGGCAGCTTGGAATTCCTGTGTGATAGTATGGATAAATGTCTCCTTATTACACATTACGACCCTCTTCAACTGTCGGCAATCTCTGTCAATCAACAGACGAGGTCGGCCTGTACGCTTTTGTGCTGTACGTGTGTCCCTTCACGTTTCTACTTCACTGTCACCTCAGAAACAGTGGACCTAGTGATGTTTAGGAGTATGGAAATCTCGTGTAAAGACATATGGCACAAGTGACACCCAATCACCTCACCACGTTCGAAGTCCCTGAGTTCCGCGTAGCGCCCCATTCTGCTCCCTCACGATGTCTAATGTGGCTGATATGGAGTACTGGCAGTAGGTGGCAGCAAAATTCACCTAATATGAAAAACGTATGTTTTGGGGGGTGTCCGGATACTTTTTATCACATAGTGTATACACTGGTGTCCAAAATTAAAGCAACAAACGAAAATTTTGCAATGTTAGTTTTATTTTGCCACAAAACAGTATCAACAGGTGATAGTAAAGGAGAAACAATGCAAAAAATTCAGAACGTAAACAACTGCAACATGCATAACGGTAGACAAAAATGTTCTTCGTTTTTCCCAACTTAACGGATTTACACACACATTCCGACAACTGGGTTAATGCGCTCAGTATGAGGTGTGACTCCCTCTGGCAACAACAGAGGCCTGACAACAATGGAGCATGCTGTAAATGATGTCATCAGTCTCATGTTGAGGCAATAACGCCCATTCTTCCTGAAGACGTGCTTGCAGTCTTGAATGTGGCTAGTGGATGCTGACATGATGCAAGCCGTCTCTCTAGTACATTCAAGACATGCTTTATGGGAATCATATCGGGAGAGCGAGCAGGCCACGCCATTATCTTCCGTTTCCAAGAAAACATCAACCACCTGTTCTCTATAATGTCGAGAATTATCGTCCATCAGTACGAAGTCTGAGCCAATAGCACCTCGCAACAACAGCAAATTAAGTCCCACGATATCGCCACGATACCTGGTAGCAGTTAAACCTGGCCGCTTCACCTGTACAATTTAATGAATAGTGGTTCGAGTGGTAAACAGAAACCCTGCCCACACCATTTGAGATCCTCCTCGATATCGGTCTCTGTCCACAATGTTTGGGTCCCGAAATCGTGTTCCACGTTCCCTCCAGACGCGAATCCATCGAAAATCACTCTCCAGACTAAATCGGGACTCATCTGTGAAAACAACATTGGCCCACTGTGCGACGGCCCAGGTGGCATGTTGATGAGTCCACTCTAGACGTTCTCTTCTGTGAAGACGCGTCAGAGGTAGACATCCAGCAGGTCTCCGACAGTAACGGCCACTGTGCCAAAGCCGTCTGCACGCCGTTGGCCTCGATAAAACTTGTCCAGTGGATGCTGCGAGCTCACATGGCAGTTACCGTGCAGCACTAAGGCGGTACTGTCGTGCCCTTACAGCCAAATGATGGTCCTCTCTTCTTAAGTCACTCGTGGTCAGCCCTGCCCTGGTCTTCGGGGTACAGTTTGTCTCTGTAAACTGTTGCCACATCCGAGAAACAACAGAACGATTCACACTAAGCCATCGGGCCAAATCGGTTTGCGACTGTCCTGGTTCCTTTCTTTCTATGGTCCTCCACCGCTGGGAGTTTTGTGCCATACTGTACCGTCAGTGACTGTGTAAGCAACGACTGGGGACGTGGGACTACCCAGCAAACACTACCTCCTTTCATAGGCGCCTTGACCTCATCGTTGTCATGGTTGTCCGTTGACTGCCATCTTCCGTGCAGAACAAGATCATACAGACATCTGGTTGACACTTCGTATGATTATACTGCGAATTAGACACAGGTCGCAAAAATAACGCTATGTTGCTTTTGGACACCAATATATATGTGTAAGTTTCCAACACACATGGAAACTCTGTTTTCCCTTAAAGTATGTCGCAGTTGTGAGTGTAGAATAGGACCACCACAAACAATCTGTCAGTGTCCAAAATACGCAGCAAGTTATTTCTTAATATTGTATGCAAGCGTAATCGTGTTCCCCTTTAATTTGAAACTATATAAGCGTACATGTTATCAGTCTCAATGTGAGAGAACATGTTTTCGAGGAGCCTTCCATAGACATAGCCATCTACTCTCGTTACAGCGCTGGGTTATCATACATAATGTCTCTTCATACGCACGACACAACAGTGCATGTAAATTCTCATCTCAAAGTAGGTTGGTATTCTTAGCGTTCTCTGCTAGTCGCTGGAATGATCCAAGTATTATCTCTACATCTACATCTACATCTATATGGATACTCTGCAAATCACATTTAAGTGCCTGGCAGAGGATTCATCGAACCACCTTCACAATTCTCTATTATTCCAATCTCGTATAGCGTGCGGAAAGAATGAACGCCTATATCTTTCCGTACGAGCTCTGGTTTCCTTTATTTTACTTCGTGATCGTTCCTCCCTATGTAGGTCGGTGTCAAAAAAATATTTTCGCATTCGGAGGAGAAAGTTGGTGATTGGACCTTCATAAGAAGATTGCGTCGCAACGAAAAACACCTTTCTTTTAATGAAGTCCAGCCCAAATCCTGCATCATTTCTGTGACATTCTCTCCCATATTTCGCGATAATATAAAACGTGCTGCCTTTCTTTGAACTTTTTCGATGTACTCCGTCAGTCCAATCTGTTAAGTATCCCACACCGCGCAACAGTATTCTAAAAGAGGACGGACAAGCGTAGTGTAGGCAGTCTCCTTGTAGACCTGTTACATTTTCTAAGTGTCCTGCCAATAAAACGCAGTCTTGGGTTTGCCTTCCCCACAACATTTTCTTTGTGTTCCTTCCAATTTAAGTTTTACGTAATTGTAATACCTAGGTATTTAGTTGAATTTACAGCTTTTAGATTAGACTGATTTATCGTGTAACCGAAGTTTAGCGAGTTCCTTTTGGCACTCACGTGGATGACCTCACACTTTTCGTTATTTAAAGTCAACTGCCACTTTTCACACCATTCAGATATCTTTTCTAAATCGTTTGCAGTTTGTTTTGGTCTTCTGATGACTTTATTAGTCGATAAACAACAGCATCTACAAACAACCGAAGACAGATGCTCAGATTTTCTCCAAAATCGTTAATATAGACAAGGAACAGCAAAGGGCCTATAACACTACCTTGGGGAACTCCAGAAATCATTTCTGTTTTACTCGATGACTTTCCGTCCATTACTACGAACTGTGACCTCTCTGGTAGGAAATCACAAATCCAGTCACATAACTGAGACGATATTCCATAAGCACGCAATTTCACTACGAGCCGCTTGTGTGGTACAGTGTCAAAAGCCTTCCGAAAATCCAGAAACACGGAATCGTTCTGAAATCCCTTGTCAATAGCACTCAACACTTCATGTGAATAAAAAGATGTTCAAAATATTCAAATGTGTGTGAAATCGTATGGGACTTAACTTCTAAGGTCATCAGTCCGTAAGCTTACACACCACTTAGCCTAAATTGTCCTCAGGACAAACACACACGCCCTTGCCCGAGGTAGGACACTCGAACCTCCGCCGGGACCAGCCGCACAGTCCATGACTGCAGTGCATTAGACCGCTCAGCTAATCCAGCACGGCAATAAAGAGATAATTGTGTTTCACAGGAACGATGTTTTCTAAACCCATATTGACTGTGTGTCAATAGAACGTTTTATTCGAGGTAATTCATAATGTTCGAACACAATATATGTTCTAAAATACTGCTGCATATCGACGTTAACGATATGGGTCTGTAATTTAATGGATTACTCCTACTACCTTTCTTGAATATTGGTGTGAGCTGTGCAACTTTCCAGTCTTTGGGTACGGATCTCTCGTCGAGCGAACGGTTGTATATGATTGTTAAGTATGCAGCTAATGCATCAGCATACTCCGAAAGGAACCTAATTGGTATACAGTCTGGACCAGAAGACTTGCTTTTATTAAGTGATTTAAGTTGCTTCACTACTCCAAGGATATTTACTTCTACGTTACTCATGTTGGCAGTTGTTCACGATTCGAATTCTGGAATATTTACTTCGTCTGCTTTTGTGAAGGCATTTCGGAAGGCTGTGTTTAGTAACTCTGCTTTGGCAGCACTGTCTTCGATAGTATCTCCATTGCTATCGTGCAGAGAAGGCATTGATTGTTTCTTGCCGCTAACATACTTCACATACGACCAGAATCTCTTTGGATTTTCTGCCAGGTTTCGAGACAAAGTTTCGTTGTGGAAACTGTTATAGGCATCTCGGAGTCCAGACGACAGACATCGTGAGTTCCAATGTTTTCCACCATCTGCAGTTGATTGCATCCTTTTCCCTCAATGGCTGCCGGAACAGCCTCTACAGCATGCTAAATGAGGCCTCAAGCCACAATCGCTGTTTGAACATGGTGTTCCTTTCCCTAACGGGTACCATTATTCACTGTACGTTTGAACTGCTGACGATGAATAGACCCCTACCCTTTTGTGTTTCCCCTATTATTAGAGGAGACAGTAGGTTTCTCAACGTGTGAACTCAGTCTCACTGACTCAGTTACTATTTGAGTGAAAGACAGCACCTCGAACTTGCTGGTTAGGGAAATGAGTGTGACATCCTGAGTTCTCCCTGATCCCTGAGTACCTTCACAGGACACTTAGACCTACCATTGACTCGCCACACACCGTCAAGTGAATGAGGAGTAACAGATCCTGTACTTCCTGCAAAGGAGATGGTATCCATAGGACGTGATAGAACTTGAGGTGCCTTTGGTCTCTCTGGTTCAAAATGGTTCAAATGGCTCTGAGCACTATGGGACTTAACATCGGATGTCATCAGTCCCATAGACTTAGAACTACTTAAACCTAACTAACCTAAGGACATCACACACATCCATGCCCGAGGCAGGATTCGAACCTGCGACCGTAGCGGTCGCGCGTTTCCAGAGTGAAGCGCCTAGAACCGCTCGGCCACTCCGGCCGGCGGTCTCTCTGGTACATGTCTTTCGGTAGTCCTCCGAACTCAGACATTCGTAGCAGTTTTCAATCGCTTGACAGTAGTCAGTGAGATTTCCAGCTGCTTACAAACGGTAATTAACGAATCCTACGCCAGAGGACAGCATACAAAGGAGTTCTGCACTGTGGTTGGTTTGGTTCAAATAGCTCTGAGCACTATGGGACGTAACATCGGAGGTCATCAGTCCCCTAGAACTTAGAACTACTTAAACCTAACTAACCTAAGGACATTACACACATCCATGCCCGAGGCAGGATTCGAACCTGCGACCGTAGCGGTCGCGCGTTTCCAGAGTGTAGTGCCTAGAACCGCTCGACCACTCCGGCCGGCGGTCTCTCTGGTACATGTCATTCGGTAGTCCTCCGAACTCTGACATTCGCAGCAGTTTTCAATCGCTTGACAGTAGTCAGTGAGATTTCCAGCTGCTTACAAACGGTAATTAACGAATCCTACGCCAGAGGACAGCATACAAAGGAGTTCTGCACTGTGGTTGGTTTGGTTCAAATAGCTCTGAGCACTACGGGACTTAACATCGGAGGTCATCAGTCCCCTAGAACTTAGAACTACTTAAACCTAACTAACCTAAGGACATTACACACAACCATGCCCGAGGCAGGATTCGAACCTGCGGCCGTAGCAGTCGCGCGGTTCCGGGCTGAAGCGCCGAAAACCGCTCGCCCACCGCGGCCGGCGATGTGGTTGGTGCAATAACTTTCGGAACAGTAAACAGATACCTATAACCTAAGCTTGCAGATTCTGTTTTAATTTATGCCTCTTCGAGATGAATATTCTGACTGTCGAACATGCCGCCTTTTGTAAACACTACCTTGCCTGAAATTTCCTGGCGCACCTCATCTCCTAGCTTCACAGAAGTTCTCCTGCGTAACCGCAGGACTGACGCTCCCGGCAAAAAGAATAAAGCGGAGACATGGCTTAGCCACGGCCTGTGGTATTGTTTCCAGAACGAATTTTCACTCTGCAGCGCAGGAAGCCGCAGCAATATTCGCAGTGCTGGCAGTTCGTGGCTATTCAGACGTCATCACACTATCGATGTAGATACTTGTCTTGCTGTAAAGAAATCCCAGGTACACCATCTGATCAAAAGTATCCGGACACCTCTATTTAACGCGTAACCAACCAGTAGAAGTCACGAGAGACGAATCCGTCAGAGGCCGGCAGGCGTGGCCGAGCGGTTCTAGGCGCTACAGTCTGAAACCGCGCGACCGCTACGGTCGCAGGTGCGAATCCTGCCTCGGGCATGGATGTGTGTGATGTCCTTAGGTTAGTTAGGTTTAAGTAGTTCTAAGTTCTAGGGGACTGATGACCTCAGAAGTTAAGTCCCATAGTGCTCAGAGCCATTTGAACCATTTTTGAATCCGCCAGAATCAATGGCTGTGGGGAATATAGAGTTGTCAATATAGGAGCAGTAACAGCACAATAAGTCTGTCAAGGCAGGCCATTGACTACGAACGTAGACTAGTGATTGGATGTCACCTGAGTAACGGATCCGTCAGGGACATTTCGGCTCTTCTAAAGCTGTCCAAGTCGACTATTAGTGATGTTACTGTGACGTGAAAGTGCGAAGGAACCTCCGCAGCAAAACGAAGACCAGCCAGACCTCATGTAGTGACGGACAGAGGTAGTCGAGCAGTATAGAGGAAGATTGAAAAAATCGCATGAAATCTGGAAAAAGATCTACTCGTGAGTTCCAGAGTGCGACCAGCAGTCCGTCTAGAGCAGTCACTGTACGTAGAGCGTTAAAAAGAATGGGGTACGAAGGTAAAGCAGTTCCTCATAAGCTACACATTTCTGCAGCCAGTGCTAACTGACGCTCAACGTGGTATAAAGAACGATGACAATGGACAGTGAACGACTTAAAATTAGTGATTTTGGGTGATGAATCACTCTATACCCTGTGGCACTTCGATGGAAGGGTTTAGGTTTGTCGGATGCCTGCAGAATGTTACCTCCCATGGTGTACAGAACCAGCAGTGAAGTACAGAACACGTGGTGTTGCGGTATGGACGTGGTTGTCGTGGTTAGGGTTTCGTTCCCTTATTGCGCTTAAGAAAACGTTAAATGGAGAAGGAAATGAACATATTTTACAGCGCTATGTACTGCATACTGTAGAGGAACAATACAGAGACGATGATTCATTGTCTCAGCATGGCAGTGCACCCTGTCATCATGGCAGTGCACCCTGTCATCATCTGTCATCATCTGTGAGGCAATGGTTTGTGGATAATGTACTAGCGTGACCAGCGTCCACCATCATAACCTTCTCTGGTCTCAGCTCTTGAGGAAAAATTCCTCCACATACATTCAGAACTCACTGAAGACCCCGCACTTTTTGACGTACGGCCTCGGAGTGTTCAGATTATATTGTGGACAGTCAGAAGTTTTATAAGGCCTGTGTGTTAAGGTGAGATGCAATACTGAAAGGCTGGGACACCTAGAGATAGCAGGCAGGTTTAATGAAGAACATAGAAAAGTTTTTATGAAGGCCAGCTAGTTTTATCCCAAGTGTGTTTTGTAAGTGACATGAGAGTGTCGCGCATATGATCATCCAACTCCTGTAGCATACAGTAAAAGAGGAGTCTTGTACATCAGTGAGAGTGTATCTTACTTCAGAAATAAGCAAAATTTATCGTGATGTTTACCTTTTTATAATTTCTAAATGATTTCATTTACACTAATGCTCATAAATTAAGGATAACTGCAGAATGTGGTGCCACACAGCATGGCACTACACAAAACTGGCGCTAATAGCGCAGGCACATAGGGAACACACACGACACAGATCTTAAAGTCCACCGTATTGTTGATAAGTTGAGAAAACCGTCCCGAAACACATGTGCTACAAAACGCCACTGTTTCCTGCGCATATACCCCGGTGCAGCGATACGTCGACCGAGAGCATCCCAGACGTGCTAGACGGGGTTTAGGTCTGGAGAACAGGCAGGCCACTACATTCGCCTGATATCTTCTGTTTCAAGGTACTCCACCAGCATGGCAGCTCTGTGGGGCCGTACGTTATCATCCATCAGGAGGAAAAGGCGGACAAACTGGTGCAAAATGACGTTCCGATACACCTGACCTGTTACAGTTCCTCTGTCAAAGACATGCAGGGGTGTACGTGCACCAATCATAATCCCACCCTACACAATCAAACTACGACCTTCATACAGGTCCCTTTCAAGGACATTAAGGGGTTGGTATCTGGTTCCTGGTTCACGCCAGATGAAAACCCGGGGAGAATCACTGTTCAGACTATACCTGTACTTGTCCGTGAACATAGCCTGAGACCACTGTTCCAATGACCATGTACTGTGTTCTTGACACCAGGCTTTACGGGCTCTCCTGTGACCAGGGATCAGTGGAATGCACCTTTCAGGTCTCCGGGCGAATAAACCATGTCTGTTGAGTCGTCTTTAGACTGTGTGTTCTGGAGACAACTGTTCCAGTGGCTGCGGTAAGGTCCCGAGCAAGGCTACCTGCAGTACTCCGTGGCCGTCTGCGGGCACTGATGGTGAGATATCGGTTTTCTTGTAGTGTTGTACACTGGGGACGCCCTGTACTGTAGCGCCTGGACACGTTGCCTGTCTGTTGGAATCGTTGCCATAATCTTGAGATCACACTTTGTGACACACGGAGGGCCCCTGCTACGACCTGCTGTGTTTGACCAGCTTCAAATCGCCCTAGTATTCTACCCCACATAACATGATCAATATGTGTTCTTTGAGCCATTTTCAACACACAGTCACCATTAACACGTCTGAAAACGTCTGCACACTTACTCGCTCCACAGTATTTTGACATGCACCAACACACCTATGCGTATGTGGATTGCTGCCAGCGCCACCGTGCGACGACCGCAGGTCAAATGCACCGCATAGTCATACCCTGAGGTGATTTAAACCCGCAAACCGCCCACCAAAGCGTTGTTTCACCATGTATCAGCATTATCCTTAATTTATGTGCATGAGTGTAGCTTAATAATTCTTATAATGCATCAGCACCCACGTCTTGGGATAATCGCTTGTGCTATTTCATTATTAATTATAGCTATTTAAACACCGATAAGGTTTAGAGGAAAATTATAAAAATATTGAATTATAGTAGCATACGTATCTTCGGTGTTTGTGGATCACAGACGCAGATGGGAACTTCTTCGGGATATGCCTCAGCCCCTGGTTCAGGTGGATTGTCAACATATTTTGCCTCCAAGAACCTGCAATGTATAGAGAAACTTGTTTCTCTGTTTTTGTTGCTTTCTCTTGTTCCCTTCTCGGTTGGTCGGTCTTCTTGTTGCTGGCAGCAGAGCTGACGGCACTTGTAGGGCAGAGGTATGGGCGATATTTGCTGCTCCGGGAATGGAACACTTGGGAAGCGTGTTTAGGGTGCTAGCAAAATGAACAACGCTAGGTCGCCGCTAGTGACAGCGGCTGATGCAGCGTGGGGTGGTTTTATTTCGTTGCGGATGATGGTTGCAGCATTTCTGCTACCGCCGCCTACCGCAGTGATGTCCTCGTCTGCTGGGCGGCGGATTTTTCTCCTGGTGTGATCCTCTTGCAGCTCCTCTAACGCATTCGTCCTCAACAAGGTGCACAAGCCAGTGGGGTATCACTGCCTGTACCGGACAATCTTCACCTGACCTTTGGTATCATATTACAGCAGATAGAATTGTGAATGTCATATTCAAAGTCGCTGGCGCATGTGTTAAGATCCGTCCTCGCCCCTCCCCTAAGGAATAGAGTGATAGGGGAGGGGAAGTCGACCAAACGGAAACGAGCTCCCCCAACCTCCTGGTTTGCCCTCTTCCAGTAGGGATCATTCGAGGTCTGTGCTCTGTAGTGAGAAGACCACACCCTCCAAAATGGCAATTTGCTCTGAATTATTTATAAAAAATGACGTTAATATTATATTATCAAGATGATGAACACCTCACTACCCGACACAGGTAACATATCCAGTGTGTTACAAAAAGGTACGGCCAAACTTTCAGGAAACATTCCTCATACACAAAGAAAGAAAATATGTTATGTGGACATATGTCCGGAAACGCTTACTTTCCATGTTAGAGCTCATTTTATTACTTCTCTTCAAATCACATTAATCATGGAATGGAAACACACAGCAACAGAATGTACCAGCGTGACTTCAAACACTTTGTTTACAGGAAATGTTCAAAATGTCCTCCGTTAGCGAGGATACATAAATCCACCCTCCGTCGCATGGAATCCCTGACGCGCTGATGCAGCCCTAGAGAATGGCGTATTGTATCACAGCCGTCCACAATACGAGCACGAAGAGTCTCTCCATTTGGTACCGGGGTTGCGTAGACAAGAGCTTTCGAATGCCCCCATAAATGAAAGTCAAGAGGGTTGAGGTCAGGAGAGCGTGGAGGTCATGGAACTGGTCCGCCTCTACCAATCCATCGGTCACCGAATCTGTTGTTGAGAAGCGTACGAATACTTCGACTGAAATGTGCAGGAGCTCCATCGTGCATGAACCACATGTTGTGTCGTACTTGTAAAGGCACATGTTCTAGCAGCACAGGTAGAGTACCCTTGTATGAAATCATGATAACGTGCTCCACTGAGCGTAGGTGGAAGAACATGGGGCCCAATCAAGACATCACCAACAATGCCTGCCCAAGCGTTCACAGAAAATCTGTGTTCATGACGTGATTGCACAATTGCGTGCGGATTCTCGTCAGCCCACACATGTTGATTGTGAAAATTTACAATTTGGTCACGTTGGAATGAAGCCTCATCCGTAAAGGTTGCACTGAAATGAGGATTGACACATTGTTGGATGAACCATTCGCAGAAGTGTACCCGTGGAGGCCAATCAGCTGCTCATAGTGCCTGCACACGCTGTACATGGTACGGAAACATCTGGTTCTCCCGTGGCACTCTCCATACAGTGACGTGGTCAGCGTTACCTTGTTCAGCAGCAACTTCTCTGACGCTGACATTAGGGTTATCGTCAACTGCACGAAGAATTGCCTCGTCCAATGCAGGTGTCCTCGTCGTTCTAGGTCTTCCCCAGTCGCGAGTCATAGGCTGGAATGTTCCGTGCTCCCTAAGACGTCGATCAGTTGTTTCGAACGTCTTCCTGTCGGGACACCTTCGTTCTGGAAATCTGTCTCGATACAAACGTACCGCGCCACGGCTATTGCCCCGTGCTAATCCATACATCAAATGGGGATCTGCCAACTCCGCATTTGTAAACATTGCACTGACTGCAAAACCACATTCGTGATGAACACTAACCTGTTGATGCTACGTACTTGTGCTTGATGCTAGTACTGTAGAGCAAGGAGTCGCATGTTAACACAAGCACCGAAGTCAACATTACCTTCCTTCAATTGGGCCAACTGGCGGTGAATCGAGGAAGTATAGTACATACCGACGAAACTAAAATGAGCTCTAACATGGAAATTAAGCGTTTCCGGACACATGTCCACATAACATATTTTCTTTATTTGTGTGTGAGGAATGTTTCCTGGGGTTTGGCCGTACCTTTTTGTAACACCCTGTATGTATACCCTATAATGGTAGCTGAGCAGTGTAGTGCGTGACATCATGCCAAGACGATGTAAAAATACGCCTCCTAAAATGCGTAAAATGTAACGAATTCTGTATGTAGATACTCCACTTAAAATGTGTAAAAATGTAATGAACGGCGTATATTCAAACACCTCCGCAGATATATAGGGTGTTCGGAAATTCCCGTTACAAACTTCTACGACTCGCAGAGCAGAGTCTGAGTTGTAACCCATGTCCGGAAGCCTACCGTTTCCGTGCTGCAACCTTTTGAAAACATGAAACTTCCTGGCAGATTAAAACTGTGTGCCCGACCGAGACTCGAAGTCGGGACCTTTGCCGTTCGCGGGCAAGTGCTCTACCATCTGAGCTACTGAAGCACGACTCACGCCCGTTACTCACGGCTTTACTTCTGCCAGTATCTCGTCTCCTACCTTCCGCAACCCCCACCCCTTTCTTTCAGGAGTGCTAGTTCTGCATGATTCGCAGGAGAGCTTCTGTAAAGTTTGGAAGGTAGGAGACGGGATACTGGCAGAAGTAAAGCCGTGAGTACCGGCCGTGAGTCGTGCTTCAGTAGCTCAGATGGTAGAGCACTTGCCCGCGAAAGGCAAAGGTCCCGAGTTCGAGTCTCGGTCGGGCACACAGTTTTAATCTGCCAGGAAGTTTCATATCAGCGCACACTCCGCTGCAGAGAATGCACAGAACACAGAGGAGCAACTACAGAAACCTAAAAGACATATTATGATGGTGGAGGCCATGGCTATTGGTAAAGGACTATATTTAAAACATTACAAGAAAGGACTTGGAGTGTTTATAGAGAAGCCTCCTAATTATACTACTGAACTGTGACCATTTACCAATATATATCTTTTTAAATTATTCAAGAAACTCAAAATCCCAAGGTTTCGTGAAGCGTTTATGCGGAATACGTTGCAAAAGACGATGTGGAAATGCAAGGAATGTAGGAGTGTCAATTTAGGTGTTGCAGGAGGATATGAAACTCAGTTGGTTGCGTATGTTAAGAAAAATACCATCTACTACTTTGATTTGTACGGTGATTTGAGATCACCTGAAGAATTGTGCCAATACTTTACTTACAAGAACCAGGTGTTCTACAATTTTTGACGCTGCCAAGACTTCAGTTCATATCTCTGTAGCCACTTCTGTCTAATTTTTCTCCCGACGAATGCATAAAAACAAGGAATATGCACATTAGTATATCGGTTGAGATTTACATTTAATGTTGTACACTCTTACTTCAAAGAGTGCTCACTTATATTAACAGGAAACTACTTTCCCCCAAAAGAACTAAGCAAAGGGGAGTGCAGTATTGCATTGATCATTCTGGAAACAAGTAACAGCATATGTAACATCACCGAAGTGAACAATAAACTACGTCTTGGAAGTGGTGAAGTTTTGGTAATACCTCTTGGCTCATATAATATTAATGATTTGAATGCATATAAAAAGCGATTTGTACAAGGCATTGAGTTATGTTCAAATGTTAATGCACTTAAAACCGAGATAAAAACAACAAAATAGACAGAAGAGTTAAGGCATGAAGGTTCAGCAGGATTGCTACTAAGTCTCTCAGTGAGCCAAAGTGTTGAAGGATAATATTAATAAAATTTTACAAGTCGAATCAATAGGTGGATATTCTGCCTACAAGCAGCATTCGTGTTGAGTATAATATATCAATGAATTCATAGCTTAATGATAGTTTAATTTGCACAATCTATGGAGTTTTTCCTATAGTGGGTCAAGGTTACAAAATTGTGGAGCTGCCTAGCAATCCAGTATACCTCCCAATGAATGTTTCGACATTAGACCATGCCGAGCTGAATTTCATAGATCAGAACGGGATTTTGCAGTGAAGAAATTACAGTACATCTTCATCTGAAGCAGCAGCATGGGTATCACTACATGTAAATGGAAATCGTCTCCTAGCGTCCATCTACAAGTGGCGACTAATCTCAAGGACACCTATGGGGATTTTGATGTGGTCTTCACTAACAAATACAATCATCCATGAGGAAGATTTTTGTATATAATTTATTGACATTTCACACATATTGTCTAAATTACGATGAATTAAAGTTAAGTTGTAGAAACGCTCCCACTGCCACCTACCGAACAGCCGTCATAACTCGAGAGCAGCAGTGCCTAAGTTAGCGGAGAGGGTAGTGAAAATAGAAATTTCTGTCATGGTCTAGTGATAGCCGGCATGATAACTCAGCGTGGTGTGTCGGCTGGCTGCCCTCTGTAATAAAAAAAAAAAGAGTGAAGTATTCAACGCTGAACATGAAGGACTGTCATGTGACATCCGCCCAGACCAACTGATGAGAACGATTATGGAAAAAAGTAGTAGAGCATTTGGCTTGAAATCGAAGGGTAACAGGGTCGAATCTTGGTGGGCTCAATTTTTTTTTCACTCTGCCTTTTAACTGAACATTCATCTCCATGTCACAGTGATGTGGAAATTCGTCAGAAACGAAACGTGGCCCAGATTCCACTTTAGATTGTAGCTCCTCTGTTTCCGGTTTGCCGGCCGGAGTGGCCGTGCGGTTCTAGGCGCTACAGTCTGGAACCGAGCGACCGCTAAGGTCGCAGGTTCGAATCCGGCCTCGGGCATGGATGTGTGTGATGTCCTTAGGTTAGTTAGGTTTAAGTAGTTCTAAGTTCTAGGCGACTGATGACCTCAGAAGTGAAATCGCATAGTGCTCAGAGCCATTTTGAACCATTTGCGTCCGGTTTGATTACAGGTTAGCGACATGCAAATCGCCTAAGTGACATCCAATTGATTACAGTCGTTTCAAAACAACTACAAAGCGAAAAAAAACATGTGAGTCCAAAACCTGTGGTTTTCTATTATTTACGCACAGAGTAAAACACAGCAAGGGATGCAGTTTTACTGTGTTTATATAAAAGAAGTTTTGCAGCAGTGCAGCAAATGACTCAAATTCAAGCTTCTTTCTTTCCTCGAGTCAAACACAGAGGTGAACACGAATCTCTGTGTGGTGGGGCGACACTTTCAAATTATACAGAAGACCGGCGAAACGAATCTCGGCTGCGAGAAAGAGATGCATACCTTTTAAATATCCTAAAGAATTTGGCACAATCTTCTTGAATGGAATCCAGAAATTATCTACAGATGGTACAAGATTTTGAAATACTTCTACAGATAGTGAGGGAAGCATTTCGAAATATGACGACAGTTTCACACTGTCGTTTTCTGCTTCCCTCAGATTACCAGTCGTAATTCACACTCTTAATTCTCACAACGGGCAGTGAGCTACTCAACTTTGAAGTATCGCAATAAACATAATCGATAAAGAAAAGATAACCGCCTCATCACCAGGCTGTCCAGTGAGACTTACAATTTGAAATAATCAATTTCTTTTATCAATAGTTTTCCTACAATCACCTGAAAACAATTACCTAGTAAAAAAACATGCTTCAAGTAAAACGTTTTCCGGAAAAGTTCTTCAGCAGCTTTGGTTCGCGACTCAGCTTTCCTTGAACCAAACTTACATGTGGACTCGATTCCTTGCAGAGCACGGCAAAGATTCCACGAAAAAGAATTCGGCAATGATTCATAACAATGCATCACTGTGCATACCAGGCTTCATAAGCCAGCCTTCGATGCCTACTGAATCACTGTCATGAGATATCATTCGAAATGCCAGGTCAACGTGGAACACGTAACGTTCATGCCTCCAGACAACTTTCCTGGAGTGCGCTGCTTGCATTGTGTAAACTATGTGAAAGTGATGATATTCCTTACTTAACATTTCTCTCTAAATTTTATTCATAGCCCCCAAATAAAATGCGGTACACCAGTCGCGTCATCCAGCATTCCAGCTAATGTTACCCGTGTGAAGCCAGGACGGGTCGATAGTAAAATATAAATACAATGCACACAGCCATCAGAAGATCACTTTGCAGAGGAAGCTGAACGCGCTAACGCGTGTGACTTACGAGTTCCTTGAAGTCATAGGACTGAAACCTCACAATGGCATCACACTGTATAACAACTCCATTTCAATATGACTATCAGATCATTCATCATGAATATTTCTCACACAAACAATTTACTTCAACAACGTTTAACATTAACGATGAGATGATAATTCTTATCAACATCAGCTCGAGTTAACACTTCCACGCAACAGTTTCCTCTATTTGGAAGGAAGATTTATGGCCATGGAGAAGGATTGAACCGCTCTACAAACAACAACATCGTGGCTTGCATGTAACGCAGTCACTTTTCTATTTCAAGATACAACCTTAACGATATCGAGATCGACCGCACAAGAAATGTTGGAATCATATCAGCTATCAAAACAGACGTCTCTGCATGAACTTAGGACCTAAATGAATTAGAAAATGTAGGATGTTAGCACCCGCATTCTGCTCAAAATGTCAGTAGGCGTATTTGAGGATAATAAACACATCATTATGAACGGCAAACAGCAGCTAATTCTATTTCGATGTGCTACAGACAGTATCTCATACATTCAAGGAGCACCAGAAGAGAATAAAATCGTGCTCTATAAACTGCTGTGGAATGTACCCCATTTATCAGAATCAGATGAAGAGAACGTAAAACTTCTACATGCGTTGAATGAAAGTACCCAGCAACCAATTACTTTCCCTTCATGGGAAATTTATGAGTATTCAATCTTTCCAGAGACATCCAAACAATCATGGATGATTAAGACATCTGTTCAACTTGAAACGCCTCAATTTAAAATTCTAGAGGAATCGAAAAACCGATTTAGTAGTATTTGATGACTGTAAACTAACCACTCCTAAAGTGTTCCTAAATCTGCTATTTTCTGTATGATACTTTACAGCTAGCCTGGAACAATAATAGTGTCAGTCTACTGAATGATATGTATGCAAGGTTTCACTCTTCTTACTATGAGGGTGATGAATTTAGATGAATGATCATTCTTAAGAAGTTTAAGGAATTACCGCTTACAGAGGCTGATTGCTACAAGAAATACGAGGTAGTGAAATCTGTAACTGTAGATTTGCATACTGAAGTTGAATCATCACTAAACTTTCTTACAGGCATCGCAGCATATGCGTTATTGCTACATCACCGTATTGTAAACTGCTCACCTCCCGCAGGAATCGTGCAACACATAGTATAATTGTTTATGATCAGTGTGGACAATCTGTGTTTTTAAGGACTTTGCATTTGCCGCATTCTCCGAAGCTGAACAATTTATAACACTGCCAGCTACTACTAAATTAGCAACACACCAATAACGGAACTCCTGTGAAAGGATTTTAATTTGACCGTGATCGTGCATACGATGGTTAAGATATCGGACTATTTTAGTTTGTCTAAAGGTTTCTATTGAAAGGAAGTAACAGCAGAACAAACGGGAATCGAACCAAGATTCTAACAGTAATCAGGTAAACTTTAATTACATAAAAGGAAACGGCCGCCAGCCTAATCAGGCAAAGTTGTACCAAGTACTATGATAGTTCATACAGAAAATTAACTATTGGAATTGACCTTACTTGATACGGAAATTCTGTTTTGCTGATAAGATACAAGCCAGTGGCGCAGTTGAGCAAGTAATGTAGCAGTGGTTTGAGATGATCTGCGCAGAAAGAATATTAATACATTCAGGCAACAACTGGCTGTCAGTAATACTTACTATCAGTACATTACAGAAGGAAGCTAATGATTATTATGGGTAAATTACTACTAACAGTGGAGCGAACTAACTTGGAAAAGCCTTTCTTATGTCAGTTGAGTTATTGTAAATTACTACCATTGAAATAGTTTCCAAGTTGGCTGGCTCTGAGCACTATGGGACTTAACAACTGTGGTCATCAGTCCCCTGGTTTTCAAGTAAATGCATCATTTGTGCTGATTGTTATTTGTATTCTCAAGGAGCATTCACTTCCTTATAGTATGTAGCTCAAATGGAACACGTGGTACCTGGATCTACTATAGTTTGAATAGTTGTAGCCAGTTGTTTAATCTTGATTGCTGTTACTGTAGTATGACATTTAAATGAGGCTCAACGATTAGCATGGGGATCCAGAAAGTAATCTATCGGTAGACTCAGATCGAGGCTGAACACTTCAGTCACAACACAATATGAGAGACACTGTTAACTACATTGCACATGAAATTGGAAACACTATTATTTCAATAAGAAGAATCTTTAAACTGGATACTTTGAATCTTATCTTAGTAATTGCACTTTGATGGAACTTTAACTATCCTGCGTGGAGTATTTCAAAACTTATGCACACTAAATAATTATGTACTTCACAACTCCACAACTTTCGTTAATGAAGGTAATTGCTTTTCAGTCCAATAAAATAGGATACTCGGAATAATTGAAGCACTTGGGATAGGACCCTGTGTAGGTAAACGACTAAAGATAAAATACGGTGGTGCAACACAAAGTTTGCAGAACACAAACTTATTACTGAAAAAGAATCCGCTTAACTGGTCCATGCAGTTTTACAGTACTCAACTGGAAATTTTAGATGAAGGTAGTAGTGATGTCGGTCTCCTGCGCTATTCAAAAAAGGCAGCAAAAATATCCATGGCTTTTGCTGTGTAACTAGCTCCGAAAATTCTTTTCTTAGCGTCGGATTTTCGTAGCACAGAGCAAGCCGAGGTATACCATGAAATTATGTCCACATCGTTGAAAATATGATAACATCGCTCCAAACCTATTATCATAAAGACAGCATAATTTACACCAAAGGCCATGAAAAAGATTTGTGGTTGTGTGACATCTTCAAGAGTGTGTGAATAAGGAATCTTAAGTAATACAACTGCCCTTCAGTTTGGAGACTCAAACAAATGTGCGGTGACAACAGCAGCAGTTATACTGTATGTGTGCTTCAGAAAACGTACAAATGTTTTTAAGTTGGAATATCAATAAACAAACTGTATTTTTTTTAAAACTTTGCATTTAATTACACTTCATGTTCCGAACCACGGCACTCACAGGCTTCAGATAAGTATCTAACATACGTTTTCTATTCTGCGTATCAAAGATGGCGTGGCGTTTATGCCACATTATTGTCCACGTATGTTAAATTTTGTTGCTGTTTTTAATGCACGGTATAGGAAGATTTTGCTATGGGAGGCTATCGAGTACGTAGGACCAAAAGACAGACTAGTCGAAAGACGTGCCAGATGGTCACATAGCATGAGAACAGCCGGGCGAGCCAGAGTCCTATCGTACTTGAGCTGCGAGATACAGTGGGGATATACCTACCACACTGAGCGCCAAGAAGAGAATTTTTTGTTATTTATATTTGCTGTTTGCAGCTCCAAACATGCTAATGACGTTATTCGCACTGAGAACTTGTTAATAATAAGTTCAATATCACTCAATTCATCAGCGAATGATAACAAAAAATTTTAGTGGCTTTCAGCGCTTATTGATGGAAATGATGGACCAATCATAAGTGAACTCTGTGAGGACAGGCGCCAAACTGCTAAGATAGCTCACTATTAGTCTACGATAGGTTTCTGAGGAGGCATGGTCATACATTAATCCGTGTATAAAATCTGAGAGAATAGTTTGTTGAAAAATTGTTTCGGAAGACTTATTTGAGCGGTGTTGTGTTAATCCAAGACAGTCCACGATAGGTTTCCGAGGTGGCACCACGCACGCTAGTGCGTCAAGTGCAACTCCGCGTAAAGACGGAAAAAATTGTTAAATTTGCTCGGAAAACACATTTGTGCAATCTCGAGTTTACCCTAAGATCATTTGAAGTATTGTGATTTTTGCGGTGCTTGGGAACTAATGATTAATGCCCGGGAATCTTGTTATGAATATTAACGGTAGACTGGCTCTAGAAATCGATTTACTAATTTTGCGATTAGTGAAATAAAACAAAATTAGTTGGAAACCTAACATTTTAAAAATCTTGTTATGCTTAGCATTTAAACCTGCCCACTTGTCACATTATTATGCTGCTTATTGCACAAACGTTAGAGCTCGTGACCAAAGGAGAAGAAACCAACTGAACCAATGTCTATGAGATGCGAGGTAAGCAAGTTGGCTACAAGTCAGTTACGTGAAGTAGGGGGTGGACGCACTAGACTCTCATCTGTAAATCACGCATAGCATCACAGTGCCTACCCATGTACATATTGTGGCAGAAGATAGTTCGAACGTTCATTCCTCTGTCTGCTATGACATCCGTTGTGTGGTGAAAAATACATTTAAACAGCGGTTAATATCAATAGGATGCATTAAACCATCATTTTAGTGTTACACTTCTACATCTACATGGATAATCTGCAAATCACATTGAAGTGCCTGGCAGAAGGTTCATTGAACCACCTTCACAATTCTCTATTATTCCAATCTCGTATAGAGCGCGGAAAGAATGAACACCTATATCTTTCCGTACGAGCTCTGATTTCCCTTATTTTATCGTGGTGATCGTTCCGCCCTGTGTAGGTCGGTGTCAACAAAATATTTTCGCATTCGAAGGAGAAAGTTGTTGATTGGAATTTCGTGAGAAGATTCCGTCGCAAAACGCCTTTCTTGGCATCTCTGTGTGTGGACATGTGATTAATATGAGAGACTATATTCTGAACAAGTGCTTTCGTAGCCCTCATTATAGTGTTACACTTGGCATCCGTAACTGCGGAAAACGGCGTATAATCGATGTGGCAGGAGCTGTCCTAGGACAATAAACTTGCGGAACGGAAACCACTCGTGAACTTCTAAAGACAGTGATTAACTGGAAGGGAAGAAATTTTAAACAGTCCATATTTGAAGAATACTGTGAATTTGAATGTTGTTATGGATTATAACCTTGTGGATAGTGAATGTAAAGATTCTTGTATGGTTATTGAAAAGGCGTGATATTATTTGTCACGGACGGCGGATGTTAGGGGAGAATATCAGTTTCGAGCTGTGGGTGTAAAACGGATTTTATGAACTATGAATGGATGGTTATTACTCTTTGTATCCCGTCTGGAAGGCAGCGCGTGGGTCTGCTCCTGTGATCTGCAAAACAGGCCGAATGAAGGAAACGAGTAGGAGCAGGTGAGGTAAAGCACTTCGGTACTGAATGTAAAGTAGAAGCACATTTACTATAGGCAAAAACAATTTAATAAATGATTACATAACTTTGCGACGATGAGCACGTAGATGCGAAGCCGTATTCCCGTCGTAAGTAGTATAAAGTCTCAATAGCAAGCCAACACATTCTGAAGCAGAAGCGATGAATCCACGTCGTCTGCTCTTGATCAACTGGGCAGAAAGCAGAGTGGCGCTCGTTGAGCTCCACAGCGTCGGCTAGAGGGCGCTGTGGTCGGCGTAGTTCGTCCGCTCTCGTAGTGCCAACCTACGAGCGTGTACCTACGCTGTGGCATCGGAACTATCGATACCTAAATTACCATGACCTTACTCTGATGGTGGCGTGTATACTGCAAGTGGAGCTGGGCAAGTGAAGACGTGCGGCGGCAGCAGAGACACTGTACCAGCGATCGGAAGTGGTGCGACCGGTAACATCTGAAAGTCGGGAGCGTCTACAGGTTGGTGCTTCACGTGCGGAGGTCAGCGCATTACCAGCAACTGACAGGAGTCTCGACGGGTTGGCAGTTCGACGCGCGCGACTGTTTCGCCACAGAATGGAGGCGGCGCCTGACTTCGCTGCAGTTAATGTTATTTGTGCTTACATACTTGTCAAAGAAAGTGACTTTTCTCGTATTGTAGAAAGAGTGATCTTTCCGTTTTAGGACTTATAACTTTGTGCTTGTTGAATTACTATCATATGAAAAGGCAAGATGAATTCTATTAATGATAATATGTGTGATGGGCTCATCTCTCGAGAAGATATAGCTAACAGTAAGGACAATATGAATCAGTTAATTAAGTAGTTGCTATTTTAAATTAGACAAGATGAGCTTTGTTGGCGAAAGTATGGGCGAGGAGATTATCTATAAGTGGAGTGATGCTAAAAATTAAAATTATATTAATGAGTTAATTATCAGTGGAAATGATAAGTTGTTTCATTGAGCTAATATGAGAATGTAGAGTATGACGACAACATGTTGGCAAATAAGTGGCATTTAATTTAAGATAAGGGCTTTTAATAAGACTTTCATATAATTTACTGTGCCATTTTAGGGTTTATAATTTATAGACTGTTGCTAAAGAGTAACTCTGGCAAAATGAGTAATGTTAGTATGAATATGGGTAATGAAACGCCCATGTTAATGTGGTTAGTAACGTTAATATATTAGTTAATAATAAATGTGATGCAATGGCTAAAGTTAGTAAATCTCAGAAAGTGACGGATGATGTTCAAGTTATGGCGACTGGCAAATATAATGTAAATCATGGCTTACGTAAAACAGTGGCAGTGGACAATAAAAATAACTGTGGATTAACTCGAGATATATACAGATGTTATGTGAAATGCGACAGATGTCAAAGAATTTTCATAAGATAAAAAATGTATCAAAACAATTTCATAAAAATCTGAAACTAACCATTAAGCAAACTCATAATGAGTGAAACCAAACTAGATCTATCAAATAAAATTAATGAGCGAATTGATAAGCTGCCTAAATTTTTCGATGAACTAAGAAAGGGAATTGAAACTGAAATGGCCCAAATGAACTCTGAACTGATTAACTGAAAAAAATACTTTAATGTGTAGTAACTTGGATACTGAAAATGGTGAATTAAATACTGAGCAGGAAACTTTAGGAAAGGCTATTTATGATGAAAATAAAGAACAGGAATACGACGATAAAATGCGAAAGAGAGAGGATAGGTGTCGTAAATGAAAATATGCGGACAGAGTTGCTTGCTAAAATTATTGCGAAAACATCAGAAAATATTTTATGAAATTTGTGCTATTTGGAGGACTGTGCTTAGTGGTCTGATGTTCAAGAGCATAGCCCTTTCGAACGACGTCCTCTTGTCATGTCATAGTAGTATGAGAAGCTGTAGATGATAACAATATGTAGTTGTTTAATTTGCTAGAAGCATAGTTATTAATTTTGTGTTTATGTGAGGTCATTTTAATGTTTTACTAACACCGTGTGGCACTGACCACGGATTATGAATGAATTGCACGTTTAAAATAAGACAGATTTTCGTAATTTGAGTGCACAGCGTATGGATTGATAAACCAGTTAAGCACGTAATAGCGGTGCAGGACACGTGGCTGATGTGTCCAAGGCGAAGAATTAACCACCCAGCAGCTGAAGCAGCAACGTCGTTGACGCAGAGTTTGACAGAGCAATAGGCGAATGACGTATCGCTGTTGGGTGTGCAGCGGATCGTAAGAGGTCACTTAATGTTTAAAAAATTGTGACCCAGTTGCTTATGAGATGAAGGCGAATATTTTATAAAAAATACGTAAGTTATTGTGTTTATTATCCATTCATGTAATTCATGATTTTGTAATTTATGTTTTTGCAGGAAGAGGTATAGTGTGTGTGTCTAGTGTTTGTATTATTTAATGTATGTTGCATGTATCAAAATGTACGAGGGGAAAAGAGAAAGGGTACCAACAACACCTGGACGACACCAGCAACCGGCAGATCAGCATGTAATTCTGTAATTAGCCACCGAAAATAAGTAAATGGGAAGAATGGTGTTGTAAGTGTTAACAAGCTCAATACGTTTATTAGTGAAATGTTTTATTAAAAGAATTATATACTGAAACAACTTTGTACATACTGAAACAATTTTGTAAACATTAGAAACTTGGTGGAGCCAGATTTTTATATGAAGAACCAAGGGCGTACCCAGGATCTGAACTGGGGAGGGGGGGGCAGGTCACACTAGTCTTAGGAAACAAGGACTCGAGACAACATACAGCACTTCTTATTAAATAAAACAGTAAACTAGTGAAAAACTGCTTTCAATAAACATTTTAAATATAAGAATGCACTTGTTTAAAAATACAACTTTTTAATTCAGTAATAATCTTCTAGGATTTGCCGACAGTAACGTGCCGAAGACGAAAAAATTACTCCCGGATCTGCGCGATCGAGTTCGAATATCTTCTAGGGGTACGCCCATGTGAAGAACTATACAGACATTATTGTATTCTAACAGTAGGAACGAAAACATCAGGAATTAAAGGAACTCTGAAATACTAAAGAGACAAAATAATAGAAAAGTCCGCTGGAGCAGCGCAGTTAAGGTCGCAGCAGGATTAGAGCTCTTTCTTATTTTTTAAATTTTAATTTTTTCAAACCCACGTAACCTTGAAAAACATTCGTGTTGGGGGATATGTGGCGTTTATGCCACACCACCGCCCATGCTTATTACATTTTGTTGCTCTGTTTTAATGCACGATATAGGACGATTTTGTTATAGGAGGCTATCGAGTACGTAGGATCAAAAGACAGAGTCATCGGAGGACGCGCCATATGGTTACATAGCGTGAGAACGGCTTGGCAAGCAAGAACTGGTACAGAGAGAGAGACAGTGGGGATTCACCTACCACGCTCGGCGCCAAGAAGTGAATCTTTTGTTATTTATGGTTATTGTTTAAATATTAACATATAGCTCCAACTGCTGAGACGTTACTTGCACTGAGAACTTGTTAACAATAATTTCAATATCACTCCATTCATCAGGACATGATAACTACAAATTTAAGTTACTGTCAGTGCCTATTGATGGAGACTATGGACCCATCAAAAGTGCGCCCTGAGAGAGCAGGCGCCAAACTGCTAAGATAGCTCACTAGTAGCCTACGATCGGTTTCCGATGAGGTAATACATGAATGTAAAATCTGATATCATGTAACGACGAAATAATTTGTTGAAAAATTGCCTCGGATGACGTATTGGAGCGATGTTGTGTTAATTCAAGGCAGTCTGCCATCGGTTTTCGAGGTGGCAACACACGCCCTAATGTGTGAAGTGCAACTTCGCGTAAAGACGGAATTGATTGTTAAATTTGCTGGGAAAACATATTTGTGCAATATAATGATTCTAAGATCGTGTGAAGTATTGTTGTGACTTCCGTGGTGCTCAGGACCTAAAGATTAATAACCGGGAATCTTGTTATGAATATTAACGATAAACTGGCTCTAGAAATCGATTTACTAATTTTGCGATTAGTGAAATAAAAAAAAATTACTCGGCAATCTAAGATTTTACGTTTCTTATTATGCTTAGCATTTAAACCAACCCCTATTTAATGCACAAGCGCTAGAGCTCGTGACCAAAGAAGAAGAAACCAATTGGGGCAACGTCTACGAGATGCGAAGTAAGCAAGTTGGCTATAATTCAGTTACGAGAAATAGGGGCGAACACACTACACTTTCATGTATAAATCACATGTAGCATTACTGTCCGTCTCGGTGTACATATTGTGGCAGATGTTAGTTTGAACGTTTATATCCCAGTCCGCTGTGATAGCGTTACAATGGGACTACAATTTTAGACATCTCGTCCACATGACGCCGTAAGCGGCAATGGTCGATGCCTGCATGTAGCCAGGGACCCATAAGAGCTTCTCTGTATACTGAGAAACCCCGTTCATTTAATACGTGAATTGATGTACACTCCTTATTCGGGGCATGAATTTCCTACTCCGTCTCATCAATCTACGATTGCCCTGGGTTATCAATAAAGATATAGTCTTTCAAAATGTGCTTGTATTTATTCATTTACCCATTCATTCTACATCTACATCTACATTTGCATCTACATACATACTTCAGAAGCAACCGAATGGTAGTTTGCGGATGGTACCCTGTACCACTACTATAGTGGCCAGCACGAAAATAGGGCTTCAAGGTCACCTCGTCGTCTTACAGCGTTGCCAGTTTTTTTTATAGCGATAATTTCAAATGTTCGTAAAAAAATTTTAAAAAATATTGGGCAACTCTATTTTTAGTCTAGAATATGATGGAGTACTTTCCAAAAGAACATTCTCACTAGCTGCTAGGAAAAAAAATGAAAACTAACGTTACAAGAAATTTTGGAGGAAAATAATTTTTTACTTCAATCTGTGGTAGTAACAGAATTACTAAAGTAATTGGACTGAAAAAAATATATGAACATCCTCAAAGTTTACAGATGCATATGCTGCGTCTTTTATTTCGGAAACATAAAAGTATTCTGAGATAAAAAATAAAATATTATAAGAGATGTGCGTAGCGAAAAATGTAGTCGCTGATGAACTTTCGTTCTGTAGGACTGCGAAGAAACTTCCCGCGAGAAAGTTGTTAAGAAAACTACAAAACTATTTTTGGTAACATTTCAGACATCATTATTGTATCGTATCACGTACAGAGGCAAATTAGTTCCGCTATATTCCGTGCGCAGCAGCACACGAGTCGTTGCAGGCCATCGCCAAGAGTTTTGCTCGAACGGCTCGCTTTAATATGACCGAGAATATTCCCTACTTCCCGAAAATATTTTACTAGCTGTTAATACATATCCTTCGTCATTGCATCCATCACTAAAAACGCCAATATACGCTACGCAAAAGTAATTGTAGTTATTTTGAAGCCAATATTTTCACTGAAGTCGAGCAAAATATTTGTTTGAAAGGTTTTGTGAAACCCAAGTTTTATCTAAATTTGCTGTATGCCTATTATTCTCAGCACACAATACGTGCTTGGTACACAAAACCTCGTTCTTACTACTGTGTTACAAATTTCGTCCATCATTACAGTTTATGAATTAAAAACCAAGTGGGCAGAGAAGACAATGCATTGAAGTGACTGGGCAGAATAATCAATTTTATCACTGACATTACCCTGTATTTCTCTAGCCATCTGTCATACTAAAGTAATACAATTCCACGTTTTTGTAAAAGTCGTCAAATACCACAGATTTCTATGCTCTTCTTGGAGAATTAGAATAGGTTCTGGGACTGTTCTGATGTTACTGCACTGTTTATATATACAGTCGATACAGAAGCTCCACAACGTTTTGGCTTTTTATGAACTGTATTACTCTTACTTCTATGAAAAAAGGAGTTAAATTTCGAATGTACAAGTAAACCGAATGCGAATGTAAAGACATTGATACAGGTTTTTAGGAAAAACTGTTGTTAATTAAAGTAGACCTGACAATCTTATTTTAATTGACAGCTAATGTCGAGTAAACTAATCGCTACTTCTTGTGATAAAATTCATCAGACGTCTGCTGTAAGGGAAAAACATTCGCAGAATGTCCTCTATAACTGAAATGAATAGACAAACATTTAAATCAAGTCAGCTTTTTACGTAGACGGCACTTACCTAAACTGAAGGATCTTCTGGCTCCGTGTCTTCAGATTCACTCTCGCTTGTTTCAGCCAGGCGTATCATCACAGATTTCACTATGGTGTCTCTTAAACCCTGGCTCAAGAAATCAGTTTCTTGCAATGCTTCTGCTTGTTTTACGCACCTCTCCTAGTCCTGCTGAGTAACACTGTCAAGAGCTTCGTGTATTAGCTTCTCGACATCAGCAAGTTTGAAAGTAGTATTTCTTTTCGCTACTTCTCGCTTTACTTGGGCCCATATCAATTCAGTGGGATTACAGGGTTATTACAAATGATTAAAGCGATTTCACAGCTCTACAATAACTTTATTATTTGAGATATTTTCACAATGCTTTGCACACACATACAAAAACTCAAAAAGTTTTTTTATGCATTCACAAATGTTCGATATGTGCCCCTTTAGTGATTCGGCAGACACCAAACCGGTAATCAAGTTCCTCCCACACTCGGCGCAGCATGTCTCCATCAATGAGTTCGAAAGCATCGTTGATGCGAGCTCGCAGTTCTGGCACGTTTCTCGGTAGAGGAGGTTTAAACACTGAATCTTTCACATAACCCCACAGAAAGAAATCGCATGGGGTTAAGTCGGGAGAGCGTGGAGGCCATGACATGAATTGCTGATCATGACATGATGGAAGTGCGGTGGAGCACCATCCTGTTGAAAGATGAAGTCGGCGCTGTCGGTCTCCAGTTGTGGCATGAGCCAATTTTCCAGCATGTCCAGATACATGTGTCCTGTAACGTTTTTTTTTTTTTTTTCGCAGAAGAAAAGGGGCCATAAACTTTAAACCGTGAGATTGCACAAAACACGTTAACTTTTGGTGAATTGCGAATTTGCTGCACGAATCCGTGAGGATTCTCTACCGCCCAGATTCGCACATTGTGTCTGTTCACTTCACCATTAAGAAAAAATGTTGCTTCATCACTGAAAACGAGTTTCGCACTGAACGCATCCTCTTCCATGAGTTGTTGCAACCGCGCCGAAAATTCAAAGCGTTTGACTTTGTCATCGGGTGTCAGGGCTTGTAGCAATTGTAAACGGTAAGGCTTCTGCTTTAGCCTTTACCGTAAGATTTTCCAAACCGTCGGCTGTGGTACGTTTAGCTCCCTGCTTGCTTTATTCGTCGACTTCCGCGGGCTACGCGTGAAACTTGCCCGCACGCGTTCAACCGTTTCTTCGCTCGCTGCAGGCCGACCCGTCGATTTCCCCTTACAGAGGCATCCAGAAGCTTTAAACAGCGCATACCATCGCCGAATGGAGTTAGCAGTTGGTGGATCTTTGTTGAACTTCGTCCTGAAGTGTCGTTGCACTGTTATGACTGACTGATGTGAGTGCATGTCAAGCACGACATACGCTTTCTCAGCTCCTGTCGCCATTTTGTCTCATTGCGCTCTCGAGCGCTCTGGCGGCAGAAACCTGAAGTGCGGTTTCAGCCGAACAAAACTTTATGAGTTTTTCTACGTATCTGTAGTGTGTCGTGACCATATGTCAATGAATGGAGCTACAGTGAATTTATGAAATCGCTTCAATCATTTGTAATAGCCCTGTATACTGGCAGGTATACGGTGGTAGACGTACCACTTGGTGTCCCATTTCGTTTGCCAGTTGATCTAATTCGTAAGTCTTTTTGGCACCTACGATTTCTTCCTCAGACAGGAGTTCACCGTTCGTTTCATTGACTGAAAATGAAACATTCTTTCTCTTCAACCACTCCATAAAATCTGCCTTGCGTTAATTCGAACGTGGCAGCTTTTCTATCTGAATAGAGTGGTAGCTGGCGTTATCCATCACGATAATTGACCCTTCTTCCAGCGCAGACAACAGTCGAATAAACCAATTCTTCAAAACTTCTCCATTCAATTCTGAATGGTTATCGAATTGGCAAGAACTTTTTCCACCACGAAAAACAAGTCTCGCCTCTGGTATGAAGCCTGTGGTTAATGAACCAACGTGGGCGATGATTAATCGGCCGCCTCTACCAGTAGGCACTTTCAAACCGCCGTTTCCTTTGAAGTCGTGCCATATATACTTGTTGGTGTGGTCTGTCAAACCCAAGTTTCATTCAAGTACACTACAGTCCTGGTGTCTCCAGCACGCAAGGTTCTAGGCGCTACAGTCTGGAACCGCGCGACCGCTACGGTCGCAGGTTCGAATCCGACCTCGGGCATGGATGTGTGTGATGTCACTAGGTTAGTTAGGTTTAAGTAGTTCCAAGTTCTAGGGGACTGATGACCTCAGATGTTAAGTCCCACAGTGCTCAGAGCCATTTGAACCATTTTTTCAGCACGCAAGAAGTGCATTGTACGCAAAAACTTTGCTCTTGCTGCTGCAATGTGTCTGCATTCCATTAAGAACTTCCGTCCGTCATTACACTTCTTGAATCGGAAACCAAGGGAGCGGAAAAGACGAAGAACGGAGGCCTCGGAGCCCGAGTAATTAATTTTTTCACGGAGGTCAGCCTGTATGTTTTTAGCCGTTGGATACTTTCCTCTGTCGTAATATCCAAGTTCAGTACTACGCACGAGCTCAAAATCGGTTGATTTCTGTTTACGTTCGTATCCCTTTCTTGGAGAATAGCAACACTCATTCATGTCTGAAGATTCTGCCAGTGACACAGATTTGCCAATACGGCCTACAGTTGACTTGGAGACACCACACGCTTCAGCAGTAAGTTTATGAATTTGCGCAAAATATAAGTTATTCCTCGCTTCTTCATTGTTGGCCAGATCATTAAAAAACTTGAGCACATTCGATATGATAATTTTCGAATGTTTACGAATGTCTTTCCGCCCTTTACGCACACCGACCGGAGGGGTACTACAAGTAGGCGTTTGTCCTGCATTGTTGTTCATCACTGAACACACGTCAAAGCACTTTTGTAAAGACAGTAAAACACTGAGATCATCCCCGCGGAGGTTCGAGTCCTCCCTCGGGCATGGGTGTGTGTGTTTGTCCTTAAGATAATTTAGGTTGAGTAGTGTGTAAACTTAGGAACTGATGACCTTAGCAGTTAAGTCCCATAAGATTTCACACACATTTGAACATTTTGAACACTGAGATCAGACGTGAACACTCGATGTAGCACGGTAACACTGAGCTTTCAGCTGCTCTGACCTACCGCACCGCTAATGGTATCTACATGGCAACAAATCCGAGAGGCAGGCGAATCACAGCCCGCAGACCATGCTGGCGGCAGGCAGCGGCCATGACCTCGAGGACTCTATTTTTATGCCGGCCACTCTAGTCATTTACTTTCCTGTTCCACTCACAAACAGAGCGAGGGAAAAATGACTATCTATATGCCTCCATATGAGCCCTAATATATATTATCTTCATAGTCCTTGTCGCGAAATGCATGTTGGCAGCAGTAAAATCGTTCTGCAGTCGGCTTCAAGTGCTGATTCTCTACATTTTCTCATTGGAGCTCCCTCAAAAGAACGTCGCCTTTCCTCAAGGGGTTCCCACTGGAGTTCCAAAAGCATCTCTGCAATGTCTGTGTTTTGTTTGAATCTACTGATAACTGATCTACCAGTCTGCCACCGAATTTCTCCAACCTATTCATCTGCCTCTGAATTTGTACAATGTATTTTGATCTGACCTGGTGCAGATCCCAAACACCTGAACAGTACTCAATACAACTAGGGCAACCTCCCTACCACCCCACGTTGCATTGTTTCCAAATTTATTCAAGATGACGGATCCAAGATGGCGGCGATAGAAGTGACAAGGTCGCAATGACGTCCTGGTGGGAACTTCAAATTTTGGCGGGAAAATAGGTCAACTGGATTAGATCCACTGGGCACTGTCACCCCATGGTGATCTGGGGAAAAATGGCGGGAAAAGACTCAGTCTGTGTCCAGCTGCTGGAGAGAGGAAAGAGTGTAATTTATTTATTTTCAGTGGCAAGTTGGAACATTTTATTTAGGGAATCATTTCATGTAGTCTATTATGCTGATACACAACACTCTTCCTGACGTGCTTGGGATCACAATAAATAGCCTACAGACCTGCAGACTTCTGGTAAATTATCGAAATAATGCAGTACACTGATGTACAGATACGCAAACAACTCATAAATTGTCAAAATAATGGATGTATAATGCTCTAAAAACACGTTTGCTAATTGTAAACTTCCATAATAATGCATTGCACAGCCTATAGACCATCGTAAGAAACTCGACTGCAACGTATCAGCGAACTATCCCCTACAGATCCCCCAAGGCGGCGAGCTCAAGGCGCTTCCACATGCGAGATGCATCTGGGCACACATGTAACCACCTTTACTGATGCGTAGCTTTTGTACTTGTGCAGGCCTACTTGCCAAGTGAGAGATGTTTGGCTAGCTAGCGCCCCACCATCGAAAGTGCAGATAAAAAGTTGTAAGTGGTATACTGATGTCACATGTCTATGTAAATAAGAGCCAAGCCTCCCTCTGAACACGCTATACAAATCCGTTGCAATGCTTCCCAGAGTAACACAAACCCTTTTTAAGAGAAGAACCATGTAGCCTTAGGTTTGTGTGTGTTCACGCTCATGCTCATGCGAAAGCAAAGAGAGCTTCACTCTAAGTTTAAACGCAGCCAAAACCTCTCAGACTAACAGAAGCTAAACGATGTCAAAGTTAGCGTAAGGAGGGCTATGCGTGAAGTGTTCAGTGAATTCGAAAGTAACATACTATGTACCGACTTGACAGAAAATCCTAGGAAGTTCTGGTCTTACGTTAAATCAGTAAGTGGCTCGAAACAGCATATCCAGACACTCCGGGATGATGATGGCATTGAAACAGAGGATGACACGCGTAAAGCTGAAATACTAAAAACCTTTTTCCATAGCTGTTTCACAGAGGAAGACCGCACTGCAGTTCCTTCTCTAAATCCTCGCACAAATGAAAAAATGGCTGACATCGAAATAAGTGTCCAAGGAATAGAAAAGCAACTGGAATCACTCAACAGAGGGAAGTCCACTGGACCTGACGGGATACCAATTCGATTCTACACAGAGTACGCGAAAGAACTTGCCCCCCTTCTAACAGCCGTGTACCGCAAGTCTCTAGAGGAACGGAAGGTTCCAAATGATTGGAAAAGAGCACAGTAGTCCCAGTCTTCAAGAAGGGTCATCGAGCAGATGCGCAAAACTATAGACCTATATCTCTGACGTCGATCTGTTGTAGAATATTAGAACATGTTTTTTGCTCGCGTATCATGTCGTTTTTAGAAACCCAGAATCTACTCTATAGGAGTCAACATGGATTCCGGAAACAGCGATCGTGTGAGACCCAACTCGCTTTATTTGTTCATGAGACCCAGAAAATATTAGATACAGGCTCCCAGGTAGATGCTATTTTTCTTGACTTCCGGAAGGCGATCGATACAGTTCCGCACTGTCGCCTGATAAACAAAGTAAGAGCCTACGGAATATCAGATCAGCTGTGTGGCTGGATTGAAGAGTTTTTAGCAAACAGAACACAGCATGTTGTTATCAATGGAGAGACGTCTACAGACGTTAAAGTAAGCTCTGGCGTGCCACAGGGGAGTGTTATGGGACCATTGCTTTTCACAATATATATAAATGACCTAGTAGATAGTGTCGGAAGTCCCATGCGGCTTTTCGCGGATGATGCTGTAGTATACAGAGAAGTTGCAGCATTAGAAAATTGTAGCGAAATGCAGGAAGATCTGCAGCGGATAGGCACTTGGTGCAGGGAGTGGCAACTGACCCTTAACATAGACAAATGTAATGTATTGCGAATACATAGAAAGAAGGATCCTTTATTGTATGATTATATGATAGCGGAACAAACACTGGTAACAGTTACTTCTGTAAAATATCTGGGAGTATGCGTGCGGAACGATTTGAAGTGGAATGATCATATAAAATTACTTGTTGGTAAGGCGGGTACCAGGTTGAGATTCACTGGGAGAGTCCTTCGAAAATGTAGGCCATCAACAAAGGAGGTGGCTTACAAAACACTCGTTCGACCTATACTTGAGTATTGCTCATCAGTGTGGGATCCGTACCAGATCGGGTTGACGGAGGAGATAGAGAAGATCCAAAGAAGAGAGGCGCGTTTCGTCACAGGGTTATTTGGTAACCGTGATAGCGTTACGGAGATGTTTAACAAACTCAAGTGGCAGACTCTGCAAGAGAGGCGCTCTGCATCGCGGTGTAGCTTACTGTCCAGGTTTCGAGAGGGTGCGTTTCTGGATGAGGTATAGAATATATTGCTTCCCCCTACTTATACCTCCCGAGGAGATCACGAATGTAAAATTGGAGAGATTAGAGCGCGCACGGAGGCTTTCAGACAGTCGTTCTTCCCGCGAACCATACGCGACTGGAACAGGAAAGGGAGGTAATGACAGTGGCACGTAAAGTGCCCTCCGCCACACACCGTTGAGTGGCTTGCGGAGTATAAATGTAGATGTAGATGTAGATACCTTCCTGGTACTGATCCCAGATAGTAGAACAATACTTTAGAATTGATAGTGTAGTTGATTTACGTAAAATGCTTGGAAATCCATCCGTCTGAAGCTCCATCATGTATAAAAACCACCCGCTTCTTGTTCTTCTTAACCGTCTGCTATTACATCACAACACTTTCAAATCTGTTACTATACACTGATAACAGGTGCTAACCTCCTCGACATGCGCGCATGTGGAGAAATTTATGCACTTGGATGGCTACGGCAAGCTCCATTCATTCACGAGATGCAGAATGTAGCGGTCTGCTTCTGTTCATCTGTAGATTAAATCGGTAATGGCGCTGCAGGACGGGTTGGTCAAAGATAGTGCGAGGGCATCTTTCAATCTCTAACTTTATCCTAAGAGTGCGAGTATGTGGTGTGACTCCCATGCGCATGGTGAAAAATTGTAAATTAGGCACTATGCTTGAGGTGCTAAAAATAAGTAGATCGCTGTCTGCTATACTTTGATATTGTATATGTTCGAGAATTAACAATGAATGGGCATACTGCACAGTCATCTGTCTACATTCGCAATGGTACTCACGAATTAGAGGAGTAGCGGTTTAGCGATGATATTGAAATTGGGAAGGATGCTGTCGCGTCATTGGTTGGAGTTGAAATTATTGTAAAATTCCTAAAAATTGTTCGCACTATCAACTGTAATGCTTATTATTACAGTACATCGTCATTGTATTTTCCATACCATCCATTCACTGGTTCGCTGTTGATTACTACATAATGAATGACTGACATCACTTGTTTGACATGGAGAAAGAGACTTGGTAGGGGGGTAGCACTTTCTGGGGATGGCTAGCGCCGAAACAGTGCTTGTGTACATGACTGCAATATGAGAAATCAGCTGAAATGTAACATTGAGACATCAGCTATTCTGTCACTATGACAGATGAGTTTAAGTGTACAAACCATCAGTCACTTTTGGACAGCAGTTTGGAAATACTCCACAACACCGCAAAACTCTTCCAGCTTATGTTGTAGCTGCCTTTTATTTAAAATCATCCAGTGTGTGTGTGTGTGTGTGTGTGTGTGTGTGTGTGTGTGTGTGTGTGTGTGCATGTTATGGTAGCTGCAGCAACAACATGATTTACACCGTCTATTGTCTAGCTTTCTGTGAGAAGAAATGGATCAGTATGTGTTAGAACCTGACACAGAATTCAAAGTCATGGTGGAAAAAACAAAATGTATGGCAGTGTACAAAGCGTGTTACAGCAGGAAAAAACGACGACACAGTGTCACAGGGAGCCTTTCTTGTGACTGATAGTGTAGTCTGTGGGATACAGTCATCCTGCTACAGTACAGGCGGTGAAACTTTACACTGGTCTGTGCACTGAATAAATTTGGAAACAATGCAACATGGGGTAGTACGAAGGTTGCCCCACTACTCTCAATAGTGGGTTGCACTGGTGTCCTTCATGCAGTCTCCTTTACAGATGAACCACACTTTCCTAAAATTCTCCCAGTAAATCAAAGTCGGCCAAATGCCTTCCCTGCTACAGTCTTTACACGCTCATTGCATTTCATATTGCTTTGCAATGTTATGCTTGGATATTTAATCGATGTGACTCTGTCAAGCAGTACAATATTAATGCTATACTCGAGCATTATGGTTTTTTTTCTACTCCCCTGCATTAACTTAAATTTTTCTACATTTAGTGCTAGCTGCCATTCATCACACCAGCCAGAAGTTTTGTTTAAGTCATCTTGTATCTTCCTACAGTCACTGAACACTGGCACCTTACCATACACCACAGCATCATCAGCAAACACCTGGAGACTGCTGCTTGCCCTGTTAGCCATATAATTTATTTATATAGAAAATAACTGCAGTCGTATCACACTTCCCTTGGGGTACTCCTGACGATTCCATTGTCTCTGATGAACACTCAGCATCGAGGAGAACATACAGCGTTCTGTTACTTAAGAAGTTGGGCCACTCACATATGTGGGAACCTATTCCAAATGCTTGTACTTCGTTAACAGTGTGCAGTGTGGCATTGTGTCAAATGTTTTACGGAAATCTAGGAACACAGAATCCAGCCTTCAGCCATGGTTTGCAGAATTTCAGTGAGAAAAGTGCTATCTGAGTTTCACTTAAGCAACGCTTTCTAAAATCGTGCTGATTTGAGGACAGAAGCTTTTCGCTCTCAAGGAAATTTATTATAATCGAACTGAGAATATATTCAAGGTTTATGTAGCAATCCAATGTTAGAGATATTGGTCTGCAATTTTGCAGGTCCATTCTTTTACCCTTTTTATATACAGGAGACTGCCCTGCCCCCTTTTTTCCAGTTGCTTGGGACTTCGTACCGAGTGAGAGATTCGCGATAAATGCAAGCTAAGTAAGATATTGTGCACTCTAGAAAACCGAACTGGGATTCCATCCTGACCCGGCAATTTATTTGTTTTCAACTCTTTCAGTTGTTTTCCACGGCAGGGATGCTCATTAATATGTTGTCCACATGGGAGTCTTCCGATGGTCAAACAGGTATGTTTGTATGATTGTCTTATGCGAACCTTTCCTTAGATGCAAAATTTAAAACTCCAGCTTTTGTTTTGCTGTCTTCAAGTGCCACATTACACGGGTGACTGCATGGAAGCCTTAGACCAAGTTAGAGATTTTACATTGGACCAGAATTTTCTCAGTTTCTCACGGAGATCTTTTACTAAGGTATGACAAGGGTAGTTGTTATACGCTTCGCACATAGACCTTACCACAAATACACGAATCTCAACTAACCTTTGCCTGTCGTCATTTGCGCATTCTTTTTTGAACTGAGAATGCAACAGCCTTTGCTTCTCAGCATTTTCCGAATTTCGTTGTTAAACCATTGTGGGTCTTTCCTGTCCTTAATCTACTTCCTAGGCACACAGTTCTCCAAGCCACAATGTAGAATCAGCTTAAGGGAAGTTGGAACGCTCTATCCCAACAACATTAAATTTAGTGGCTTGGGTTCCCTGTATTTCAGGAACCACTGTCGCCATTGACATGAAACCTTTACAGGACATTAAACTGTATGTTCTGAGTCTACTGAACTACAATAATTGCATTTCAGACAATGCTTTCAGAAATAGAATTTAAAATTTTGTGTATTTTTTTGTACTTTATATTAAATAATTTTAATTATAGATAACATTTTGATCTTCTTTTAGTTCAGTAGACTCAGGATATGTATATTATAACTCCCTGAAAATTTGAATACTCTGCTCAAAGTGGTTTCTAAGATTTAGGGAAAAATGCAACAGAAAATGTAAATTTTTAGGAGTGGCTTCTAAAGTTTCAAAAGAGTGTAACTCACTTAATATATGCTTAATTTTTTATTTTTAGTCACTCAGAAGCAACCTGCACCATACTGTATATCACCCTCTTGATCTTTTTCCAAGTCTTTTCTTCTTTCTGGCCTCCTTAGTGGCCAGCTGTGCTGCATACTCTGCTTTATCAATAGGAACCTTGTCCATCCGTTCAAGTTCTCTGATGTAGTTTGCTCCAGCATTAATCCCATATGCTGTAACACCTACACCCTACTGATGTTGCCATCATTAAAAGCAATAGCAGCATCCCACACCCCCCACTTTAGTGTCTTCATTCCAACAAAAACATTTTTTGGTAAGCGAGTCCATATAAGATTACTGAATGACTCATTGGGATTTTGAGTCTGACCATGCAAACTCTTCTTCAGTAATTCAGGATTTGCCAGGTCTCTGTAAATAGGTTTTATTATATCCATGACTGCTGCTGGGATGGAATGTTTATGGCTGTATGAACTGTTTGAGTATTGGGCATTGCAGTAATTGCACCATGAATCAGGTCCAGGAGGGCAAAGGTGGTGTACTGGTTTTTCATCAGTTGATAGTCTGTGGAAGAAGGTAGCCAATACTGCATGCTTCATTTTCAACAAATCCGCAGTATTATTTCTAATGTTCATCCCATAATACTGCTGTAGTTCATCAATCCATTTGTCTATCAGCTTGCCTCTTATGGTTTTACCATCAAAAAGTTTCTTGTCTCTCAAACTTTGTTTCAACTTCCTCAACTTGGTGTCCATCCTCTTCTGGACATGACCAACACATTCCAGTTTTGCGATAATTTTCTCACCATAAGGCTGAGTGGCTACTACACTGTTATATGCTTTTGAGTCTCAACCACCTAAGAACTTAGTGTAACACACTTGCCTTTTGTTCACAGATCGACTAAAGATTCCAATAGCTGCAGAGGCCTCCATACCACCACTTGTTCCTTCATAAAATGGTTCAAATGGCTCTGAGCACTATGGGACTCAACTGCTGAGGTCATAAGTCCCCTAGATCTTAGAACTAGTTAAACCTAACTAACCTAAGGACATCACACACATCCATGCCCGAGGCAGGATTCGAACCTGCGACCGTAGCGGTCTCGCGGTTCCAGACTGCAGCGCCTAGAACCACACGGCCACTTTGGCCGGCTGTTCCTTCATAATTTCTGTCACAGATATGCCCTTCTTCATTCCCTGATTTCCACTTAGAACAATATTTGGTTAAAATCTGGAAATCTAATACCTTTCCAGTATCCACACTGGTCACTGTAGCAACAGAATTCTAAGAACTGTAGCTGCACTTCTGCCAAGTGCCATCAAAAGCTACTGGTATGTCAGTCATGCCATCCTTTATTTCAACAACTTCGTTTACAGCACAGATTCCACAGCAGCTTCAATAAATCCTACATATTTGTTGATTTTACAAGGTGGGCATAGCATATTCGTCATGGCACACATTGTTTCTGCTGCAGTGTGTCCTTTGCCAATAGCTCTCAATCCATAAAACCACCTAACATTGACTTCAAAATAATTATCTTTACACTTATCAGAATTCCAAAATGAATGAGTATATTTACAACTGACACAATTAATGATAAGTTCCCTGGCTAGTCCATTTGATACCTCACTGTCTTCATGTAAACTAACTAGCCCTCCACATATTTAACGACACACACATTCACCTAACACCCTTGTTAGGTTGTGTAAATCTATCAGACTATAACCTAACCTACCATTTACATCACTTTCGTTTTGAGAAAACTGTGTATCACAACGTTTTATTTTAATCTTCGAAGCACTAATGGGTGTTTCTCTAGATACTGACGAGTCTGCCTGTATTTCATTGTCTGTAACTTCACACACCACATGTTGAACACTATGTTTCCCTTTATTTGAAAATGTATTACCATGAAACCCACATTTCTTAAAAAAAAAAAAACTTGGTTTTGGCGTCATACTTTACTGTTTGAGAGATTTACCAATCTATTCGTCACTTTTCCTCGGAAATACGGTAGCACTTCCACATACAACGCGGGTTGTAACGATACGATACTGTTTTTGACAGTGTTACCAATACAAACACATAATTTAACCTTTATAACACAGCAATCCACAGCCTTCTATATAAAAAATTACCGATTTTATTAGATCTTGAAGTAATGCACATAAAAATTTTAACATTTTCAACCGGTGTCGATTATATTTTAAAAACATAAAATAAAATACTCTCCATGTGAGTTTATATTTTGTTCTGAAAATTGAAAATTTTATAATGAGATAAAAATCCGAAAATGTGAAAAAAATTTCTGTTCTAACTCCCCTTAAACTACGTCCTTAAAACCTCTATTTCCATCAAACTGGAAATAAGTGATGTCAGTTCATTGTCTAAGTGAGATGCTAACAACTGCTTATCTGCTCTTTCTAGCAGTAACACTCTCCTAGCCTTCTTGACTGATTCATTAACTTTTGTAACCAAAGTAGCTTTGATGACACCATGATCACTAATTCGCGTCTCTACACTGACAACATCGATAAGGTCTGGCCTGTTCGTAGCTGCAAGGTCTAATATACACTCCTGGAAATGGAAAAAAGAACACATTGACACCGGTGTGTCAGACCCACCATACTTGCTCCGGACACTGCGAGAGGGCTGTACAAGCAATGATCACACGCACGGCACAGCGGACACACCAGGAACCGCGGTGTTGGCCGTCGAATGGCGCTAGCTGCGCAGCATTTGTGCACCGCCGCCGTCAGTGTCAGCCAGTTTGCCGTGTCATACGGAGCTCCATCGCAGTCTTTAACACTGGTAGCATGCCGCGACAGCGTGGACGTGAACCGTATGTGCAGTTGACGGACTTTGAGCGAGGGCGTATACTGGGCATGCGGGAGGCCGGGTGGACGTACCGCCGAATTGCTCAACACGTGGGGCGTGAGGTCTCCACAGTACATCGATGTTGTCGCCAGTGGTCGGCGGAAGGTGCACGTGCCCGTCGACCTGGGACCGGACCGCAGCGACGCACGGATGCACGCCAAGACCGTAGGATCCTACGCAGTGCCGTAGGGGACCGCACCGCCACTTCCCAGCAAATTAGGGACACTGTTGCTCCTGGGGTATCGGCGAGGACCATTCGCAACCGTCTCCATGAAGCTGGGCTACGGTCCCGCACACCGTTAGGCCGTCTTCCGCTCACGCCCCAACATCGTGCAGCCCGCCTCCAGTGGTGTCGCGACAGGCGTGAATGGAGGGACGAATGGAGACGTGTCGTCTTCAGCGATGAGAGTCGCTTCTGCCTTGGTGCCAATGATGGTCGTATGCGTGTTTGGCGCCGTGCAGGTGAGCGCCACAATCAGGACTGCATACGACCGAGGCACACAGGGCCAACACCCGGCATCATGGTGTGGGGAGCGATCTCCTACACTGGCCGTACACCACTGGTGATCGTCGAGGGGACACTGAATAGTGCACGGTACATCCAAACCGTCATCGAACCCATCGTTCTACCATTCCTAGACCGGCAAGGGAACGTGCTGTTCCAACAGGACAATGCACGTCCGCATGTATCCCGTGCCACCCAACGTGCTCTAGAAGGTGTAAGTCAACTACCCTGACCAGCAAGATCTCCGGATCTGTCCCCCATTGAGCATGTTTGGGACTGGATGAAGCGTCGTCTCACGCGGTCTGCACGTCCAGCACGAACGCTGGTCCAACTGAGGCGCCAGGTGGAAATGGCATGGCAAGCCGTTCCACAGGACTACATCCAGCATCTCTACGATCGTCTCCATGGGAGAATAGCAGCCTGCATTGCTGCGAAAGGTGGATATACACTGTACTAGTGCCGACATTGTGCATGCTCTGTTGCCTGTGTCTATGTGCCTGTGGTTCTGTCAGTGTGATCATGTGATGTATCTGACCCCAGGAATGTGTCAATAAAGTTTCCCCTTCCTGGGACAATGAATTCACGGTGTTCTTATTTCAATTTCCAGGAGTGTAGTTCCATTTCGTGTAGGTTGTTTAACTAGCTGCCCAAGACAGTTTTTGGAAAACACGTTCAACAGTATTTTGCAAGACTGTTTGTCTGCACCCCCTGCAATGAATCCACTGACATCTCAGTCCATACATGGTAGATACACATCTCAGATGAGGCCACTCAACAGACATACTGACTGCACATTGGCTTTTTTTCCGGCCCTGAATGCTACTTGCTAAGGGTTTCCATAACGTGACTGACATTGGAACTTCTGGTAACCAGCAAAACACTATCCACGTGTGCCTGCTTGGACCCTGCTGAAGGAACAGTCACGTGTTCATTCACAGGGCAAATATGCGAGGCCAGATAGCCACATTGGCTCTACGCCTTGAATGATGCAAATGCGTTACCACCGGCCAGACACTCTGCTGTAAGGGCAGATGCACTGCGTCAGGTACAGCAGGAGGTATCCCGGTAGCAGAGCCCGTGGGCAAAACAAGCGACACCTGATGTGTACCATGCAACGTGCCAAATTCTCCGACACTGTTACACCTTGAGGCAGCAGCCAGAAGGCAGTTGATTGTAGCCAAAAGGGCATTGTTCTCAAACTGTGGGCAGTTCCTCCCATGTCTGCACACGGTATGCACGTATCTTATCCATCCTAGCGAGAGTAACTGAAGAAGTAAATTATAATAGCGGACAGAAACCTAGACATGCAACTTGCTACCATCCTGACGTATAACCAATGGATGCTGATGCCTTAATAAGCTGTGTAGCTCGCTATTCAGAAGAAATGGTAACTGCCCTACAGACTACCAAATTTACACTTACAGCAAAAAACGCGAAAGTAAACCTTTTAAATAGAAAAACACGCACGAAATTTAAGAAATATACTACAAGGAAAACACAGGAAAAGCTAAATACGTAACTTACTGCTCTGGTGATGTGTATCAGCGTCAGCTGAGGGCCTGACTGCACAGTGGCAGGTGTCCACAGCTCCAGCGAGGACTCAATATGGCATGCCACGAGGCTGGCTCGCTCAAACTAGCATTCCGGCACATCTCAAAGTTCAACGAATCGTTGTGCAGTGCGTGTAGAAACGCAATCTTTGGAAAACCGCGCGAATCAAGGCCAGTGTAGTGTCCTGCCGAGTTCCCGGTGCTGAGCTCTATGCAGGGGGGAAAAAAAAGTGATGCAATCGTACGCACAGCAGGCGATGTAAATTAAGTCAGGACATGCTATCTCCTTAAAGGGTTCCATAACGTGCCTAATGTTGACTATCGCACAGACTCCCATGGAAGATATAGTAATAAACTTCACTAGTGTAGAAAAACAACTGAAACAGTCGAAAACAAATTATTCGCCAGGTCCTGATGGAATCCCAATTCGGTTTTATAAAGAGTACTCAGCAGCATTGGCCCCTTACTTACATTTATTGCAAATTTCTTTCCAAACGCAAACTCCCAAGCAACTGGAAAAAAAAAATTGGGGGCGTGTTTCTCCTATACATGTTGTTGTTGTGGTCTCTAGTCCAGACACTGGTTTGATGCAGCTCTCCATGCTACTCTATCCTGTGAAAGCTTCTTCACCTCCCAGTACCTACTGCAACCTACATCCTTTTGAATCTGTTTAGTGTATTCATCTCTTGGTCTCCCTCTACGATTTTTACCCTCCACGCTGCCCTCCAATACTAAATTGGTGATCCCTCGATGTCTCAGAACATGTCCTACCAACCGATCCCTTCTTCTAGTCAAGTTGTGCCACAAGCTCCTCTTCTCCCCAATTCTATTCAATACCTCCTCATTAGTTATGTGATCTACCCATGTAATCTTCAGCATTCTTCTGTAGCACCACATTTCGGAAGCTTCTATTCTCTTCTTGTCTAAACTATTTATCGTCCATGTTTCACTTCCATACATGGCTACACTCCATACAAATACTTTCAGAAACGACTTCCTGACACTTAAATCTATACTCGATGTTAACAAATTTCTCTTCTTCAGAAACGCTTTCCTTGCCATTGCCAGTCTACATTTTATGTCCTCTCTACTTTGACCATCATTAGTTATTTTGCTTCCCAAATAGCAAAACTCATTTACTACTTTAAGTGTCTCATTTCCTAATCTAATTCCCGCAGCATCACCTGATTTAATTCGACTACATTCCATTATCCTCGTTTTGCTTTTGTTGATGTTCATCTTATATCCTCCTTTCAAGACACTGTCCACTCCGTTCAACTGCTCTTCCAGGTCCATTGCTGTCTCTGACAGAATTACAACGTCATCGGCGAACGTCAAAGTTTTTATTTATTCTCCATGGATTTTAATTCCTACTCCAAATTTTTCTTTTGTTTCCTTTACTGCTTCCTCAATATACAGATTGAGTAAAATCGGGGATAGGCTACAACCCTGTCTCACTCCCTTCCCAACCACTGCTTCCCTTTCGTGTCCCTTTACTCTCATAACTGCCATCTGGTTTCTGTACAAATTGTAAATAGCCTTTCGCTCCCTGTATTTTACCCCTGCCAGCTAGAGAATTTGAAACAGAGTATTCCAGTCAACATTGTCAAAAGCATTCTCTAAGTCTACAAATGCTAGAAACGTAGGTTTGCCTTTTGTTAATCTTTTTTCTAAGATAAGTCATAGGGTCAGTATTGCCTCACGTTTTCCAACATTTCTGCGGAATCCAAACTGATCTTCCCCGAGGTCGGCTTCTACCAGTTTTACCATCATCTGTAAAGAATTCGTGTTAGTATTTTGCAGCTGTGGCTTATTAAACTGATAGTTCGGTAATTTACATATCTGTCAACACCTGCTTTGTTTGGGATTGGAATTATTATATTCTTCTTGAAGTCTGAGGGTATTCCGCCTGTCTCATACTGTCTCATACATATTGCTCACTAGATGGTAGAGTTTTGTTAGGCCTGGCTCTCCCAAGGCTGTCAGTAGTTCTAATGGAATGTTGTCTACTCCCGGGGACTTGTTTCGACTTAGGTCTTTCAGTGCTTTGTCAAGCTCTTCACGCAGTATCATATCTCCTATTTCATCTTCATCTACATTCTCTTCCATTTCTATAATATTGTCCTCAAGAACATCATAACATCACCCTTGTATAGACCCTCTATATACTCCTTTCACCTTTCTGCTTTCCCCTCTTTGCTTAGAACTGAGTTTCTATCTGAGCTCTTGATATTCATGCAAGTGGTTCTCTTTTCTCCAAAGGTCTCATAATTTTCCTGTAGGCAGTATCTATCTTACCCCCAGTGATATGCACCTATACATCCTCACAATTGTCCTCTAGGCATCCCTGCTTAGCCATTTTACACTTTCTGTCAATCTCATTTTTGATATGTTTGTATTCCTTTTTGCCTGCTTCATTTACTGCATTTTTATATTTTCTTCTTTCATCAATTAAATTCAATATCTCCTCTGTTACCCAAGTATTTCTATTAGCCCCCGTCTTTTTACCTACTTGATCCTCTGCTACCTTCTCTATTTCATCTCTCAAAGCTACCGGTTCTTCTTCTACTGTATTTCTTTCCCCCATTCTTGTCAATCATTCATTAATGCTCTCCCTGAAGCTCTCTCCAACCTCTGGTTCTTTCAGTTTATCCAGATCCCATCTCCTCAAATTCCCACCTTTTTGCAGTTCCTTCAGTTTTAATCTACAGTTCATAACAAATAGATTGTGGTCAGAGTCCACATCTGACCCTGGAAATGTAATACAATTTAAATCCTGGTTCCTGAATCTCTGTCTTACCATTATATAATCTATCTGAGACTTTCCAGTATCTCCAGGCTTCTTCCAGGTATACAACCTTCTTTTATGATTCTTGAACCAAGTGTTAACTATGATTAAGTTATGCTCTGTGCAAAATTCTACCAGGCAGCTTCCTCTTTCATTCCTTACTCCCATTCCATATTCACCCAATAGATTTCCTTCTCTTCCTTTTCCTACTATCAAGTTCCAGTCACCCATGATTATTATATTTTCGTCTCCCTTCACTATCTGAATAATTTCTTTTATCTCACCAAACATTTCATCAATCTCTTAGTCATGTGCAGAGCTAGTTGGTATATAAACTTGTACGACTGTGGTAGGCATTGGCTTCGTATCGATCTTGACCACAATAATGTGTTCACTATATTGTTTGTAGTAGCTTACCCACATTCCTATTTTTCTATTCGTTATTAAACCTACTCCTGCATTACCCCTATTTGATTTTGTGTTTATAGCCCTGTATTCACCTGACCGGGAGTCTTGTTCCTCCTGCCACTTAACTTCACTAATTCCCACTATACCTAACTTTAACCTATCCACTTCCCTTTTTAAATTTTCTAACCTACCTGCCCGATTAAGGGATGTGACATTCCACGATCCGATCTGTAGAATGCCAGTTTTCTTTCTCCTGATAACAGCGTCCTCCTGAGTAGTGCCCGCCCGGAGATCCAAATGGGGGAACTATTTTACCTATAGAATATTTTACCCAAGAGGACGCCATCATCATTTAGCCATGCAGTAAAGCTGCATGCCCTCGGGAAAAATTATGGCTGTATTTTCCCCTTGCTTTCAGCCGTTTGCAGTACCAGCACAGCAAGGCTGTTTTGGTTAGCGTTACAAGGCCAGACTGTTGCCCCTGCAACTACCGTAAAGGCTGCTGCCCCTCTTCAGTAACCACATGCTTGTCTGGCCTCTCAACAGATACCCCTCTGTTGTGATTGCACCTGCAGTGTGGCTATCTGTATCACTGAGGCACGCAAGCCTCCCCATCAAGGGCAAGGTCCATGGTTCATGGGGGGGGGGGCTCCAATACATATGGAGGGTAAAAGAATGGACTCCCAAAATTACAGACTGATATCCATTAGACTGGTTTGTGGTAGAAACCTTGAACATATTCTCAGTTCAAATATAATGAAGTTCCTTGACAATGAGAAGCTTTTATCCAGAAATCAGCACAGTTTTAGAAACCATTGCTTGTGTGAAAATCAGATTGCCCTTTTCTCCCTGAAATCCAGCGAACCATGGCTGAAGGCTGGATTCCATATTTCTAGATTTCTGTAAAGCATTTGACACAGTGCCACATTGCAGACTGTTAATGAAGGTACTAGCATAAGGAATAGGTTCCCACTTATGAGAGTGGCTCAAAGACTTCTTAAGTAATAGAACCCAGTAAGTTGTCCTTGATGCTGGGTGTTCATCAGGGAAGTGTGACAGGACCGCTGTTATTTTCTACATACATAAATGATACGGTCAACAGGGTGAGCAGCAGTCTGTAGCTGTTTGCTGATAATGATGTGGTATGTGAGAAGGTGTCAGCAGTCAGTGACTGTAGGAGGATACAAAATGACTTAAACAAAATTTCTAGCTGGTGTGATTAATGGTAGCTACCTACAAATGCAGAAAAATTTAAGTTACTGCAGATGAGTAGAGAAAGAAACCATAACATTCGAGTACAGCATTAGCAGTGTACGGTACACTTGACACAGTCACATCCATTAAACATCTGAGCATAACGTTGCAAAGCAATATGAAATGGAATGAGCATGAAAGAACTATAGTATGGAAGGCGAATGGTCAACTTCAGTTTACTGGGAGAATTTTAGGAAAATGTGGTTCATTTGTAAAAGAAACTGCATATGGGACACGAGTGCAACCCACTGTTGAGTACTGTTCTAGTATTTGGGATCTGCACCAGGTCAGATAAAATGAATACACTGAAGCAATTTGGAGGTGGGCTGCTAGATTTGTTACCAGTAGGTTCAAACAACATGAAAGTATGATGCAGATGCTTTAGGAATTCAAATGGAAATCACTGGAGGGAAGGTGACATTCTTTGCAAGAGGCACTATTGAGAAAATTTAGGGAACCAGCATTTGAAGCAGACTGCAGAATGATTCTACTGTCATCAACTTACATTTTGCATAAGGATCATGAAGATAAGATTAGAGAGATTGGGGTTTGTATGGAGGCATATAGATAGTTATTTTGCCCTCGCTCTATTTGTGAGAGGAACAGGAAGAGAAATGACCAATAGTGGTACAGGGTACCCTCCACCACACACCATATGGTGGTTTGCGTAGTACATAAGTAGATGTTGATGTGGATGCATTCTGGTGACATCCTTAAATAAAACACATTGATCAGCTCCAGCATCAATTCAGTCCGAGCATTGACTGCTGTATTAGTATGAAGCGTCTGTTTGACTGTGGTAGCGGCGATGGTGCTGGTAAGGGCACTCATTTATTGGGTGTTGATAATTTTATTCCTAGCATATTATAACCATTCTTCAGTGATATGGCTTCACTCATAGCCAATTCACGGAAAGGTGGTTGTGGGCTAGATACTATAATATGTGATTGAGAATTGCAATTCTCAACCCAAAGTTCCCGGGGTTTTGCACCGATTGTGAAGAATTAGCTATGTAAGTAGTATTACTTCTTCTTCTACAGATAATTTTGCACTAGGATGCAATACTTGTGATGTGATTTCTTTGTTCTAGATGCACTTGATGCAAATGTAAGTGCCAAATTGGAACATAAAATAACATGAGTGACTAAAATAATCTGTTGTCAGTGAACCACCAAGTAAGTATCAGACATTATTATTATTATTATTATTATTATTATTATTATTATTATTATTGATGGATGTATATGTCTATTGCATGTGTGTGTACAATACTTACCAACTTTGCTTCTTCTTCATTTTTTGCAGGAGTATTGGTGACTTAAGGAGCGGTATGTGCAACACTGTGGCCAGACCCTAGTATGATGTACTCACCATAATCATGTATTGTTATCATCACCATCATTATCATCATCATCACCACCACCACCACAGTTTGGACCATCAAACTGGCACCCACAAACATTGAGTGTGACCCCATCGTCCCAGTCCAGGCCATCAAACTGGCAGCCCCAAACACTACGGTCACCCCGATCTGAAGTGTTACATTGCAGTCACTCATCATGCCAATGCCCTACATCCAACAGAAGCAGTAGTGCTACAGACTGTCTTTGTTAATGAACACCAGGTAAATCAGACAGCCACACTGAACTTCTCTGTAGTTGTTGGCACTTTCAAGGACAGGAGCTTACGAGCCAGCATTGCTATTACTACTTCGAATTCTCAAGATCCTCCTACCTTCCTTCATGGTTGTTGAACAGTGTGGGAAGGAGATATCTTTGAAATTGTCAGTGACCTGTGGCATCCTGTCATTAGGTGTGAGGCAGTTCTGCGCTGTGAACTGACGCACCCCCTGAAAAAAATCAATATGCTGCGTAGAAAAGCATTGTGAAAATTGGGTGGGATAATAGCATGATATCGCAGGGTGAGTCAATTGTGGAGTGCTATAGAATTGTTTCTGAGTGCATCATACTGAGCCATTCTTCCAGTATGGAGGAAGGAGAGTCAGCTGTGTACTCCATGTCTTTCATCTGCTTAATGGGGGATCCAGTTACATCCCTTTGCCACAAGATATTGTTGCTAAACAGGCATGTATTATTGTCCAGAATAATGAAAAGGTTTGGCATGCAAGAGAAATTAACCAAATCGCACACATCTTATGGATACATGCAAAACAACTAATGGCTACAGGCATAATAACTTTGAAGGTATCTCATTCCTCATCAAAATCCAGGAGTTACTAAAATTCAAGAGGCAGGACCCTAATTATTCAACATTTATGTCCTGTAGGAAGATAAAAATGGAAGCCAGGAGATGATGACAGTGACTACACTGTGCAGAAAGAAGTAAAACACAAAGTTGCCAGACCCGTCTACTTTTACGCAGTCGCTAATCAGCATCCCAAATACACAGATTTACTGCTATTCACCAATGGTGAGAAACATCATTACATCTGGATCAAAAACATGTCCTTCCTACTTCATGCCCAACGAAGTGAAATTAAGCATAAACGCCATTTTTGCCACAGTTGCCTGAACTCTTTCACTAAGCATGAGTATATGGAAACACACCTGACTAACTGTTGGGCCCAGGAACTGGTTTGCATGGTAGTGCAAACTGAAGATAAAAAGTTCTTAAAGTTTAAGAATGACCACAACCAGGAATACTGTCCCTTTGTCGTATACGCTGACTTTGATTGCTCGCTAGTTCCTGTGGTGCATTGTGAAGATGATCCCACAGCCTCTTACCACTTTCATAGAACAACATCTACTGTACGTGGTGGTGTATCAAGTTGCATGCTCATATGACTCTAGTCTCAGCAAATTAAAATTATACATCCTGCAAGATAGTTGCTCTCTAAACTCAAAAAACTTGCAGCGAGTGTTGATGAGATTTATTACAACAACATTCCTATGACCAAATTGCAGGAGAATGATGCCCTAAATGGGCAGGCAGTTCACCATCTTATTTGAGGGCTACCATTAGATAGAGATGTGGAAACTCAACATAGAGATCACTGTCATCTATTGGGGAAGTTCTATGGTGCTGCTCACAAAGGATGCAACTTGAAAAACAGATGGCCACAACACATACCTGTCTTCTACCATAATTTGAGTGGGTCTGTTACTCACTTTCTTGTTGAGCACATTGGTTATTTTGGGTTGAAGAATAATAAGGTTAGTGTCATACCTGACAATGCATAAAAATACATTTTATTCTGTAAACAAATCACATTGAGAATTACGCTCTGCTTCCAGCTTGAGACAAAGAAGGGATGTTTTCTTATGAATACCTGGATTCTGCGGAGAGACTCTATGAAACCACATTGCTCGATTAAACTACATTCAACATGAAATTCACAGGCACTGCCATAGTGGATGTGGGGTATTGGCACATGGTGAATGTTTGACAGGAGTTCAGTATCTCTAATTTTGAAAGATATGCTAAATTTTATATGAAGACAGATGTATATCTGCACGCAGATATTTTTGGCAAATTGTGGAGTGTGTGCCTGGGCACATGCACTGTAACCTGCCTTCTGTTACACTGTGCCAGTGCTTTTGTTGGACACAGTGTTAAAAAAGACACGTATTGACATCGAACTATTGGTCAATGTTGAAATGTTGCTCTTTCTCAAATGCAGGATTCATGGGAGATTTCACCAGTGCATGCTAAGGTATGTCAGGTGTACAGGCCATCTAGAGATTTGAGTTACATCCTTTACTTGGATGCAGACACTCTCTAGGCATACAATGGTCTCTGCAATTTGGAGGGTTCTGATGACTGTCTGAAGATAACATTGTCTGACTGAAAGAATAAATGCAAGATCTGGCTGTGGATGCTGATGTGGGATATGCACTGGAGGCAGATCTGGAATATCCCACCAATTTGCATGAGGTCATTAGCAACTTGCCACTGGGTCCAGAGTGTCTAGTCCTGCAGAATGGTGCCATCCCCAAGCTGAGGAATAAGCAGAGATACATTCTACATGACAGAAACTTCCACCAATGTCTCAAGTTGAGGATGAGACTTATTACAGCAATCCATGGCACTTCCTTCAAGAAGTGTCCCTGGCTGAAGGAGTAAATTGATAATAGTACTGGAATGAGGGCCCTCATAATGAGTGATTTTGAAAAGGGTACTTACATATTAATGAATAATTCAGTGTTTGACAAAACCATGGAGAATGTTAGAAACCACCATGAAATTCATTCAGTTTACTGGTTGGATGGGCATTATGGCATAAGAGATTACATCACCAGGCCAAATTTTAAGCAGGTCATAACCTCCAATGAAGGACTAGTCAGTGTGGAGATGGCTAAGGTTTCAGTGGAGTTCATGAAGCCTGTCTATCTGTATGTAATTTCTGGACCTCTCCAAACACCATCTTTAACAGTTCCACTGTGAGTTTGTAAAATGAAACTTCCCTGATCCTAAGTTACTTTATATGGCTATGGAGAGTGTCATCTACTGGGTAAAATTCTGCAATCTGTGGGAAATAATTAGGCACCATCTTGAGGAAATCGACATGTCTTAATATGTGGTTGTTAATCCTTAAAGAATAACACCTCAGAACAAGGTTACCAGCCTGGTGAAAGACAAGGTGAATGGCTTGCAGATTTTGGAATTTTTGGGGCTCAGATTCAAACTACATGCATATCATATAGATGCAGGTGCCACTCGAAGGTGGGCTGAGAGTTTGCATCATGCGGCCTCAAAGACTCTCATGATTGAGGACTACTAGGAGTGTCTGGGGGGTGGTACAGATGATTCACCACATATGGTATGCCAAGTAGTCTTCCGGTCACAGGGACATGAGGTACATAGTGCACTGGAGCTGAAAGAACCCGACATGTCAGGCCATGACAACAAATACTTCATCTGTGCAGATGGGATCAGGAGCCTCTCATTCTGACACTACTGGCTCAAGAGTGACTAAGATTGCACACTATGTGTGCTTGTATACAGAGTGTCTGTTGTACTATCAACCCATTTTTCACACACTATATGTGCATGTATATATACATGTGAGTGTGTGTATGTGTGTGGTTTTCTTTCTGGCTGTGTGCTGCTAGTCTCCCACACAGCAGGGGAAAAGTGTAGATACAGAAAAAATCCATAGTGGTAGTAGTGTAGTAGTAGTAGTAATAGTGTGCAAAAACACATATCTCTGTAATCTTTTTTAAGTGTAAATATTGTATACTAGTTTTAAAAAAATGTATTTTCACTGCTGTGTATAAATCATATTTTTATTTGTTTTGTGAAATACATTTATGTATGAATATTTAAAGAGCACAATAGTGATTTAAAAAATATTGCTAATAAAAACCATTCATTATTTTTTATTATATCACTGTTATTATTTAGAAACAAACCTAGTCCCTACAAATGATGAATTAATTTGAAATAAAGTTGCAAGAGGCAGCTTATTATTAATCACAATGTGCAGTTACATCTGCATTGCAGGTTTCTTCTCTACAAGAATAGATACATGTAAACAGCAGCATAAACTGTTCACTATTAAACTGCACTATTAACAAAGGAATCTGCTGGCCGCACATTCGAGGCTGTTGCTGATGTCATTACAGAATAGAGGGCCAGGTTGGGGTGAAGTGGTGGTGGTGCATGCCGCATGACAGCCCCACACCTACAGGTCTTAACTGGAGGGCAGGACTTTGAAGTCGTTTTTAATTGCTATGAGTACTGGGGTTAGCCTGTGTCCACGCTTCCTGGGATTGTTCTCTGTATGGTAGGCACTGGCCTTTTGTCAGCAGGGTTGAGTTGCAGGTAGTGGTCTGCCTGGCCTGTGTTCTCCTCATGATGTCCAGGAATTCCCAAGTTGTTAAATGTTTAATGCGCTAATTGCCAATAAATCCACTTTTTTATTTTTCATTTGGTACTTTTACAAAAAGCAACTCACTTCACTGAAAATTCATTTTCATGAACCAACACAAGACAGAATTCTTAATGAAACAAATGACATGCCCTTTTTTGTGTCATGAAACTATGTAGCAAAAGACCTGAAACAAATGACCTTCTTTTTTAAATGTTTGGATGGTATGTAACAAAAGGCACTCTATTGCCATAGTTTCACTGAGCCTTATGTAAACTCTTTTCTGGCATGTGAACTTTCAAGAACAACTTCTCAAATTTTTAGCAAATTGCAGAATAAAATCGAATTATAGAGCATATAGGTATCTTTTGATCTACAGTTAAAATACAACAAAAGTATAACTTCTGTTTTTCGATTTGAATATTTGTTTGAAATCAAAAGTTTCGGAAATATTCATTGTGTTTATATAAAAACTTTTATTTATTTTTTCTTTTGTTATGTGTAATTAACAAAAATAATTTCATGATTGGATACAGAAAATATGTAATTAAATATTGAACAATTTAATTTGGAACTTTCTAAATAAAGTTTTTACAATTATGTAGTCATCTGACTGGGTGTTTATTAGAATGCGTACAAGTAAACCCATGTATTGTCCTTTTTCTTGTGCATTTGTCCTGCATCAGTGCAGGGTTGACATGATTATTTACAGATTTGGTATGGTCAATACAAGGGATGGTCACATGCCCTTTCTATTGCCACCTCGTTACCCCCTGGGACGGAGTGAGTGTATCCCAACTGTCTGCATGCAGTTGAGACATTAAAGTATCACATTAACATATTAATAATTACAATTTTCTCAAGTTCATTCAACATAAAAACAGAAAATTGATAAACAATATTATCCCAGAAGCCCAATTAGTCATAAACACACTGTATGACAGATGTATAGATTCACAAATGAACTGAATTTTGTCGTGGCAGTTGTATGGAGGTAATATAGTGAAATATGACCTCAATGTCACATTAGATTCAGAGTTTCACTATCTGATTTAAAGTTATACTAAGAAACTGGAAGATAGTCATTAAGACAAACAGACACATATAATCCAGTTTTTAAAAACATTTTTGATACTTTTAAGGACTGCCAAAGAATAGTCACTCAGTGCACTCTATAAATTACAAAAATATATTTTGGTAAATACAGAAACTGTAATATTTCAAACTTTTAAAATTGCTCTTCTGAAAAATCTATTGAATGGACTTAACCCTCTCTTCCCGTGTGGTCTTCATTTACTTTAGAACTTTATTGATAAAGTTTCTCCAGTTACATAGTATGATGCCCTCTCTAGCTTCAGTAATAAGAAATTTGTATTATAGTTAATGTTAACATTGTGTAAAAACTTTTACTGTATAGCAAGCAATGTATATTCAAGTGCAAGAAAGATGACATCAAACAGTTGTAAAAAGTTCTCTTGGTTTACTTAAGATGTTGTCTGTGTGCAGAGGCAAAGTTCAGGTTGTTAAATGACACAGCATGGAATTAATAGTCATTCTGTCAGGAAATGTGGTTTATATATCACTCCATATAAAAGTTCACAGGTAGTTTCAAAATTCCACGTGAAATCTCAACACACAAAACATAGAACTATTTGCATTGTCTATCTGCCACAAACATTGCAAAGAGCTTTACAGGTGTTAACTTTATCCATGTCAAAAACAATCTTATGCAGTTAGCATATGCCAACAATAATATGAGGGTTGTTTGAGAAGTTCTCAGAATGGAATAGAAAAAAAGAGTACTTACATCACTGAAACTTTTTTCATTTTTCAATGTAGTCTCCTTGTAGATCAATGCACTTGGTCCAGCGATGTTCCAGTGCCTTGATCCCATCTCAAAAATGAGTTTCCTCCAGGCTGCAAAATAGTTAGCTCTGGCTATCGATTCTTTGTTTGAAGTGAATATTCGTCCACAAAGAAAAATTTTAGTTTCGGGAAGAGATGGGAGTCTAACAGAGCCTTATCAGGTGAATAAGGTGGGTGTGGCAACAGTTCATACCTTAGTTCATGTAATTTTACCATGGCAATGGCTCATGTGTGTGGGCATGCATTGTCTTGATGGAAGATGACTTTCGTCCTTCCTAAACCTGGCTTTTTTTCGCATATCTTTTGTTGCAATTTGTCCAGGAGGTTACCATAGAATTCTCCAGTAATAGTTTGCCCATTGGAGAGATAATCTACAAACAGAATACCCTTCACATCCCAGAACACTGATGCCATGACCATTCCCGCCGATGGAATTGTCTTTGCTTTCTTGGTGGCGGAGAATCAGCATGTTCCCACTGCTTTGACTGTTGTTTTGTCTCTGGGGTGTAGTAGCGCACCCAAGTTTCATATGTGGTCAAAACCCAGTGCAAAAAATCTTGTTCATTTCTCCTAAAATGGGCCAAACATCGTTCCGATATGTCCATTCTCATGCGTTTTTGATCCAGCATCAAGAGTCGTGGCACCCATCTTTCAGATAATATTTTCATTTCTGATTCTTCAGTTAAAATGTGATATTCCCTTTCAAATGACATTTGTCAAGCATGAGCAATTTCACACACTTTCAATCGCCAATCATCCATGACCATTTTGTGCACTTTTGCAATGATTTCTGAAGTAGTGCCACAGCTTGGCTGATCACTATGTGGATCATTATCTAAGCTCTCCCAACTAAATTTAAATTCATTTGTCCACTTGGCAACAGTTGAGTATGAAGGTGCAGAGTCCCCTAGTGTATTCTGGAAATCAGCATGAATGTCCTTTGCTTTCTTATCTTTCTTTACCAAGTACTTATTCACTGCTCAAATCTCAATTTTTTCCATCTTTGTAAATCACTATGCGGGAACAACAACAGAGCCACCACCATAGCTCTCTTCCAAGAGCACTGACGTGGCATGTGTTTTCAGACAGTAGTCCAATGAATATCACGTGAATGACTCGTTGCGCTAGTACTGACCTCTCATGGTGATTCGGGGAACTTTTCAGACTACCCTTATAAGCTGGTGTCTGTTGAAGCTTCTAGAACTGTCAATGAGTCAACACTATGTTAGTATGATTTCTGTTTTTACATTATTCATTAAATTTGTTTTATTAAATATTTTTTGAGAACATGTATTTATGTGAAGATTTTTTGTAATAACAGCTGATAACGAAATTAAAACATTTGCAATTATTAGAAGTGGAAACTTCCTGTTTTGTTACAGTATTGATTACACATCAGTATAAGATATATAAGAATAGAAATGGTGATGTAAGTTTTATGTGCAGTTGAAATATTCCGTTAAAGTTGTTGATAAATAATGTGGTTTTGTTTAAACAGGATTTACTGTTGAACTTTTGTGAACTAAGTTTCAAAATGCATGTTCACACATAGAGAACACATCAATAAATAAACAAAAAATATATTAATGGCAAAATTTACATTTAAGAGTTAAAAATTTTTGTAAACATCCACAGTAATCGATTATGTACTCTATAAAAAAAACAAGGCCAAACCTGATCAGAATTTAGGTGATATCGCACGCTCCACTAGTTGGGAAAAAGGTTCCATCATCCTCTGTTTTATACCAATAGTCAACATGCTACTGACTGTGTGCTTATCAGAATGTATAAAGGCAAAACTATGTATTCTTCTTTTCCTTGTGCCTTTTTCCCCACATCAGCACAGGGTCAGCATGGTTATTTATAGATTTGACACGGTTACTTTAAGGCATGCCCTTCCTGTCAGTATCCCGTTAGCCCCTAGTGTGGATTTTATGTATGTGTATTCTTATTCATGTGAAAGTGAGTGAGAGGTTTCTAAAAGATTGCAAATTGAGTAACTGAGGCAGGACTTGGGTCCAAACTCAATAATCACCTAGTGGGATTTGGGAAACCACCTAAAAACCACATCCAGGCTGGCTAGCACACCCACCCTCTTCACTAATCCAGCAGGTGGATTTGACCCAGGTCCTGCGGACCTCCCCATTCCAGGAGCAGTGCTTTAATATGCATAGCTATCCAGGCAGGTTAAATTCATATGTTATTTGCATTAACATTTATTATCTTCTCTTCTATAGTGCTCTGTTCCAACTAAAATAATAGGATTATGAACTTTACTTGAGAAACACTATGTTTATGCATTGTACAAACTCACAAATGAAATGACTGCCCACATTAATTGATGTCAAGAATAGGTACAGTATTTCTACATTAGTTCAGGTGTATCACATAATTCAGCTGTAAATATGTATTATGAACTACACATCCAAAACTCTATGATATGGTACAATTTGATTTTGGTACTGGTCTTTTCATATTGTATATTTAGCCTATTCCCTGGTGCTTTACAGGTGGTTTACTGCAAAACATATATGAGCACATATTCCAAGAAGAGTCAAGCAACATATCAATTCCTCCCACAAGCATCTTGCTTAATGACTATTTTGGGAAAAATAAGAGAAATCGAAAAGGTAGGAGACGAGGTACTGGCAGAAGTAAAGCTGTGAGGATGGGGCGTGAGTCGTGCTTGGGTAGCTCAGTTGGTAGAGCACTTGCCCGCGAAAGGCAAAGGTCCCGAGTTCGAGTCTCGGTCCGGCACACAGTTTTAATCTGCCAGGAAGTTTCATATCAGCGCACACTCCGCTGCAGAGTGAAAATCTCATTCTGGAAACATCCCCCAGGCTGTAGCTAAGCCATGTCTCCGCAATATCCTTTCTTTCAGGAGTGCTACTTCTGCAAGGTTCGCAGGAGAGCTTCTGTTAAGTTTGGAAGGTAGGAGACGAGGTACTGGCAGAAGTAAAGCTGTGAGGATGGGGCGTGAGTAGTGCTTGGGTAGCTCAGTTGGTAGAGCACTTGCCCGTGAAAGGCAAAGGTCCCGAGTTCGAGTCTCGGTCCGGCACATAGTTTTAATCTGCCAGGAAGTTTCATATCAGTGCACACTCTACTGCAGAGCGAAAATCTCAATCTGGAAACATCCCCCAAGCTGTAGCTAAGCCATGTCTCCGGAATATCCTTTCTTTCAGGAGTCCTAGTTCTGCAAGGTTCGCAGGAGAGCTTCTGTTAAGTTTGGAAGGTAGGAGACGAGGTACTGGCAGAAGTAAAGCTGTGAGGACGGGGTGTGAGTAGTGCTTGGGTAGCTCAGTTGGTAGAGCACTTGCCCGCGAAAGGCAAAGGTCCCGAGTTCGAGTCTCGGTCTGGCACACAGTTTTAATCTGCAAGGAAGTTTCATATCAGCGCACACTCCGCTGCAGAGTGAAAATCTCATTCTGGAAGAGAAATCGAGTTTATTAGAAGGCTTCCAAGCAATCGTTCTTTCTGCAAGCCATTCACAAATTGGATTTCAGGGGGAAATGACAGCAAAAACCACTGTTATCTCCACCACATATAGTAAGGTGGCTCCTGAAATATAGATGTAGAAATAGACGTAGATGTCACAAAAAGCAGGGATCTATCTTTGTGGACAGGTTAAAATATGCCATTGTCAGGCCTCTCTACAGAAAGGGGGACACCACAGATGTCAATAATTACTGGCTGGTATCCTTGCTTACAACATTTTCAAAAATCTTCAAGAAAATAATGTACTCAAGAGCCATTAGCCATCTCAACAGTAATGGGATACTTAGTAAATTACAGTTCGGATTTCAAAAATGCTGTTCCACTGAGAACAATATACAATTTCACTGTCCACATAATAGAGTCTTTAAATAGTAAAATGTAACCAATAGAAATTTTCTGTGACTTTTGCAAAGTATTTGATTGTGTGAACCATGACATTATGTTACAGAAATTACAATTCTATGGTATAAATTGAATAATGTATGTATGTATGCAACCAATGAGTGGTTTAAGTCGTACCTACAGCACAGGAAACAAAAAGTTTCTTTATATGGGTTAAGTGATTTAAATAAGTTCGCCACTTTATCTAACTGGGGTGAAATTACATTGTGTGTCCCACAGGGTTCAATCATGCATCCCCTTCTGTTCTTAATATATGTGAACGACATCCCTTCTTATCTGAAACAAGAAGATGAACTGACACTGTTTGCCGATGGTACAAGCATCATTATTAATCCAGTAAAAGAAACTCCAATTGAAAATGGTACAAATAAGGACTTTGGAAAAGTCATTAATTGGTTTTCTGCAAATGGGCTTGCTTTAAACTTTGAAAAAACAAAGTACATCCAATTTTCTGCTGCAAAAAGTACAGTTCCTTCAATAAATATAACACATGAGCAGAAGTCAGTAGACAGGGTAGTGCATGCTATGTTTTTGGGTATACATATAGATGAGAATCTTAATTGGAAAATTCACATTCTGGTTCTTCTAAAGTGACTAGGTTCAGTAACTTTTGCAGTCAAAATAATTGACAATTTTGAGGATATAGAAATTAGTAAGCTAAATTACTTTGCATACTTTCATTCTCTGATGTCATACGGAATAATATTTTGGGGTAACTCAATACTTAGACAAAAAGTATTCGCTGCTCAAAAGAAAGTGGTTAGAGTAATGTGTGGGGTTCATAGTCACACATCTTGTTGGCATCTTTTTAAAAGATTGGGAATTCTTACAACAGCCTCACAGTACATTTACTCACTAATGAAATTTGTGCTCAACAACATGGACCAATTTAAAAATAACAGTGACACTCGTGATTATATTACCAGAAAAATAAAGACTTACACTAGCCTTTACTCAATCTATTTTGGCACAGAAAGGGGTAAAATATGCTGCTAAAATTTTTTTTGACAAATTACCACATGAAATAAAATGTCTGACAGACAGCAGTAATAGCTTCAAAAATGAATCGAAATCATATCTCCTTGACAACTCCTTCTATACCATAGATGAATTCTTGAATAGGAATAAATACATCTATAAATATAGTATATGCATGTTGTGCTATTTAAGGGAATGGGGTACATAATAGAAATATTAATCTTTAAAATCTTGTTTAATATGTGCATTTCTTGTGCACTTGGCACGTTCCATGTCATAACGGCTACCATGCCTTGCAACTGATCAATGGAACACGCAGCCAACTAACTAACTAACTAACTAACCAAGACATACTTTGAAATAGTTGTAAATGTGCATTTAAGAAGTGTTGTTCCTACTGTATTCAGGAATGTAAGCTAGGGAAAATGACTCATTGAAGACGCTTTTGTACTGTAAGGAAAGCTGTCATCAGCTTTAATATAAGTTTTAACACCATAGTGCTTTGCTAGGGATAGTCCTATGGCAGTTGGTGTGCCACTGCCTTCCGCTGACCTATGAGTTACTTACCCATCTAGTTATAGAATTGCCTACATCTAGACGTGAACTCTGAACCATGGCCCAGCTTGGAGTTTTTAACTTTAATAAACATTGTTAGACATGAAAGAAATGATAATTGATAATGCATACTACAAAATATCGTGTGTGCCATGCAGTTCAAATACCCTGCCACATATCATTTATTGTCACAATGCCTTTTCTTGAAAATGAGGTTGTAAACTCCATCACACATTTAAGGAGCATGAGCTATTTAACATTATGGACATTTTTTGACACCACCTTAGTACTTGTGGGATTATCTTTCTTTTTGAGGTAGATGCAAGAAAGGTAATGCTTTTCAAATGATTTATGTATCTGCACATCACCTCATATACTATACAGGATAGTTGGAAATTGAGCATGTTGAATACAGGATTACAATATATTTATTTACAATTGCACATTCTAAGTTACAGACTGAGTTAAGGTATTTATGTATCATCCATGAGATTCTCCTTCTTTTTTGTAAATTATGAATTAAAGTACTTACATCTGAAACTTCCTGGCAGATTAAAACTGTGTGTCAGACCGAGAATCAAACTTGGGACCTTTGCCTCTCCCCCAGGCTGTGGCTAAGTCATGCCTCCACAACATCCTTTCTATTGGGAACTTCTGTGAAGCCTGGATGGTTTGTGATGGCAAACTGGCATAAGAAAAGCTGTGAGGATGGGCCATCAGTCATGCTTGGGTACATCAGTCAGTTGAGGACTTGCCCATGAAAGGTAAATGTACCAAGTTGGAGTCTCGGTCTGACACATACTTTTAATCTCCCAGGAAGTTTCACATTAACGCACACTCCACTGCAGAGTGAAAATCCATTCTACTTACATCTGCTATTACTTATCATCCAAAACTTACTTAGTGAATAAAAAGGTGCGATCTTACTGGTCCCTCAAATGTTTTTACATTTGCGATCAATTTTGCATTACTTGATCATTGCTTGTGTTGTTTTATCTCTACATGAAAGGTTTATTTACAGTATGTGTTACTGTTCATAGGAATAACATGCAAGTTATCTTGAAACCATCTACATGTTGTCATTACTAGTTACAAGAACCTTAGTGAGCAATGATGTTTCCAGTATACACTGATGGGAAAAAAAATCACCAAAAAACAATTAATGTAGATTAATAAAATTTTGAGAATACATTTGTCTAGTAACATATTTAATTGATTAACATTGCAAGATCACAGGTTAATGTACGTGCAAGATAAGACATTGCAAATCTGAAATTCTGGTACATGAATAACCAATGTAACTGCCAGAATTTTGAATGTAAACATGCAAATGTACATGCATTATATTGTACAGATGTCAGATGTCAGTTTGTGGGATGGAGTTCCATGCCTGTTGCACTTGATTGGTCAATACAGGGACATTTAATGCTGTTTGTGGATGTTGGTGGAACTGTTGTCCAGTGATGTCCCATATGTGCTTGACTGGAGACAGATCTGATGATCAAGTGGGCCAAGGCAACATATCAACACTCCATAGCACCTCTTTGGTTACAACAGAGGTATGCAGGCAAGTGTTATCCTGTAAGAAAACATCCCCTGGAATGCTGTTCATGAATGGCAGCACAACAGGCTGAATCACCAGATAGACATTCACTTGCAGATGTAGTATGACCCACCAGAGTCATACATTGAATAGGATGGTCTTCCCTCTTGGGAGGGCCATGCGGCCATCCAGAGCCCAGTCCCCTTGCTACCATACAGTCTAATGACCATTGCTGCTAGCAATCACATATAGTGGCTACATTCCTGCCAAGTCTTTCTGCATTATCACAGAAGAGAAATCTAGCTTCTTGTAACCCTATTACATGACCTTATTCAAACTCAGTGAGGTGTTGATAAAGGTGCAATTGTCACCTTAAAGTATTCTTGACTAACATCAGTCTCAAAGGTAACTAACACTCACCACTGTTAGAGCATGTATTTAAAGCAAATCAGATTTGCATATTCGTAGGGGCACTATAGTGCCACTCTTATGCAACTTGCACGAAATTTGAATAGACATCTGTCAGGTGTAGAAACACAGCTACCAACTCTCGTTTATGTTTCCACACAACTCCTTCTTGGTGTTGTGATTTTTTTCCCCATCAGTATGTATATGCAGGGCATTACTGAAACTTTAAATTTTTAAACAATTGTATGAGTGAATCTCTATTGCTATTCCAAGCAATAATTTTACCAAGTTTTTCTTAATTCTAAAAATACACTAGGCTACTGGAGAGGTGGGCTACTATATGATTCCAAATTTTAGTTTAAATGAAAATAGGCATAATAAACACACAATATTGCCTACTTACTTGTACAGCTTTTGAAAATCCTTAGGGCAAAGCAAACTATACTAAACTTTGAGTTGTTTATATATTATGACACTTGGGTGTTGGGAATTTATATTTTGTGCACTCAGAAAATTTATTGAATTGGTTCTAATGTTATTTTTAATTACCTGATTTAAGTGGGACTAGTCTTTGAGTTGGTTTATTATTTCTTGAAGATCCTCTTATTTTCATCTTTATTACAACTGTCATGTCATCAACAAATAGTACCAGTTTATCTACTTCCAACAGTGAAGACAATGTCACAGATAAGAAAAAGAACTGTTCCCAACTGAGACAGTCATGGAACACTACAGATAACTCGAATCTCATTTGATAAGTAGTCAGATTAATTTTACTTTGCCACCTGTAAACTTTATTCTAACTCTTTCTCTATGATTACTTAAGAATGGCTTAATCCTTTCATCTCATAGTCCTTACTTGCCATTATTCTCAAGTTTCCCAAGGGCATGGGCTTGACTATGGTTTACTGATGATGGCATCCTCTTAGGTTAAATATTCTGGAGGTAAAATAGTCACTCATGTAGGCTTTCAGTCAGGAACTACTCAGGAAGATGATGCCATCAGGAACGGTAAACCTGACCGTCTACAGGTCTGTATGTGGCTGTTAGATACCTAAGTCAGGTATGTAGGTTAGAGAAGTTTGGTGGCAGGAAGAACAGGACTTCTGGCCAGATCAGAACATGATTATCAAGACAAAATTAAATAGAAGTAATGAAGTACTAGGCCTAATAATGAATAACAAAATATGAATGTGGGTAAGCTACTATGAACAGCATAGTGAACATATTATCATAGTCAAGGTAGACATGGAGCCAACAACCATCACAGTAATACAAGTTAATTTGCTGACTAGCTCTGCAGATGAAGAGATTGAAAGAATTTATGATGAAATAATGGACATTATTCAGATAGTTAGGGGAGGCAAAAATTTAACTATGACACATAACAGGAATTCCGTAGTAGGAAAAGTAAGAGAAGGAAAAATTGTAGAAAAATATGAATTAAGGAAAGAAATGAAAGGAGATGCTGCCTCTAGAATTTTATACAGAGCATAATTTAATCATCACTAGGACTTCTTTTACAGATCATGAAAGAAGGTTTTCCGAGTGGAAAATATCTGAGGGTGCTGGAGCATTTCAGACTAATTGTATAGTGGTAATACAGAGATTTTGAAACCAGGTTTAAAACTGTTAGACATTTCCAGGAGAAACTGTTGATTCTGATGACAGTTTATTTGCTACGAACTACAATTAAAACCTGAAGAAATTGCAAAAAGGCAAACAATTGTGGAGATGATGACTGGTCAGATAGATGGAACCAGAAGCTTTTGAGAGTTTAAGCATAGTTGAAACCTCTGGATAATAAAGGAAATGCTGATTTTAATTGACAAAAGAAAATATAAAAATGCATCTAATGAAGCAGGTGAAAGTCTAAAAATGAGACTGGCAGAAAGTGCAAAATGGCTAACCAGGAATGACTAGAGGCCAAATACAAGGCTGTGGAAGCATGTATAACTATGGGAAAGATAGATTCTGCCTGTAGGAGAAATTAAGGAGACCACTGGAGAAAAGTGAATATCATGGGCTCAGATGACAATCCAGAACCAAGCAATGAAGGGAAAGGTGAAAGGTGAAAGGAATATATAGAAGGATTATACAAGAGAAATTACCTTGAAAGCAGTGTTATGGAAAAGGAAGATGAGTTGGGAAATGGGGTACTGTAAATAGAATTCAACAGAGCACTGGAAGACCTAAGTAGGAACAAGGCCTCTGAAGTATATTACATTCCCTCTGAATTATTGAGGTTCATGGAAGAGCTAGTCATCACAGATAGATGAGACACGTGAACCTCCAAAGCATAAAATGTCTAAAATTACATTAAACAATGTTGAAATTCTGTTTGGTGACTTCAGTGAGAAATAGGAAAAAGAAAAAAAATACAGTAAATCAGTTGGAGAATATCCAGCTCTCAAAATAATCAATAAGAATGGAGAAGGAATCAGAGAACTCTACAAAATATTTAACTTCAAGTTAATGTCAACAACTTTTTTTAAAAACTCACAAAGAGACAGAAAACATGGAAATCATTAAATCCATGTTCAAGTGAATTTCAGATTGACCATGTGAGCATTTCATTTCAATATGAGAAGGAAGTGATAAATGTAAAAGTAAAAAAAGTGTAAATGTAGAAACAGGCCATTATTTTACTGCTAAAAAAATGGATTTTGTCCCATAAAAAGGAAAAAAATACCGAAACATAGAATTTTAAAGATAGATACAGAAATCCTGAATACCAAGGAACATGATTGTCAAGAATTTCAGATACATTTGGAAGATATGGCTTAAATCCATTATAGATTAGTCAAATCCGCTAATGGAGTTTCCACAGTAGAGAGAACAATGACACACAGGTGACTGAATTCACAATGTGAGAAACCACCAGAACTAAGAAAAGGAATGTGGATGAAATTGTAGTCTTCCAGAAAACCTGAAAATTATGTTGAATTTAAAAGACAAAGATCACTGGCAGATCTAATTATAAGATTAGTTAAATGAAACCATGACAAGGACCAACTTCTGCAACTTAATGAACACTTCTAGAAAACCACATGAGATCCTTATACAAAATTTTTAAATCAAATTCAGAAAAATACCAATCCTTAAATCTGTGTTTCAAAGATGAAAATAGAAAGCTGGCACTAAATAATCAGGTAAAGAGTAAATTACTGGTAAGATACTTTCAGAAACTTCTAAACTGTGAATTAATGATAAAGAAATTCCTAAAGTCAGATTATTAAAAAACTTTAAAAAAAAACAAAACTCCAGGGGAAGACAATATTGTTGCAGAAATGTTGAAAAATACAGATGATGGAACCATCAAACAACAACAAAAAGGAATCAAAAACATCTTGGACACTGACAAAATACCAGAATAGTGGAAAATAGCTTTTATTCATCTGTTAACACAAAAAGAGGGACAAACATATGTAAACAGTGACCAAGAGATGTCTCTCCTCCCATAAATGTATAAAAGCCTGTCAAAAGTTTTGGAAAAAAAATAGAATATCAAATGGAGGAACAATCAGAATACCAAAGGGGGTTTCAAAAAGGAAGAGCAAGTGCCAAACAGGTATTAAACCTAAATCTTTTAATCAGGTATAAGAAACTTAAAGCTCAAAATCTTTATGCATCCCCATTTGATTTTACAGAAGCCTATGTTCCAAAAATAGACATACACTGTTCTGTGTCCTACAAGAATCTGGGGCTGATAATAAAATGATGGCAATCATTAAGCAAACTTTCACTAATACAGTTTCCAAAGTTAACATTTTAGGTGAAATATCAAAACATTTCAGAATTAAATAGGTATGATGCAAGAGGTTGGACTCTTTCAATTACTATTCAGTTGTGTTTTGAAGGAAGCATTACAAGAATGGAAAAAAGGATCAGAGGAAGAGCATGTAAATAAAATTACACAAAAAACAGAGAATCTTGAAACTAACTGGTTAGGTTTTGCTGACAACTTTGCAGCCTTACAAGATGCAGTGAAACACATAAATATTCTCCAAGATGTAGCAGAAAAATCTGTATTACAAATTTGATTTGAAAAAACTATATACATGACCAACATTAAAGGTGCACAAAATTGTGGAATCAAAATCTGGGAAAATAAAGTACATTTCAGAGTTTCTATAGTTGGGAGACATAATCCAGCAAAATACTCTGGACAAATAAGAAACTTAAAGCCCAAAATCTTTATGCATCCCTTGTTGATTTTGCAGAAGCCTACAATTCCAACAATAGACACACACTGTTCTGTGTCCTACAAGAATCTGGGGCTGATAATAAAATGTAAACAGGGACAGAAAAGTGGAAATGGCATTCCATTTAACTCAGAACATGTGCAATAAAAATCCTTATCAGTTAACACAAAACTGAGACATTAAAATGTTGTGACTAAAATAGTGTGTCTATATGCTTCAGAAAGCCTTGCCATAAATTTAACTCAGAACATCAGCAATAAAAAATGCTTATCAGTTAATACAAAACTGAGACATTACAATGTGATGATTAAAACAGTGTGCTTTATGCTTCAGAATGTCTTTGCCATAAATACATGCAAGCAGCTAAGTAATTTGGAGAAGAAAGAGGAGTAATTGAAAAAAAAAATTGGGTTCAAAGTTTGAAAACATGATATGTGAATTGAAAAGCAACAAGGAGTTGCATGACAAAAACTGAGGACATGATAGACACAAAGAGAAAGTGCAGGGTCGTATTTTATGGCCACTCAAAACGAATGGACAACAAGAGGCTTAAAAAATATTTAACTCCTTTGACAAAAATTAAAAAGGCCAGATTTCATGGCTTATAGAAGTTAAGAAAGATCTACAGGAGTTGAGAATAACAGACAAAGACATAGAAAACAGATGTGAAGTCAGGGAAAAGGAACAAAAAAGTCAATGTTTTCCAGAAGGAAACACATAATAATAATAATAATAATAACAATACAATGAAAACAAATAGCTCCAATATGCATGCACACAGAACATACAAGTATGTTTATGAGGATAGGGCAGGTGGTCAGCCATGGCCATGCTGAAGGGATCACTCTCATATTTTTCTAAAATGATTTAGGAAAACCACAGAAGACTCAGATCAGCTGTGCAAGGCAAACTCCATCCCGTCAAATACGAAGTCAGTGTCTTACAATCTGCACTGTCTCATTTGGTTGGTTCCTCTTGTTCAGTGTTCTGTTGATTATACACAATTTGCACCAAATATCCTACAATAAAAACATAGTGTTGCACTGCACCACTGTACACACTATGGACTCAAGGACCCAATCCATAAATGTCTCCATATTCTCCCTTTAGATAAACAGTGAACTAAGCCCCATGGAGCAAAGACCAGGATATTTTCATAACTTCATTAATCATGGAGGTTAAGATATCAGCTATATTTTTTAAAAATTAGCCCTCAAGCCTGTGTATAAAGTGCACCAACAAAAAATAAAACGATTTTGCACAGTTCCATTTTTGTTTCACACCTGCAGACCCATACCTATTCCTTCATTACTGCTTCAGATAAGACAATGATACTTTGTGTTGTCATACGTCCCTAGTGAGCAGCAGTAAAATAAAATACAAAGCAAACTAGGCAGAAAAAATTTACAATCAGTGCAAAGATATGACCCTGATTATGAGTTAGCAGCCTGATGCCACATTGAGGCAGCTGTTTATGAGATAATTAGTGATTGTATAAGCAGCTGGATGGGATCTGATGCCACTGCACTGCTTAATGCTTTTAGTGAATCATTACTGTCTCTGTAACATCTATCCTTGGCAACAGGGTGTTGTACTGAAAATTTATTTCATTATTGTTTAATAAAACAGTGGTGTAGCTCATATTATGTAAGTTTATTTTCTTGTTGTTCAAATAAACTAAGATTAAACTGTGATTTTGATCATACATGGCTAACCTTGGCAACATAAATTAAACTATTCTATACATGGGTACAAAGTGCACCACACAGCCATTCATGTAATGAAAAATGGCGTGCCTGCTCAAGGGTTAAAGTACAATATTTTTGTGCTAGAAAAGCACACAGTAAGAGTTTGTAACTTTAGTGTACAAACAAGGTGAACTAAAGGAATAATAATAGCAGTCTCCTCAAACTGTAGGCAAGTGAGTTGTCTAATTGTTGCACACAACATACACTATTTCTTTGGAAAATAGGAGGTCAAAGTAACTGAGCAGTAAGTGCCTGCTTTCACTTCTCCACTTTGCAGGCCTTTAGTTATTTACTACACCTCTGGAAACGTCTTTGGCTTATGTAATCTGTTTGACTGATGTGTTAGAGGTACAGTTAAATGCTAGAAACTTCAATTTGTCATTACACTAGGCATACCATCATTGCCAAACAGTGAACGTTCCTGAAAAGTTGCAAGTTTGGTTGATTTTTGTTTCAGATTTTTAGCTGTTCTAGAAAAGTGACTATTAAAGACATTTATTGTTTCTGTTGGACTATGGATATTCTCACTGTTGAGTCAGCACAATGTTATAACAATCTGAATGTATTAGTCCACATTTCCTTTCAGCTGACTTCCTGCTTTATAATAAGTCTGAATACTTTTTGTAGATTTTTGTTAATCCATTGAGTTCACATTTGTACACAGTTCATGTGGTATATTTTTTTCTGGCATGGAACACTAATCCCTTTAGTGGTCCCACACTATGCAATCCTTCCACTAACATTTGCTGTATGTACAGCTGATGATGTTTTGAAATGCAGCACTGGTAATAGAGAATCTAAAAATAATGTAAAGTTATCTATTACAATTATGGTGTAGTAGACACCAGACCAGTTTTCATTATTTACTAACTCATTAAATTTTTTTATTGAAGGTTCTTCATTTAACTTTTAACAATCATGTTTTCAGAGACTTTTTCTCATTCTGATGATTTGGGATTTGGAATTACTGAATACTGGATGGTGTTCTCTTGCGGACACACCATATTTATCTTTGTAAATCTGTATATGACCAATGGCCATCTGTATGGCCAGTGTGTTTCTAGTTGAGATAATACGGCCATTTGAAGATTATACAAGGTGGACAAAAAAAAATGTCAAATACTTTGATAGATGGTAGTACTCATCGAACCAAGAAAAATAAGTCCAATAAAAATGATTCTGGAATTACGTGCTTTCTGAGATAAGCCCAGTAAACATGGGTCCAGAAATGCATACTTTCTGCAATAAACATGTGTTAACAGGAGGTGCTCAACATGGCATCCATTCATGACTATGCACCCCTCTGCCCTCCAGTGTAAGGAATGACACACACTTTGAAGTATACCCGGTTTTTGTTGTAGCTACTGGCACACAATGAAGACACGACCCTCTAGTGTCCATACATCATTGATTGGCATGGCACAGACCAATTCCTTCAAGTGTCCCCATAACCAAGAGTCTTGAAGTCTGGGTCTGGGGAACAAACAGGTGAAGGTGTAGGGCCCCCATGACCAATCCAATGGTCCTGAAATGTCTGTGCCTGATGTTCATGCACATTGTGATGAAAGTGCGCTGCTGCTCCATCATGGATAACCACATTTGTATTTGATGTTGCAGTGCCACAGCCTCCACCAAGGTAATGAGAAAGTCCAGACAATACGCCCAAGTTAACCTTTGTGGTAGCACTTACGGCCCTATTAATCTATCACCAAGTATGCCTGCCCATACATTGATTGAGAATCGGTGTTTATGCCCTCTTTCCTGAATTGCTTGGGATTTACATCTGCCCATCCATGCTTGTTATGGAAATTCACAACACCATCTCTTGTGAGCATTGCCTCATTGGTAAATAAAATATTGGATGTGAATGGCACAAGTGTGCAACAACCATTGACAGAACCGCCGTATGACATGATGATCCCGTGGCCTTAGGGCCTGAATGCACTGTAGATGATATGGGTATAGAAATTGTTCATGAAGATAAGAGAGAGAGACATGCCCTCTGCTACTGCCAATTATTGCACACTGGTCCCAGGAGTGTCTTCCACCAAACATAGCACATGCTCTTCCATGTCAGACATGCAGACTATGCAGGGTCTTTCACTGTCAGTCTTCTGAGGTGCAAGGGCACCTGTGTCCCTCAGATGCAGGAAAAGTCTGCTGAACAGCTTATCAGAGGGCACTCTGTCCTGTGGATATTTCTCAGTGTAAAGGCCACAGGCTTTCAGACACGTCCATTCGCTAAACAATAGTGGAATATCATATCTGCCATTTCACTTGTCAAGTAGTAGCCTTCCATTACTAACAAGTGGTAGAAAAGAGAAAATGTAAATGTACTGCACCATTTGTACAAACAAACAGTGCAATAACAGTAAAGGCATAAGTGAATCTGCACTTGGAAGAAGGTGAAACACCATGATGCACACTCAGGGTTGACAGTACTGTACAGTAAGGCACACAAACATGGCGAAAATTAATGTAGCTCACAACATGACTCAAACCACATAATTGACTGCAGACCATGTAATGGTAAGTAGAGTACTGTGAGTAAGACATCATAATACCATGCTGACACATTTGACAGAGCATCAGTGCAATGACTGTGCTAATGTCCACAACCAAGCATTGTGCAGCCCTTACTATAAACACATGTTTATCTTGGAAAGTATTCATTTCTGGACCCATGTTTATCAGACTTATTTTTCTCATTTCAATGACTGCTATCACATCTCAAAGTACTGGACACTTTTTTTGAACACCCTGTGTGCTTTTAACTGACCTAACACTCTGCACTCATAAATACTTTCACTGAGGAAGTTGTATGATTTTACAAATGGAAACTCCTGTCTCATATCTCTCTGACTCACTTTTTCTAAGAACACTTACTTTCATTTTCTAAGAACTTCCCAAAGTTTCATAATAGAGAACACTATACAACAGCAATTATTATATTCATTTTTGAGACTTTCATGGCAGTAGTCTTAAATTCCTTATCGAAACTATGCACACTGATATCAGTCATGCTGTAGACATATATATTATTTCTATAGCAGGTGCCTTATTGCCTTGTTAACATTAATATTGATTATTTCAGTCAAATGCTCAGTATCATATCTGCTGTGGATAGCATGTTTTATTGCATTCATTTTATGAGAAAGATTTACTACAATTTTTATTTCTATTGCTTATATTTTTTATCAGTTTCATGGGTCTGTCAGTTCTGTACATGCCTGCTATCAACTCGGCAGTTTCGCCATTTTTTTAGTATTTAATCATAATATAGATGTGCTTTATGAGTTGTTTTAAAGCTACACCTAACTGTATGGTGTTTTCAACCAGAAGGAAATGTCTCAGTGTGATGTGCATGTCCTTTCCAATGCATTTTCACATTTTTCAGTTGATAATTTATATTTACTAATAATTTTGATAATATATCCATTTGTTGCTCAAACTGATTTCACCATAGTCCATTGTTCAGATTTTGCTTTTCACTGTAGCTGGCTCATGCTTATTATTATGAAATTCTCAAACAGAACAGGCCTTGGGAGGCCGCACCACTGGATGCAGATATGGAGGGGTATGTGGCCAGCACACCACTCTCCTGGCTGTTGTCAATTTTTGTGACCAGAGTTGCTTTTTCTCAATCAAGTAGCTCCTCAATACTTCTCACAAGGGCTGAGTGTACCCTGCTTGCCAACAGTGCTCAGCAGACCTGGATGGCCATCTATCCAAGTGATAGTCAAGTCTAACAGCACTTAAAATCAGTTATCTGATGTGAACCAAGGCTATTGGCAATATGACAGTCTAATATCTTTATCTCGTCCAACATTTAAGTTCTGTTTGTGAAGATTGTTTATAGTTCCATGTTTTACATAGAAAATATTATAACTAAGAAACTTTTCATCCATGGGATTCATAGACTGGATAACATTGTGATAGCATTAATTTGCTATCATAACCACAGTACCTTTCAAAAACTATGGAACCAGCCATCAGCTTATATTTGGCCATGACATGTCATATATCACATGTGAAAGAGTGTAGTTTCAGTATTGTGATGTAATTTTTTTCAGAATCCAATTTGATTATCATGAAGAAGACTGTTTACCTCAAGACACTCTAATGTACTGTACTCGAATTTATCTTCTAGGATTTCACAGAGACAAATGTCATTGATATGGAAAATCGGTCCTTCTCTCCTTTTTCTGCCTGATTATTTAATATCAAACAATGGAAAATCCATAATGGGATAATGACACTATTATGAAACAGACAGATTGCTACTCACCATATGGAGGAGATGCTGAGTCACCAATAGGCATGACAAAAAGACTGCTATACATGTGAGCTTTCGGCCCAAAAGGCTTCTTCTAACATAGAATACACACACATTCACACAAGCACAACTCACACACACATGACCAAGTGGCCAGCTTCAGTGGATAGAGCCACTGCTCATGTATGTATGAGTTGCGCTGTATGGATGCGTATGTGTTTTCTACATTAGGAGAAGGCCTTTCCACTAAAGCTCATATATCACATTTGTATAGCAGTCTTTTTTCTCTGAAAGAATGCTTTCAACACAAGGAACCAATAATAAATTATTGTTCACAAGGCTCAGATTTTGCATGATACACTACCTTCAAAGAATGATAAAATACAGCACTTGCCAAGAAGCACATAGCTAATGTTAGGAATGGACTTTTCTCCATCCCTAAGAGTATCAAAACCTTGCAATCAATAGAACTCCTGACTATTTGATGTGGCTGTTTATTTTGAATGACAATGTTAATTTGGGATGTAACTGGCAATAATTATCAACCATCAATCAGTCAGCTTACTTTTCATGTGCACTAAACAAACAGTTTCAGTATATCCTGTTGCCCAAAAGGCTTTGATTTTTTTCTATTAATTTCTTCTCAAATATCATTGTCTCTCATTTGAGCTAAAGTCTAATTCCCAATAAACAGAATTTTTAGTCTGCTTTCTTACTCTTATACTTAAATTGTTTCTGAGCTATTCTTTTACCTTATGGAGGACCATTGTTAATGGGATGAGACCCAAAGAATGGATGTGATGTTCAAAATAAATCTCTAACACTGATGAAGTGACCTTATTAGAACAGAGATCCTCTGACAGGGAAGTCTGTCTTTAGGCTTCCATACACACTGGAAGGCAATTTATAAATATAATGAGGGCCCAGCAGGAAGCTATGAGGGAATCCACAGGCCACAGTGTCTCAGTCAAGTGAAACTGTTTTCCTCAGTGAATGACTGGGAACTGATATTTGCTTTTTATCATTCAGATGAAATTCAAGATACACCCCATATTTCCCAAGTAAACCATTAAGTTGCACCTTCCTAAGTAAAATATGGTGACTGACACAATAAATGGCTTTGGAATAGTTACAAAATATTCCAACTGGAATTTCATTTTTCTGGGGATTTTGGAGTATCATAAACAAAAGAAAAACTTTGTGTTCTGCCTTACAGCATGTCTTGTCATGGGGGAAGCCTCGTCAGAGAGGTCCACCGCATGAGCGTCTAGGGATGTGATTACAGTGGTGGTTTCCTGTTGCCTTGCAAAGGTGATAATGAAATTATAATGAGGACAACACAACACCCAGTCCCTGAATGGAGAAAATCTCTGACCCAGCCAGGAATGAACCTGGGCGTGACAGACCACCGTGCTGACCACTCTGCTATTGGGGGCAGACAATAAACAAAAGAGTGTTCCATTATAAGTTTTTGAGGACATTACATTTAATGAGGAGCTCAACAGTCTTTGTTAACATGAATATGTTTTCAATTTTTGATAGACTTGTCAGCAGGAAGACTGGACAATAATTAAAATGCTAAGTTTCCTCACATTTTTTAATAGCTTGTTAGTGATTGCCTACTTGATCAGCTGGGGAAAATTTCTTACTTAAAGGACTCATTAAATATGTGATGGGAACTATGGTTACAAACCTGCAATAGTATTTCAGCACTGTGATATACCACCCACAAGAGCGATTTTACTTTTCATTGTGCCAATTACGCTCATTTATTGTGATGGAAGATATAAAATCTGATCAATGACTTTCTGTATGGTCTTTCTGCAGAAGTTTTGTAGCTTTCTCCACATATCATTTCCAACTGTTCTGATCAGCTGTTGTTAAAAAGTGCACATGAAAAATTACTGTGAGAGTACGTTTTCTTGGACAAAATATTTATGTGACAGTTCCTCCCATTTCAACAATACCACCTTTAAACTTACTTCTACATAGTCCATAGCCTCTCTATTACTTCTGCCTGTCTCCATATGTATTTTATATTTTATGGAGATTCTCCTGGATTTTTAATAACTTTTCTCAGAGCATTTCAAAGGCAGCCTTTCCTGAGGATCACTGAAAGAATTTAACTGTGACATGAAAAATTCTCTTTGCTTTTCAAGATGTTTTTATTGTCTCTGTGAGCTTTGCTATATCTGTGTTTCTGATGATGATTTTATATGTTATTCCAGCAAATACCTGCTCATTCAGAAAAATAGTTGAATTTATCTTAAACAATTTTGATTGACACACAACATTAGAGTCCATATGTTTTAAACAGTAATAAAAATGTGCAGCTCTGCTTCATTTATTAATGTGAATCTTTTACTGGCATAACTTAACTTGCTACCTACCACAGATAGTTAAACTATCATGAACTAACATAACATTTAGAATTTGTTTTATTAATATATTATCATATCTGTCATTGTCTACAAAAGTGTTGTCTTTTAGACTTAAATCATTATTTATCACTCTTGTAGGAAAGTTAACAATTGTAGAGAGATTGAAAGAGTTCATTAAATTGCTTACATTTTCTGTTTTTGTTAATTACCAAGAAGCTACCATTCAAAAGATGAAGTATTATCATTTGTTGGAGTTTTCTATACAAATGAGTGAAAAATTAGGGAGGAAATGTCAAAAATAAATTTTCATTCACTAATTCTAATGCCATCTTATTTTGAGGTATCTCTTCATTCAATCCATCTGTCCTATTTAAATTAGAAAAACTATAAATTCACTCAAAAGTAAAAGCTCACAGGGAATTGGTGGCATTTCCAACAGAGTACTAAAAGCTTGTTCCCAACAGATAAGTAGGATTCTCAGCCACATGTGTAGTAGCACACTGAAACAGGGCATTTTTCCAGATAGACTGAAATATGTTATTGTTAAACCATTGCATAAAAAAGGTGATAGGTCTGATGCTAACAACTACCACCCAATCTCACTTCTGACAGATTTATCTAAAATTCTTCGAAGAGTAATGTATTCAAGAGTGCTATCATATATTTGTAAAAATGAAGTACTAACAAAATGACAGTTTGGTTTTCAGAAAGGCTTTTCAACAGAAAATGCCATATATGCTTTCACTAATCAAATATTAAATGCTGTGAATAACTGAACATCAGCCATTGGGATATTTTGTTATCTTTCAAATACGTTTGACTGTGTGCATCATGAAATTCTTCTACTCATAGATAATCTTAAGTATTGTGGTATGAGTGGGACAGTGCACAAATGGCTTAATTCATATTTAACTGTAAAAATGCAGAAGGTTGAAATTAATAGTACAGACAACCTGCAAAAATCAGCAGAGTCATTGAACTGTGGAGGTATCAAGAATGATGTCCCACAGTTTTCAGTCTTGGGTCTGTTATTGCTCTTTGTATATATATTAATGACTTGCCACTCTACATTCATGATGATGCAAAGCTAGTTCTTTTTGCTGATGATACAAGTATAGCAATCACACCCAACAAACAAGAATCAATTGAGGAAATTCCAAACAATGTCTTTCAGAAAATAATTAAGTGGTCCTCTTCAAATGGACTCTCATCCGAGCAATTCTGCTAGGCTATGTGTTTTTACCTATTTGATCCTCTGCTCCCTTCACTATTTCATCTCTCAAAGCTACCCATTGATCTCCTACCATATTACTCTCCCCTGTTCTAGACAATCATTGCCTAATGCTCCCACTGAAACTCTCAACAACCTCTCATTCTCTCAACTTATCCAGGCTCCATCTCCTTACCTATTTGCAAATTCTTTAGTTTTAATCTAAAGTTCATAACCAATAAATTGTAGTCAGTGTCCACATCTGCCCCTCAAAATGTCTTACAATTTAAAATGTGGTTCTGAAATCTCTGTCTTACGATTATATATTCAAACTGAAACCTTCCAGTTTCTCCAGGTCTCTTCCATGTATATAGCCTTCTTTCGTGACTCTTAAACCAAGTGTTAGCGATGATTCAATTATGCTCTGTGCAAAATTTTACCATGTGGCTTCCTCTTTCATTCCTTTCCCCCCAGTCCATATTCACCTATTATTTTGCCTTCTTCTCCTTTCTGTACAGTCGAATTCCAGTCCCTCTTCAGAATTAAATTTTCATCTCCCTTACTTGTCTGAATAATTTCCTTTATTTCAAAATTTTCATCTACCTTAACTGTCTGAATAACTTACTTTATCTCACCTTCCCCTACAGTCGAATTCCAGTCCCTCTTCACAATTAAATTTTCATCTTTCTTAACTATCTGAATAATTTCCTTTATCTCACCATACATTTCTTCAATCTCTTCATCATCTGCAGTTGGCGTATGAACTTCTACTACTGTGGTGGTTGACGGGTTTGTATCTTTCTTGGCTATGATAATGCGTTCACTATGCTGTTCATAGTAGCTTACCCGCATTTATATTTTCTTATTCATTATTAAATCTAATGGTGCATTACCTTTATTTGATTTAGTATTTATAGCCTTATATTCACCTAAACAGAAGTCCTGCTCCTCCTGTCGCCAAACTTCACTGATTTCCACTACGACAAGCTTCAACCTACCCATTTCCTTTATTAAATTTTCTAACCTACCTACCCAGTTAAGGGATCTAACATTCCAAGCTCCAATCTGTAGAACGCCAGTTTTGTTTTTCCTTAGGACAACATCCTCCTAAGTAGTCCCCCCCACCCCCTCATAGATATCTGAATGGGGGACTATTTTACCTCTGTAATATTTTACTCAAGAGGAGTCCATCATCATTTAACCATACAGTAGAGCTTCACACCCTCAGGGAAAATTACAGCTGCAGTTTCCCCTTGCTTTCAGCTGTTCGCAGTATCAGCACAGCAACGCTGTTTTGGTTGATGTTACAATGCCTGATCAGTCAATCGTCCAGATTGGTGCGCCTGCAACCACTGAAAGGGCTGCTGCCCCTCTTCAGGAACCTCAACAGATACCCCTCCGTTGTGGTTTCACCTATAGTACAGCTATCTGTATCACTGTGGTAGGCAAGCCATCTTACCAACAGCACGGTCCACGACTCACTGGGGGTGGGGTGGGGGTGAGGGGGGGTGAGTGTGGTAGTATATTTGCGTAAATGACACAATAAATCTGAGTACTCGTACTTCGATGCATCATCAGACGTGTTGCGCGTAATGAATACCAATTCAGCAATAGTGAACCAGATGTTGGGTTGATCTACTAAGAAGGGAAGCAGATTTGGAGGTGTACATGGCACCGTCAAAGTATTGTAGGGAAGGTGTCTGTTGATTAGATCTAGGTGTATCAACATGTGGAACCCCACTGATTGTCCGCTGTGCGGTGGAGCGGCCAAAAATGTTCTGGCGTGGCTCGCCCGGTCAAGCTCCGCCAACAGGTAGAAACAGATCCAGTGGGAGGGTGGAGTCAGATCCAGCCATTTCTCTGTAGGAGGAGAGTTGATCAGATCAGTTTCTGGGTGTGGTGAATGTTGTCATGGCGGAGGGAGTTTCGTGTGCACGCATGGTACAGTGGAAAAATTCAGTTACGCTTACACTTTCGGATGAGATATGTTCTGAATATTTTGTTGCACTATGATACAGTAATTCCCAAGTCTCCGGTCAATGGCGCGGCTTGACACAAAATTTTTCCTGCATCCCATTACTTGTTATCGGGTGGCAGGTGCAGTTGAAAGGGTTCCGATATACTTGATGCACAGTATGCTGAAACTCCATTGTGGTGGACAGATATGAGCGACCAGAGCCTTGACGACAAGTATGCCTGCCCTCATGTTACCATGCAGTCCAAAATAGGGCTATTGTCACATCACAATGCGCCATAAATGTGGGTATTGCACGATTAGATCATCTGGCCAAATGGAGAACCACAATGGAGTCCAATTAAAACTCTGTCAGGTGCTGATAATGCTGTTCCCACCTATTATGTATCGAACCACGCCTGGTAACACCACTACACACGAACAACACCAATGCAGTCTTGTGTCCATCCTACCTGTCAGAGGGAAGTGCAATTCTGTTCACTTACGTAACCGACGATAGTGAGTACTTGTACGATGCTATATCGACCTCTCACCATTTCTTTTGCATTGCAATGTAGCTTGCCTAGAAAATGTTGTTCCAAAGTTGCTTTAAAACGGTACTGCGTTATTATCAGAAGCTTTCCAAGGGAAAACCTTGTCTAGTACGAGAGCATAAACATATGAACTGAAAGTAATTCCAGTAAGCTTACACTTCAGTCTTTACCATCGCCATTGAAATAGTCCTTACAAATCTTGGCATTGCTGTTGACTGTGAAGTGATCGAAACTGGACTAACTGTGTAATGATGTCGAGAACTGATACTGTCTACATCTACATAGACACTCCGAAAGCCACCGAACGGCGCGTGGAGGAGGGTACCGTGCACCCACTACTAGTCATTTCCCTTCCTGTTTACTCGCAAATAGAACGAGGGAAAAACAACTTTCTGTATGTCTCCACATGATCCCTAATTTCTCGTATCTTATCTTCGTGCTCCTTACACTAAATGTATATTGGCGGCAGTAGAATCGTTCGGCAATAAGCTTCTCTAAATTTTCTCAATAATGCTTCTCGAAAAGAACATCGCCTTCCCTCCAAGGATTCCCATTTGACTTCTCGAATTATCTCTGTAATGCTTTCGTGTTGTTCGAACCTACCGGTAACAAATCTAGCAGCCTACCTCTGAATTGCTTCGATGTCTTCCTTTAATCCAACCTGGTATGGACCCAAAAAACTCGAGCAGTAGGTAGACTGGGTATGGTTGTGACAATTTTCATTTGATTCCCTATATTGTTGTTACTATGCGAGTTAGATGGAGTAAAAATGTTTTTTATAGTACAGTGTACATTTTTCTAAATGAAAATATTAAAATTTTGTCGCTAGTTACAATGGTTATCTCATAGAAGCAAATTAGAAAAAAAATGAAAAATGGCACAACCGACCACACCGCAAGGGCGGTTGTGACCGTACCTGGGGTCGGTAGTGACACGTTAAATATTGCATCAAAATAATATAAAATCAGTTTTATTGCAACTAATATCTAACATAATAGCAACATAATCTTCTTCTGTAAAAATTTAACTTTTATGCAACAAAAGAAATATAATCTTGGAACACTTCAATAGCTTGTAATTAATAAGGAACTCTAGCACCTATAGCTGTTATTATAACAGTCATCATATTACAATCAGCAAAAGAATTTAACTAAAATAGCAAACTATACAATATAATAAGTGTGTTGAAATACAAAACATATAAATAAATAGGAATTATAAAAACCAGTGAAACAAAAATCTTAAAATGTCTTATTCAAGGAAAATCTAAGCATTTGTGTAAATACAATCACAAAAAAACAAAGAACAGTAGAAATATAAGGTTGATTCTTAGTTCTAAAAGTGCAAAAGTACGACACTGAGATCAAGTCTGACTCATCACAATTATGACAAATGTAAAACCGACTGCCACCTGCGCACTCCAAGTGGGACCAGAGCTCACATTTTCCTTGGCATTTTATCCATTTTTCGCCAGGCCTACTTTTTGAATATAGGCCTAAGCAAACCAGACAGAAATAATCTTCTTCATCCGATGACGATGGTGGTATCTTCCTTTTCTTTGCTTTGTTTTTTCCTTTTCCTTTATTTATTCCTCTTGATTCAGTAAGATGTTTCTTTACCTGCTGAGCCTTCAATCGTTTTTCTTTTTCGTCATATTCTTGCCTAACTGCCTCTTTTTCAGGCGTGTCTGTATAAATGGTTGACTTTTTATTTCTGGAACCTCTTGTTTTTCTTTGCGGAACCTTAGGAAAAGGCCAAACAACTTCAGGCGAGAAAACTGGTGGAGTGGCTGAGAATGACGCAGTTAGCTCAATACTACTTGAACTTGGGATTGAAGATTTGCATAATAAAGAAGCTGAAAGTGGCTCCAATTCATCATTGCGTTCAGGATTGTTCTCTCCAGAGTCAGGTCTTTCTATTTCAGACGATGATGAAAAGCCAAATTCTTGTGTTAAAAACTGTGGTATTTCATTGTTAACTCCAGCATTGTTTTTCCCAGTCTCAGGGTTCAGTGTGTGCATTTCAAGAGATGGTGTTGCACAAGTGTTATTTTCTGTGTCAAGGTTTGCTCTGTCCGTAACAAAGGAAGACGTAAAGTCAGTTTCTTGAAATACATTACGATTATAGGGGTGAATACCAGTTTTGCAAAAACCAGCCTGAATGTTCGATTGTGTGAAAGCCAGAGGCATATCAGTTTTGATAATACCTGGTATATCGTAGATTGTCATTGTTTTTCCAGGGTGACTCCGCATCCAGCCATCACAAACAGTATTTATAGCTTTCTTGAAGGGTCCGAACACAGATCTATCCAAGGGTTGAAGTTTGTGCGAACAGTGTGGAGGAAATGAAAGCAATGTGATTCCATTTTCTTTACAAAAATCCAGTGTGTTGATGTGGATGTGTGAGGAATGGTTATCCAGCAATAGCAACTCTTTATGCGTTTGAGAAGCATTAGAGAATTTCTTAAAATGTTGGAGAAATACTAAGAACGATTCATCTTGCATCCATCCTGAAGGATTTGCAGTCCCAATTGATCCTACAGGCCCATCCCTAACAAAATGATCACGATAAGGTACCCGTGGAAATATAAATAGAGGAGGCATAGTATTCCCCAAGGCATGTACTGCAAAAGCAACTGTGACTAATGTGCCTCGCTCAGCTGAAGTAAGAGCTCCCACTTGGCGTACCCCACGTCTTGCTACTACCTTGTCAGGTTTTTGGACAGTAGTGACGCCTGTTTCGTCAACATTGTATATATCCTGTGGTTCAGATTTCTGTCTGTCCATAACAGTTTGCAAATTGTCATAAAAAGCTTTTACATTTGTTTTATTAAAGCTCGTTGCTCTTGAAAGGCTAGTTGCTTGAGCTACGCGAACAGAGAGTGAAGGATTCCTAGTCATGAATGAACGAAACCATTCCTCGCCAGCCATCTCATTCTCGAGCCAAGTAGCAGGTCGCTTCAGATTGTATTTAGTACTAAGTTCGAAAGCTAGCTTCCGCACCTCTTTCGGAGAAAGGCCAAAATATATTTCTGCGCATCGTGTTATATAAAGTGCCAGCTGCTGTTCCTGCTCCTCAGAGAACACTTTATTATGTGCGACATATCCCATGCTGACGCTGTCTTCATTCTGGCCTGCAGTGACTCCATCGCGTTTACGAATGTATAGTAGCAAAGACATGCGATTAACTTCGTGCATTTCCGCGGCTCTGCGTATAGAACTCCCGTTTTTCACTTCTTTATAAGCGTCTTCATATTTTGTAATGCCACACTGCCCTCTGTCAGTCTTCTTCAACATCTTTCTGGGCATCTAGAAAAAAATAATTATCTTCGTATCACAACGGTACCCAGAAAATATGTCACAACCGTACGCTTAAAACATGTCACAACCGTACCCAGAAAATATATCACAACCGTACCCAACGCACTCCTCCACAAGAAAAACATCGCAATGGCAATACAAAATTTTCTACGTGCGAAGTATGGCAAATGGTTCAAATGGCTCTGAGCACTATGGGACTTAACAGCTACGGTCATCAGTCCCCTAGAACTTAGAACTACTTAAACCTAACTAACCTAAGGACATCACACACATCCATGCCCGAGGCAGGATTCGAACCTGCGACCGTTGCAGTCGCGCGGTTCCGGACTGAGCGCCTAGAACCGCGAGACCACCGCGGCCGGCTTACGTGCGAAGTATGGTTCAAATGGCTCTGAGCACTATGGGACTCAACTGCTGTGGTCATAAGTCCCCTAGAACTTAGAACTACTTAAACCTAACTAACATAGGGACATCACACACATTCATGCTCGAGGCAGGATTCGAACCTGCGACCGTAGCGCGTGCGAAGTAATCACTGATATTAAACTACTAATGTTTACCGTTTAACGAGAAGAAACTCTCATTACTTTATCAGTACACATATAACAACAATCATTAAAAGAAATGGAATCAAGAAAAGTACTTTTGACTGTTGAAAAGTAATGTAGACCGCTGCTAGCGTTATTGTCGCGCGACGGCTGACGCAATACTGGCCACTGGCCACTGTTTCTACGTTTCGATACAGTGTATCGATACGTGGAACTGTTACAGTGTTTCGGAACGGCTGTGGTTCACTGTTTCGAAACAGTGGTGTTTGATTCCGCTCCTGTCTCGGATAACCGCACCAGATTGGATCTCGAGGACACAGAAACTGTATCGTTGTTTCAAAATATGGCTGTTTCAGTCCACCTGCGCTTGGAACGGACTAATTGTATCGAAACAGTGATGTTCCATTCCGCTCTGTGTCGTACGAGATTTGGGCTCGGCACAGATACTGAAACACAACATAACACTTCATGAAACACTTTCAAAAGTGTCGAAATCTTTTTGACAGGCAATAGCATGAAGCTTAAGATATCCGAAAATAAAGCTTCGTTTCTAGCTGACTGTCCTATTACGAAATGGCGTAACATCTGCTTTATGAACACTAACCGAACAATAAAACAACGTATACTATTCAGATTCAAAATAATAAATATGTGAAAATCATTTGATTAAATTACACTTTTTTTATAACATACACTTCTCTTTTCATGCACAGTAATCGTATTAAAAAACGCAACTAAGCCTACAACATTTTGAATAAAAAAAGGTGTAGAGTGACAGTTATTAGACATATACATAAATTTGATCTAGCTATAATTGCAAACAATCTGTTTGACATATCACTGATATTGTAATTGTGAACGGGAAGGGCTGGGAAGCATGGTAACTTTATAGTAACGGTTCGAAACACCTTGAAAGACAAAATTTTTTCTGTTATATTTTGTTATTTATTCGAATTATTTGGCGTTTTTTGTGAGTCTATAGTCACTGTGCCTATTATCCACAATGATTCCCTTTGTGTACATGGAAATTAGCAGGATGGGTATATTACCCATACTAACGGAATGTGGGAATCCCAGTAGCATATCCGTTGTTTCTGCAGTTTGCTCCTATCTCCAGTTCCATTCGTGGTGGTTCTTCTGTCTTCAGCTACGGCTGTCTTCAGCAAATTGAAAAGTATGAAAGTCACACGACACGAAAGCAGCGCATTTGCTGCAGGAAATACGAAACTGCCGAGACGCCCAAGTGACAGTTTCATACTTTCTGCGAAATGATTAGCGCTCTCGCACCTCATTTGTGTTTATATGGACATACTTTTACAGTAGACATTCAAGATGATAAAATGTGTAGGTTTATCAGATTACAAAACACAAACTGTTTCACTGTGTCGGAACAGCGTATCGAAACATTACATTGTACTGTTTCATTTGTTTCGAAACAGTTAAGTGTTTCAGTTTGCCCATCTCTACTGTGACACAAGTCCAGACAGGCACGCCGCTTTTGTCTCCCTCCCACTCTCCACGTTATTCTTTTTTATTTGGCTAATATGGCGACTGTCTCAACCGTACCCTGGCACAACCGTACCCAGTCTACCCTACTCAGGAATAGGTCTCACCACCGTTCTATATGCGGTCTCCTTTGCAGATGAAGCAAGCTTACTTACAATTCTCCCAATAAACCGAAGCCGACCATTCGCCTTCCCTGCCACAGTCCTCACATACTCGTTCCATTTCATATCGCTTTGCAACGATGGGCCCAAATATTTAAACGGCGCGACTGTGTCGAGCAGTACACTACTAATGCTGTATCTGAATTTTACGGGTTTGTTTTCCCTACTCACCCGCATTACTGAAAGGTGACAAGCAGTTACAGTTGAGCAAATACGTGGTAAATGTTTTCGTTATACAATTATGGCAAATATAGTATACCTGATAAATAAAAAGACATTTTAATTATGTAAGATTACTATCACCGATATGAACATCTCCAAAGAATAATTATCTGGATACTGATCGCTGGTTATTATGTTACTAACTATGCGAGAGCAAATATTCCGTATCAGGATGGTTAGCCCTGGTATGTCGCACGTGGTAACACTTCAACAATTTGTGTCTTAACTACACTACCGGAAATTGAAATAAGAACACCGTGAATTCATTGTCCCAGGAAGAGGAAACTTTATTGACACATTCCTGGGGTCAGATACATCACATGATCACACTGACAGAACCACAGGCACATAGACACAGGCAACAGAGCATGCACAATGTCGGCACTAGTACAGTGTATATCCACCTTTCGCAGCAATGCAGGCTGCTATTCTCCCATGGAGACGATCGTAGAGATGCTGGATGTAGTCCTGTGGAACGGCTTGCCATGCCATTTCCACCTGGCGCCTCAGTTGGACCAGCGTTCGTGCTGGACGTGCAGACCGCGTGAGACGACGCTTCATCCAGTCCCAAACATGCTCAATGGGGGACAGATCCGGAGATCTTGCTGACCAGGGTAGTTGACTTACACCTTCTAGCGCACGTTGGGAGGCACGGGATACATGCAGACGTGCATTGTCCTGTTGGAACAGCAAGTTCCCTTGCCGGTCTAGGAATGGTAGAACGATGGGTTCGATGACGGTTTGGATGTACCGTGCACTATTCAGTGTCCCCTCGACGATCACCAGTGGTGTACGGCCAGTGTAGGAGATCGCTCCCCACACCATGATGCCGGGTGTTGGGCCTGTGTGCCTCGGTCGTATGCAGTCCTGATTGTGGCGCTCACGTGCACGGCGCCAAACACGCATACGACCATCATTGGCACCAAGGCAGAAGCGACTCTCATCGTTGAAGACGACACGTCTCCATTCGTCCCTCCATTCACGCCTGTCGCGACACCACTGGAGGCGGGCTGCACGATGTTGGGGCGTGAGCGGAAGACGGCCTAACGGTGTGCGGGACCGTAGCCCAGCTTCATGGAGACTGTTGCGAATGGTCCTCGCCGATACCCCAGGAGCAACAGTGTCCCTAATTTGCTGGGAAGTGGCGGTGCGGTCCCCTACGGCACTGCGTAGGATCCTACGGTCTTGGCGTGCATCCATGCGTCGCTGCGGTCCGGTCCCAGGTCGACGGGCACGTGCACCTTCTGCCGACCACTGGTGACAACATCGATGTACTGTGGAGACCTCACGCCCCACGTGTTGAGCAATTCGGCGGTACGTCCACCCGGCCTCCCGCATGCCCAGTATACGCCCTCGCTCAAAGTCCGTCAACTGCACATACGGTTCACGTCCACGCTGTCGCGGCATGCTACCAGTGTTAAAGACTGCGATGGAGCTCCGTATGCCACGGCAAACTGGCTGACACTGACGGCGGCGGTGCACAAATGCTGCGCAGCTAGCGCCATTCGACGGCCAACACCGCGGTTCCTGGTGTGTCCGCTGTGCCGTGCGTGTGATCATTGCTTGTACAGCCCTCTCGCAGTGTCCGGAGCAAGTATGGTGGGTCTGACACACAGGTGTCAATGTGTTCTTTTTTCCATTTCCAGGAGTGTATATTCTAGCCTCAGCTTTTCCACTGAAAAGCAGGTATTATGAGATCTGAGGTCTAGTCATAGTTACCCGTTTTCAACTACACTTTAAGGTCTGTTCGGACGGTGTTTTTCTTATTTATTTTTTTGTCCTACTCGATGGCCAGATTGAAAGCGAATCTAGTGCATATTTGTAAGGAGTAAGTCTCAATCAATTAAATTTAGGAGGTTATGGGTAACTAAATGTTAAGATTACAATGAATCACTATAAGTCCATCTCCCTGACTTGATTAAATTGATAGTAAAAACTCTCATATTAACACATAAAATATTTAAAAATCAAATTATCTTTCATGATCAGATGGCTTTGAAAAAGCCAGAGGGAAAGGTTGTATGTGTTGCACTAAATAACGTTAGTATCGCAACTGAGAAACTATTGAACATTGATTTACATATTTAAATAACAAAATCAGCATGAACTAAAATGAAAGGCGCAAAGGAATGCGTGATATTCATTACAGTACCTGCTTCATAAACCGCGTCTCAACTTGTGGGAACAATATAGGATAAGTAAGAATGAAAGGATTCGTCAAACTATACGCACACGTACTTTCGTTCCAATAATCTACACGCAGAAAGAAGCAACCATAAGGATAATACTATACATCTACATACATACTCGATAAGCCACCATATGGCGCTTGGCGAGGTACCACTACTAATTATTATTTCCTTTCTTGTTCCACTCGCAAATAGAGTGAGGGAGAAACGACTATCTATAGGCCTCTGAATGAGGCCTAATTCCTCGTATCTTGTATTCGTGGTCCTGATGCGAAATGTATGTTGGCGGAAGAAGAATAGTGCTGCAATCAGCTTTAAATGCGGTTCTCTAAATTTTCTCAGTCGTGTTCCTCGAAAAGAACGTCAGCTTCCATGCAGAAATTCCTATTTGAGTTTCCGAAGTATCTCCGTAACACATGCGAGTTGTTCAAACCTACTGGTAACAAATTTGGCAGCCCGCCTCTGAATTGCTTCGATGTCTTCCTTTAATCGGTCCTTGGACAGATCCCAAACACTCGAGCAGTACTCGAGAATAGTTTACACTAGCGTCCTATATTCGGTCTCCTTCAGACATGAACGCCACTTTCCTAAAATTCTCCCAATAAACCAAATTAGACCGATCGCCTTCTGTACCACAATCCTCACATGCTCGTTCCATTTCATATCGCTTTGCGACGTTACGCCCAGATATTTAAACGACGTGACTGTGTCAAGCATAACACTACTATTGCTTTATCCGAACATTATGGAGTTGTTTTACCTATTAACTTCATTAATTTACATTTTTCTACATTTAGAGCTAGCTGCCATTCATCACACCAGCTAGGAATTACGTCCAAGTCGTCTTGTATCCTCCTACAGTCACTCAACGATGACACCATTCTGCACACAATAGCATCATCAGCAAACAGTCGCAGATTGCTGCTCACCCTGTCAACCAGATCATTTACACTACTGGCCATTAAAATTGCTACATCAAGAAGAAATGCAGATGATAAACGGGTGTTCATTGGACAAATATATTATGCTAGAACTGACACGTGATTACATTTTCGCGCAATTTGGGTGCATAGATCCTGACAAATCAGTACCCAGAACAACCACTTCTGGCCGTAATAATGGCCTTGATACGCCTGGGCATTGAGTGAAACAGAGCTTGGATGGCGTGTACAGGTACAGCTGCCCATGCAGCTTCAACACGATACCACAGTTCATCAAGAGTAGTGACTGGCGTATTGTGACGAGGCACTTGCTCAGCCAACACAGACCAGACGTTTTCAATTGGTAAGAGATCTGGAGAATGTGCTGGCCAGGGCAGCAGTCGAACATTTTCTGTATCCAGAAAGGCCCGTACAGGACCTGCAACATGCGGTCGTGCATTATCCTACTGAAATGTAGGGTTTCGCAGGGATCGAATGAAGGTTAGAGCCACGGGTCGTAACACATCTGAAATGTAACGTCCACTGTTCAAAGTGCCGCCAATGCGAACAAGAGGTGACCGAAACGTGTAACCAATGGCATCCCATACCATCATGCCGGATGACACGCCAGTATGGCGATGACGAATACATGCTTCCAATGTGCGTTCACCGCGATGTCGCCAAACACGGATGCGACCATCATGGTCCCGTAAACAGAACCTGGAGTCATCCGAAAAAATGACGTTTTGCCATTCGTGCACCCATGTTCGTCGTTGAGTACACCATCGCAGGCGCTCCTGTCTGTGATGCAGCGTCAAGGGTAACAGCAGTCGTGGTCTCCGAGCTGATAGTCCATGCTGCTGCAAACATCGTCGAACTGTTCGTGCAGATGGTTGTTGTTTTGCAAACGTCCCCATCTGTTGACTCAGGGATCGAGACGTGGCTGCACGATCCGTTACAGCCATTGCGGATAAGATGCCTGTCATCTCGACTGCTAGTGATACGAGGCCGTTGGGATCCAGCACGGCGTTCCGTATTACCCTCCTGAACCCACCGATTCCATATTCTGGTAACAGTCATTGGATCTCGACCAACGCGAGCAGCAATGTCGCGATACGATAAACCGCAATCGCGATAGGCTACAATCCGACCTTTATCAAAGTCGGAAACTTGATGGTACGCATTTCTGCTCCTTACACGAGGCATCACAACAACGTTTCACCAGGCAACGCCGGTCAATTATTGTTTGTGTATGAGAAATCGGTTGGATACTTTCCTCATGTCAGTACGTTGTAGGTGTCGCCACCGGCGCCAACCTTGTGTGAATGCTCTGAAAACCTAACCATTTGCATATGACAGCATCTTCTTCCTGTCGGTTAATTTTCACAGCTGTAGCACGTCATCTTCGTGTTGTAGCAATTTTAATGGCCAGTAGTGTATGTACACAGAAAATGACAACGGACTCATCACACTTCCCAGGGGCCCTGCTGACGATACACTTGTCTCTGATGAACACTCGCCGTCGAGGACAACACGCTGGCTTCTATTACTTTTTAGATGCCTCTGTGCGTGCTGTAATTAACCTAATCTTGTCCTCATGATCCCTATGCTAGCGATATATAGGGGGCTCTAGTATATTCCTAGGCTCTTCATTTAAAACCGGTTTTTGAAACTTCATCAGTAGATTTTCTCGGGATAGTTTCCTTGTATTTGCAAGAGTCTGCCAATTCAGTTCTTTCAACATCCAGTGACACTCTCCCGTGGGTCAAACAAACTTGTGCCCATTCTTGCTGCCCTCCTCTTTATACCTTCGATAACCCCTGTTAGAACTGTTTGGTACAGGTCTCATACACTCGAGCATTATTCTACGATGGGTCGCACAAGTGATATGTAAGCAATCTTCTTCGTAGACTGGTTGCACTTCCCTGGTATTCTACCAGTAAACCGAAGTCTACCACCTGCTTTACCCACGACTGTGCCTATGCGATCGTTCCACTTCATGTCCCAACTAAGTGTTACACCTAAGTATTTGTAAGAGTTTACAGATTTCGACTGTGACTCACTAGTATTATATTCGTAGGTTATTATGTTTCTTCGTTTTGTGAAGTGTACAATACCCCTTCCACCACTTTGAAATGTTATCAAGGTCTGACTGAATATTTGTACTGTTTCGTTCAGACTGTACTTAGTTGTACATAACTGCATCGTCTGTGAAAAATCTACATCTACATCTACATTTATACTCCGCAAGCCACCCAACGGTGTGTGTCGGAGGGCACTTTACATGCCACTGTCATTACCTCCCTTTCCTGTTCCAGTGGCGTATGGTTCGCGGGAAGAATGACTGCCGGAAAGGCTCCGTGCGCGCTCGAATCTCTCTAATTTTACATTCGTGATCTCCTCGGCAGGTATAAGTAGGGGGAAGCAATATATTCGATACCTCATCCAGAAACGCACCCTCTCGAAACCTGGACAGCAAGCTACACCACGATTCAGAGCGCCTCTCTTGCAGAGTCTGCCACTTGAGTTTGCTAAACATCTCCGTAACGCTATCAGGCGACAGTGCGGAACTGTATCGAACGCCTTCCGGAAGTCAAGGAAAATAGCATCTACCTGGGAGCCTGTATCTAATATTTTCTGGGTCTCATGAACAAATAAAGCGAGTTGGGTCTCACGAGATCGCTGTTTCCGGAATCCATGTTGATTCCTACATAGTAGATACTGGGTTTCCAAAAACGACATGATACTCGAGCAAAAAACATGTTATAAAATTCTACAACAGATCGACGTCAGAGATATAGGTCTATAGTTTTGAACATCTGCTCGACGACCCTTCTTGAAGACTGGGACTACCTGTGCTCTTTTCCAATCATTTGGAACCTTCCGTTCCTCTAGAGACTTGCGGTACACGGCTGTTAGAAGGGGGGCAAGTTCTTTCGTGTACTCTGTGTAGAATCGAATTGGTATCCCGTCAGGTCCAGTGGACTTTCCTCTGTTGAGTGATTCCAGTTGCTTTTCTATTCCTTGGACACTTATTTCGATGTCAGCCATTTTTTCGTTTGTGCGAGGATTTAGAGAAGGAACTGCAGTGCGATCTTCCTCTATGAAACAGCTATGGAAAAAGGTGTTTAGTATTTCAGCTTTACGCGTGTCATCCTTTGTTTCAATGCCATCACCATCCCGGAGTGTCTGGATATGCTGTTTCGAGCCACTTACTGATTTAACGTAAGACCAGAACTTCCTAGGATTTTCTGTCAAGTCGGTACATAGAATTTTACTTTCGAATTCACTGAACGCTTCACACATAGCCCTCCTTACGCTAACTTTGACATCGTTTAGCTTCTGTTTGTCTGAGAGGTTTTGGCTGCGTTTAAACTTGCAGTGAAGCTCTCTTTGCTTTCGCAGTAGTTTCCAAACTTTGTTGTTGAGCCACGGTGGGTTTTTCCCGTCCCTCACAGTTCTACTCGGCACGTAAGTTACTACTAGTATTGTCCGCAAGATCGTTAATGTAAAACTTTAATACCCAACACATTTCTCTATGTTACACCCAAAGCTACTTCTACACCTGTCGATGATTCTCCATCCGAGATAACATACTGTGTCGTCCCTAATGAGAAATCCTCAATCCAGTACATATTTTGTCTGATACTTTTGATAACAAGCGTAGATATGATACTGAGTCAAATGCTTTACAGAAATTGAGAAATACTGTATCCACCTGCCTGCCTTGACCTATGGCATTCAGAATGTCATGTGAGAAAAGTATGAGTTGGGTTTCAAATGATCTATGTTTTTGAAATCCATGCTGTTTGGCATATAGGACGTTATTCTGTTCGAGATACCTCATAATGTTTGAGCTTAGAATAAGTTCTAAAATTCTATAAGAAATAGATCAAGGATAAAGGGCCGTAGTTTTGTGGATCACTTCTGCTACCTTTCTTGTAGACAGGTGTGACCTGTGCTTTTTTCCAGCTACTGAGTACAGAGGGACTAACTCAGCCGAAAATAGAGTGCAGAATCTGACGGGATTCCATCATGCCCTGGAGCTTTGTTCAGTTTTAACGATTCCACCTGTTTATCGACGCCTCTGACATTAATATCTATTTCACTCATCTTTCTATTGGTACGAGAATTAACCTGAGGCAGTAATCCTGGATTTTCTTTTATAAAGGAACTTTTGAAAACAAAATTAAGCATTTCTACTTTCGTTTTGCTACTCAGAATTCCAGTTCCTGTCTCGTTCATGAGTGACTGGTGTTCCACTAATAGTCTTTACATATGACCAGAATTTCTTTCAGATTTGTGGAAGATCATTTAACAATATTCCCTTTAGGTAGTCATTGACGGCTTCATGCACTTGTGGAGCGGCGGGCTATAATTTTATATGTTGCTTTGCCGTCTTCCTCACGCGAGCCTGGCAACTACTTTTATGGTCAGCCAGAAAGCGATGGAGAACATACTGACCATAGTTTCCAGTCTGGTCCAGACCACCGAAAGAAATATTTATATTCTCTTTCTACTTGTCGGGATCAGGACTATGATTATAAATGAAGGTACAAAGTTCTAGTTCATACATATATTTAGTAAAGTATCTCTCGCGTAACACTTTGAAAATCATTATGTTCAATTGACAGTAAATCTCTCTATTCTAAACAGCACAACTAGCAGTTCAGAGGCGACATCTACGGTACGTTCCTACCAAATTGTCTTTCGCCTTGACTACTAATACTCAAACAAATGATCCAGATAAATGCTCGCCACAAAACTGGAAATATTAGTCACCACTTGCCACGCAGATCTGTGATTATCACGGACTGCACACTAACTGTTACTTTAGAGAAATCCAAGCGATCCAGGACAGTCCTCGAGGGTTCACTGTCAGTTATTACAGAAAATACGCGTTTTGTCACAGCCCGTCTCCGACGTCTTCAGAGGCAGAGCGAAGTCCGACGTTTAATAGACGCGGATCCTACAGTGGCTTATTGTGAAGTGAACCTTCTTTCTGCCTCTTGGGTTGTATTTACACACACATCAAAAAACGTTTTGTATCACATCGGTTCAGAGATTTCCGGAACCAGTACAGAAAATTGGAATAGAGATCAACATAAACACCATTTCCGCCCTTCTTATTTGTCATGAAAACCACACATTGCATGTTGTACCACCATACAGCGAGACCTTCAGAGGCGGTGGTCCAGATTGCTGTACACACCGGTATGTCTAAAACCCAGTAGTACGTACTCTTGCATTAATGCATGCCTGTATTCGTCGTGGCATACTATCCACAAGTTCATCAAGGCACTGTTGCTACAGATTGTCCCACTCCTCAACGGCGATTCGGCGTAGATCCCTCAGAGTGGTTGGTGGGCCACGTCGTCCATAAACAGCCCTTCTCAATCTATCCCAGACATGTTCGGAAGGGTTGATGTCTGGAGAACATGTTGGCCACTCTAGTCGAGCGATGTCGTTATCCTGAAAGAAGTCATTCACAAGATGGGCACGATGGGGGTGCGAATTGTCGTCCATGAAAACGAATGCCTCGCCAATATGCTGCAGATATGTTTGCACTATCGGACGGAGGATGGCATTCACGTATCCTACAGCCATTATGTCTGGAGAACATGTTGGCCACTCTAGTCGAGCGATGTCGTTATCCTGAAGGAAGTCATTCACAAGATGGGCACGATGGGGGTGCGAATTGTCGTCCATGAAAACGAATGCCTCGCCAATATGCTGCAGATATGTTTGCACTATCGGACGGAGGATGGCATTCACGTATCCTATAGCCATTACAGCGCCTTACATGAACACCAGCGGCGTAAGTCGGCCCCACATAATGCCACCCCAAAACAGCAGGGAACTTCCACCTTGCTGCACTCGCTGGACAGCGTGTCTAAGGCGTTCAGCCTGACCGGGTTGCCTCCAAACACGTCTCCGACGATTGTCTGGTTGAAGGCATATGCAACACTCATCGGTGAAGAGAACGTGATGCCAATCCTGAACGGTCCATTCGACATGTTGTTGGGCCCATCTGTATCGCGCTGCATGGTGTCGTAGTTCCAAAGATGCACCTCGCTATCGACGTTGGGAGTGAAGTTGCGCTTCATGCAGCCTATTGCGACAGTTTGAGTCGTAACATGACCTCCTGTGGCTGCACGAAAAGCATTATTCAACATGGTGGCGTTGTTCTCAGTGTTGCTCCGAGCCATAATCCGTAGGTAGCGGTCATCCACTGCATTAGTAGCCCTTGGGCGGCCTGAGAGAGGCATGTGATCGACAGTTCCTGTCTCTCTGTATCTCCTCCATGTCCGAACAACATCGGTTTGGTTCACTCCGAGGCGCCTGAACACTTCCCTTCCTGGCACAAAGTAACAATACGGACGCGATGGAACCGCGGTATTGACCGTCGAGGCATGGATGAACTACAGACAACACGAGCCGTGTACCTCCTTCCTGTTGGAATGACTGGAACTGATCAGCTGTCGGAGCCCCTGCGTCTAATGGGCGCTGCTGATGCATGGTTGTTTACATCTTTGGGTGGGTTTAGTGACATCTCTGGACAGGCAAAGGGACTGTGTCCGTGATAAAATACCCACAGTCCTCTGGGAACCAGGGTGATACAAAACTTTTTTTGATATGTGCCGCAGCGGACGGCCAAGGGAACATCTGCTGTCATCTGCCTTAAGCACACGGCAGTAGTTTCTGGACGACCGCTTTCTCGGACACATAATCTTCAATAACAAAGTTATAATTAATTTAGAATCGTCTTAAATTTTATCTGCATTCAGGTAAGTTGTTTGAAATCATAGCATAAGTTTCAGCTTGCTTTATTAACAACTTTGCCTTCTCGAATTTTTATAGTGAAACTAACGGTAGATCGTTACCTCTGAACTATAACTTTAGTAGAACTTGTATTGGCTGTTATTAATACTACAATTCTAAAATTTGTTATAGCTCTATTATTTAGTAGGTTTTATCATGGGCTGTAACCTAAAATTTTCTATCATTACAATTACAGGTATTTAATGGGTATATTTTAGTTACAAATTTGGTTTTCGTTAAATTACTCAAAAGCTATAAGAGGTAGCTTAATGTGGTCTTTTAATTATTATTTTTAGGTTGACCTGAAGCATCATAGAAATTTTTACTTTTCTTAGTCTAATATTTAGCGCCTTCAATTTTTCTTAAAAACGTGGATTTCGACTGTAATTTTTATTCTATTACGCTGAAACTTACACCACTTATTTATGACCTCCATAGGCCAATTATGACCAAATTCTGGCTTTCTAGCTTGATTATTTAGCCCCACTTGTTTTTTTCTTAGAACTGTATTTTATTATTAAGACTTGACATTTAAAGTGTTATTATATTAAAGTATATGTTGACAAAGTTTGAATATACAATTTTGACTTTTAGTTTCATACTTAATTATGGTGCAATACTTGTGCGCTACGCGCGGGCGCGTTAAGGTGACGTGGCGCTATTAGCAGTGAACTGAGGGAAGTCCCGGCACACTCGCTCGCCTCTGTGCCTCACAGAAGATACAGCGCTTGTTTCGCTTTACACTGCTCTCTTGACTGTCGAACGCGTTTCATTCAGCATCTCTCTATCCGTTTGATATCTATTACGCAGTACTCTCTGTTTCTTTAGAAGTTTCTTTACATTGACTGTATACCATGGAGGATCGCTCCCATCATGAACTGTTCTACTGGATCCATATCTATTCAGTGCATGGTCAACTATACTTTTGAACTTGAGCCATAGTTCTGCATGCCGTTCAGATATAGTTCGCAGTATATCATGGGACAAAAGGGCAAGCTGAATTTCTCTGGAGCGATGCTTTCTAAAACCGTGCTGATTCGTGGACGTAAGTTTCTCAGTCTCAACAAAGTTTATTGTATTTGACAATATGTTCAAGTATTCTGCAGCGAACCGATATAGCTGTTCTAACGCAAGACGCTGTACGGAGTGTCGACATGTTGCCTTAGACACCAGATCTGCCTTCAATGGAGTACATATTGGACATCGTCCGACGACAACTTCAGCATAATCCACAACCGCCATTAACCGTCCCTGTAGTAACCGACCAAGAGCAACAGGCATGGAGCTACGTCCCACAAACTGCCATGCTTACATTCAACATTCTGGAGGTTACACCGGCTATTAATGTATTAGCATTTCACATTTGCAATGGCTTACCTCACGCTTATATTAAACTGTAATCTTGCAATGTTAATCACTTAAATATGTTACCTAGACAAATGTACTTCCGAAATTTCATTACTTTACTTCACATTAATTATTTTCTGGTGTTGCGATTTTGTCCGTCACTGTATAAAGGGTCGCGTAACCTACGAAACACATTTTGTTCTATATATTAATCTTCCTGTCTTTTAATTAAAAATCAACAGCACTTATAGCAAACCTGAAACTGCCAATGTTTAGTTCAGGCTTTATTCGAGAATTGTTGATTTGTAACATTAAATAGAAGGATGTTGCAGTAAACATTAAAAAAACACAATTTTTCATAAAACGCTAGAAAACATAATTTCCTCAAAAAATGCAAAATTGAAAAACATAAAAAACAAAATATATTAAACATCACTTCAGTGCTTCATTGAATTTATGTACTCGTAAAACATGTTAGTGGCATTCGTAAACAACTTTCGCATTTATCAATAATTACAGAAAACTCTTGCCTTTGATCATGATGATAAACGTTATATATACGCAAAATAACAACAATAGTTGTATAGATTCTTTTATGTTTGTACATTTCAGGGGACTGGTCCATGAATACCAGGGGAAACCTTGAAAAAATTTTCAGTTTTCTAAATAGTATAATTCAAAGAATAAAATTTGTAAGCCCATATAATGATTCCCATCTTTTAAGACATCTTTTGGGAACATTTTATGTATGAACCACAGCTTTAGCTCTCACACTTTATTTAATCGTATTTTTTTGTGCAAGTGAAATAAACCATGCTAATTATTTATGTACATCATAGGTATGCATTACTCAAAATACAAAGTAGAAGGTTTATTTCTTCCTGTATTTTATTTACACTATTATCCCGAAAGCACGCTACTGAAAAGATGGTGCCGTCATAAACTGTGGTACAAAAAATTTTTAAGTATGATTATCAAAAATTCTGGAAATGAAGTCAAGGTTTTTCTTCAAAAAAGCACTTTATTTTCAAAGTTAAGTCACAAGGGTAGTCTACCTTATAGTTAAGTATGTTTTAAGACAGTATACAAAATTTCAGCTCTGTATCCTTAAATTGCAAAAAATGTAGCAGGCCAAGGGGTGTGAGGTAACGGGCGAGTTGTGGCGCCCTGGAAATGTTCTACGGTCGAAGTCGAGGCGGCCGAGCAGGACGCTCGTCAAAGCCGCGGCTCGTTAGCGACCTCGTGATACCGATAACAGCTGGACCACGTGGGGCCAAACGTTAGCCGGGGTCCAGGCGTGGTGCGGCTGAGAATTCCATGGTGACGCTTTGTCAATGAAAGAGACTTGTATGCCGGGAGGGCCAAAGATGGCGGACTGTGTGAAACCTTAATGGCAGACATTTCACAGTTCGTATAGAAATTAATAGTAGCCAGATGAATCGTGATACCTCAAAAAGAAACATGTATATTACTATTATTTGCACGAAGATTCTGTTGGTGTAATCAGATTTTAGTATCTGACGGTAAATTATACAAGTAACACCCAGCAACGAATTTCCAAAATCTAAACGGTCCTCCCGATTTCGACGATCTACGTGTCCTTATAAAGCTATTAGTGTAAACCTAAATTGGTATAAATTACAGGCATGTAACTTAAATAGTACTTGAATTATTGGAGGTCAAAGTGGCCGATTACTATCGATCGCGTCAGGCCATAAGTACTCCTCAGTGACACGAAAAAACGGTAGCAGCATGCTTGTAAATATATTTATTCATCTATGTCCTTGTTTATAGCCGATATATACTAGTCATGAAGAAATTGTTTAAATATTTACCGTGTTTTAGAAAGCACAGAGACATTAGACTACTGACCTACCTTTTGCTCTATTCCTTTGATCTATGTTTATTTAATTTGTTTATGTACAGGGTTATTACAAATGATTGAAGCGATTTCACAGCTCTACAATAGCTTTATTATTTGAGATATTTTCACAATGCTTTGCACACACATACAAAAACTCAAAAAGTTTTTTTAGGCATTCACAAATGTTCAATATGTGCCCCTTTAGTGATTCGGCAGACATCAAGCAGATAATCAAGTTCCTCCCACACTCGGCGCAGCATGTCCGCATCAATGAGTTCGAAAGCATCGCTGATGCGAGCTCGCAGTTCTGGCACGTTTCTTGGTAGAGGAGGTTTAAACACTGAACCTTTCACATAACCCGACAGAAAGAAATCGCATGGTGTTAAGTCGGGAGAGCGTGGAGGCCATGACATGAATTGCTGATCATGATCTCCACCATGACCGATCCATCGGTTTTCCAATCTCCTGTTTAAGAAATGCCGAACATCATGATGGAAGCGCGGTGGAGCACCATCCTGTTGAAAGGTGAAGTCGGCGCTGTCGGTCTCCAGTTGTGGCATGAGCCAATTTTCCAGCATGTCCAGATACACGTGTCCTGTAACGTTTTTTTCGCAGAAGAAAAAGGGCCGTAAACTTTAAACCATGAGATTGCACAAAACGCGTTAATTTTTGGTGAATTGCGAATTTGCTGCACGAATGCGTGAGGATTCTCTACTGCCCAGATTCGCACATTGTGTCTGTTCACTTCACCATTAAGAAAAAATGTTGCTTCATCACTGAAAACAAGTTTCGCACTGAACGCATCCTCTTCCATGAGCTGTTGCAACCGCGCCGAAAATTCAAAGCGTTTGACTTTGTCATCGGGTGTCAGGGCTTGTAGCAATTGTAAACGGTAAGGCTTCTGCTTTAGCCTTTTCCGTAAGATTTTCCAAACCGTCGGCTGTGGTACGTTTAGCTCCCTGCTTGCTTTATTCGTCGACTTCCGCGAGCTACGCGTGAAACTTGCCCGCACGCGTTCAACCGTTTCTTCGCTCACTGCAGGCCGACCCGTTGATTTCCCCTTACAGAGGCATCCAGAAGCTTTAAACTGCGCATACCATCGCCGAATGGAGTTAGCAGTTGGTGGATCTTTGTTGAACTTCGTCCTGAAGTGTCGTTGCACTGTTATGACTGAATGATGTGAGTGCATTTCAAGCACGCTTTCTCGGCTCCTGTCGCCATTTTGTCTCACTGCGCTCTCGAGCGCTCTGGCGGCAGAAACCTAAAGTGCGGCTTCAGCCGAACAAAACTTTATGAGTTTTTCTACGTATCTGTAGTGTGTCGTGACCATATGTCAATGAATGGAGCTACAGTGAATTTATGAAATCGCTTCAATCATTTGTAATAGCCCTGTATTTAATGGTGTGTGTTAGAGCGTGTTTATGGTCCAGCCGTAGGAATATTTACTTAATTTCAAGTTATTTAAGTGTAAATCCGGTATTTCGAATGTGTTTCAATACGTTTGTGAGTGTACATTTGCTTGGAGACATAGAGGGAGCGCTATAGCCAACCACAGCGCTCGTGAATGGGGAGACTGGATGGAAGCGAGTTCGGGAGAGAGGACACGGTAATTTGGAAGAGGGCGGCGCGAGAAAGGGTGCGCCACACGACACAGGAAGTGCTGGACGCGACGGCGCGGCGGCGGCGGACGCTCAGTCACGGCAGAGACTTGCAGAGTGTGGAGCGGTTTGCGCGTGGTCGCGAGAGATGGAAATACTTCCGGGTGCGAACTCGTGAACTTGTGAGACTTCTGAGGAGTCTACAGTGAAGAAGTAGTGTGCGTTTAGAAGCGAATATCTCGCGAGCTGTCTTGTTGTTCATAACTAATTATGTGCTGTAGGAATCTATTGTTTCCCCGTTATTCAACTTATATTTTATTTAATTGCTGGACCATCGATACCAATAAGTGTTTTGCAGAAATATACCGCGTTCTCAAAAGTACCTCTACTATCGTACTCATCATTTAAAGTCTTTAAGACAGTACCTGCAGACTTCATTTAATTGCAGTCTTTCATTTATACATTTATATGTTACATTTATAATTCGCAATTGCCGAGTGATAGAAACCTTCGACCATTCGATTCATGTGTGTATTCTTATCGTATACTGTAGACTCAGCAGTATTTGGCCTGTAATGCGGCAACTACGTATCCCAGCCCCTAGAGAACGAAACCAGCCAAAACTTTTAATATTTCAACTCTGAGTGGGAGGGTACGTAGTTCACGGTCACCTCATCATCTCACATTTTCTGTTTTGAAAGCCCGCAGTGGAATACAAATGTGTAAAAAATGAGATTGATACGCAGTACAAAATGGCTAAGCAGGAATGGCTAAAGAACAAATGTGAGTATTAAGAAACGTTTATCATTAGGGGAAAGGTAGATACCACCTACAGGGAAATTGAAGAGGTCTTTGGAGAAAAGAGAACCAGCTGTATAAATACCAAAAGCTCAGATGGAAAACCAGTCCTGAGCAAAGAAGGGAAAGCTGTAAGGTGGAAGGGGTATACAGAAGGTCTGTACAAAGCAGATGAACTTGAAGGCAATATTATACATCTATCTACATCCAAATCTGCATGGATACTCCGCAACTCACATTTAAGTGCCTGGCAGAGGGTCATCGCTACACCTTCACAATTCTCTAATATTCCAATCTCGTAGGGCGCGCGGAAAGATCGAACACCTGTATATTTTCGTGCGAGCTCTGATTTCCCTTATTTTGTTATGGTGATCGTTTCTCCCTATGTAGGTCGGCGTCAGCAAAATATTTTCGCATTCGGAGGAGAAAGTTGGTGACTAAAATTTCGTGAGATGATTCCGCCGCAACGAAAAACGCCTTTGTTGTAATGATATCCACCCCAAGTCCTGCATCATTTCAGTTACACTCTCTCCCCTATTTCGTGATAATACAAAACGTACTGTCCCTCTTTGAACTTTTTCGATGCACTCCGCCAATCCTAGCTGGTAAGAAACCCACACCGCGCAGCAGTATTCTGCGAACAAATGTAGTGAAGGCAGTCTCATTAATAGATCTGCTACATTTTCTAAGTGTCCTACCAATAAAACGCAGTCTTTGGTAGGCCTTCCCCACATTTTCTATGTTTTCTTTTCAATTTAAGTTGTTCGTAACCGTAGTTCCTAGGTATTTAGTTGAACTTACGGCCTTTAGATTATACTGATTTATCGTGTAACCGAAGTTTAATGGATTCCTTTTGGCACTCATGTGGATCACCTCACACGTTTCGTTATTTAGGGTCAATTGCCAATTTTTGCACCATACAGATATCTTTTCTAAATCGTTTTGCAATTTTCTTTGATCTTCTGATGACTTTACTAGTCGATAAATGACAGCGTCATCTGCAAACAACCTAAGACATCTGCTCAGATTGTCTCCCAAATCGTTTATATACAGGGTGGAGAAAAATTGCGTCATGAAATTTTAACTCTGGAGAGCTGATGCCGATGGGAACCAAAGTTACTAATGTTGTGTAGGTCGACAACAAACCATTTTTAAACTACAGAAACTTGCTCTGATTGGCCGTGGGATTCCTCTGTTGCCGTTCGTCGGGTTGACGGGCAGTGCTATGGTTGTCGGTTCACACATACAAACGTCCCCAACCCCTTCACTGCCTCAACGTGATACAGGGCTATTACAAATGATTGAAGCGATTTCATAAATTCACTGTAGCTCCATTCATTGACATATGGTCACGACACACTACAGATACGTAGAAAAACTCATAAAGTTTTGTTCGGCTGAAGCCGCACTTCAGGTTTCTGCTGTCAGAGCGCTCGAGAGCGCAGTGAGACAAAATGGCGACAGGAGCCGAGAAAGCGTATGTCGTGCTTGAAATGCACTCACATCAGTCAGTCATAACAGTGCAACAACACTTCAGGACGAAGTTCAACAAAGATCCACCAACTGCTAACTCCATTCGGCGATGGCATCCGCAGTTTAAAGCTTCTGGATGCCTCTGTAAGGGGAAATCAACGGGTCGGCCTGCAGTGAGCGAAGAAACGGTTGAACGCGTGCGGGCAAGTTTCACGCGTAGCCCGCGGAAAATTGGCTCATACCAGAACTGGAGACCGACAGCGCCGACTTCATCTTTCAACAGGATGGTGCTCCACCGCACTTCCATCATGATGTTCGGCATTTCTTAAACAGGAGATTGGAAAACCGATGGATCGGTCGTGGTGGAGATCACGATCAGCAATTCATGTCATGGCCTCCACGCTCTCCCGACTTAACCCCATGCCATCTCTTTCTGTGGGGTTATGTGAAAGATTCAGTGTTTAAACCTCCTCTACTAAGAAGCGTGCCAGAACTGCGAGCTCGCATCAACGATGTTTACGAACTCATTGATGGGGACATGCTGCGCCGAGTGTGGGAGGAACTTGATTATCGGCTTGATGTCACTAAAGGGGCACGTATCGAACATTTGTGAATGCCTAAAAAAACTTTTTGAGCTTTTGTATGTGTGTGCAAAGCATTGTGAAAATATCTCAAATAATAAAGCTATTGTAGAGCTGTGAAATCGCTTCTATCATTTGTAATAACCCTGTACATACGCACACGTGTCGGATAGGTCTTTCTGTTTGTCTCCACCTCACGCCAGAGGCATCCACACACAAGTTTCGCTTCGCTTCGGAGCACACACACATCACCTGCGATTTAATCATACAGTAAGCATGGCGTCACTTTATTCGTTTGAAGAACAACGAGATATGTTTTTTGTTTATGGACTAGCCGACGGTACTGCACATGAAGTTCCACGGTTGTATGAGGAACGGTACCCAGCAAGACGACACTCACACCCGCAAATGTTTACAGCAATTCACCGGCGACTTGGTGAAACACGCTCGTTAGTTGGTTACCATAGTGATGCTGGAAGTTCTCGAACACGACGGGATGCTGCATTTGAAGAGACTGTTCTCGAACGCTTCGAGGAAGCACCTGCGACAAGTACTCGAGCGGTTGGACACGACATGGGGGTCACTCATCGGTTAGTCTGGGAGGTTTTGAGAGATGACGGCCAGCATCCTTTTAGTTTCCACCCTGTCCAAGGCTTAAATCCTGTGGCGGACTATGAACACAGGCTAGGGTTTTGCTGGTGGTTTCTGCGACATGTTGCACGAGATCCCGACTTCCCTGCCGTTGTGTCGTTTACCGACGAGTGCACATTCCATCCGGATGGCCTTTACAAGATTCGAAACGTTCATTACTGGGCAAGGGCAAATCCTCACGTCACGTACGTCCACGGACACAAGGAACGATTCTCGCTCAACATTTGGGCAGGCATTGTGCGTGACCATCTGACTAGACCAGTCTGTCTACCTCCTCGACTTACCGGGGCAAATTATTTTCACTTTTTGCAAGAAACTCTACCCGTCCTGCTGGAAGATGTTCCCCTGGACATACGTCTACGCATGTGGTTGTAGCATGATGGGGCGCCTGCATATAATAGTCGTGCTGTGCGCGGATATTTAAATGAACTCTTCGACAGCAGGGTAATTGGCAGAGGTACTCGTAGGACATGGCCCCAGCGATCACCAGACCTCACGCCACCGGACTTTTTCCTGTGGGGTTCTTCAAGGTTCTAATTCACCCACCCGGACGCGAACCACCTAGAAACGGAGAGGGATTAATGGATCGCATTCAACATGCCGCCAATCACATCAGGGCAATGCCAGGAATCTTTGAAAGAGTTCGGCAAAACACCGGTCGACGTTACTAAGCTTGTGTCGCGTCAGAGGATCGCCAGGTCGAGCACCTGCTTTAAGCAAACAATGTCCTAGCTACAAAAAAGGCCCTTTTCAGGGCCGACACAGTTTGTAAAAGACTTTCTGTACGCGAACTAACGGCTGCTGACGGGTTTATTCTCGGTACGTCTTATCATAAAACTACAATAGAAATGTCGGGACCTCTACGGATTCGCCCCCAGAGTGGAAGGTTGGCGCGCTACCACCGAGCGCAATCTCCGGCAGGCAAAGTATTTGCGATCATGCGTTGTCCAGAGCATCCGGCAACAGGGCAATCCCGCGGCCAATCGGAGCGCGTGGCGCCAACTTTCCGTAGTTAGAAAATGCTGCGTTATCGACCTACACAACAACAGTAATATTGGTTCCTACTGGCATCAGCTTTCCTGGGTTAAAATTTCGTGACACAATTTTTCTCCACCCTGTAGATAAGGAACAGCAAAGAGAACCCCAGAAGTCACGTCTGTTTTACTTGATGACATTTCGTCGATTACTATGAACTCTCTCTGACAGGAAATCACGAATCCAGTCACATAACTGATACGATATTCCGTGAGCACGTAATTTCACTACAAGCCGCTTTTGTGGTACACTGTCAAAAGCCATCTGGAAATCCAGAAATATAGAATCAATTTGAAATCCCTTGTCAATAGCATTCAACACTTCATGCGAGTAAAGAGCTAGTTGTGTTTCACAAGAACGATGTTTTCTAAATCCGTGTTGACTGTGTGTCAATAGACCGTTTTCTTCGAGATAATTCATAATGTTCGAACACAATATATGGTCCAAAATCCTGCAGGATATCGACGTTAACGATATGGCCTGTAATTAAGTGGATTATTTTTACTAACTTTCTAGAATATTTGTGTGACCTGTGCAACTTTCCAGTCTTTGGGTACGGATCTTACGTCGAGCGAATGGTTGTTATAGTATAGAATTGGAAGAGGACGTAGATGAAGGTGATATGAGAGACATGATACTGCAAGAAGAATTTGATAGATAAGTGAAAGACCTAAGTCGAGACAAGACCCCAGAAGCAGACGACATTCCGTCAGAACTACTGATAGCCTTGGGAAAGACAGCTACGACAAAATTCTTCCATCTGGTGTGCAAGATGTATGGGACAGGCGAAACACTCTCAGACTTCAAGAAGAATATAATAATTCCAATTCCAAAGAATGTAGGCGCTGACAGGTTTCAGTATCACCAAACTATCAGTTTAATAAGTCATGTTTAAAAATACTAACACGAATTCCTTACAGAATAATGGAATCTGATCTCGGGAGAGATCAGATTGAATTCCGGAGAAATGTAGGAACACACGAGGCAGTACTGACCCTACGTCTAAATTTAGAACATAATCTACGTTTATAGCATCTGTAGACTTGATAAATGCTTTTGACAATGTTGACCATGAACCATGGACCTTGCCGTTGGTGGGAGGCTTGCGTGCCTCAGCGATACAGATAGCCGTACCGTAGGTGCAACCACAACGGAGGGGTATCTGTTGAGAGGCCAGACAAACATGTGGTTCCTGAAGAGGGGCAGCAGCCTTTTCAGTAGTTGCAAGGGCAACAGTCTGGATGATTGACTGATCTGGCCTTGTAACAATAACCAAAACGGCCTTGCTGTGCTGGTACTGCGAACGGCTGAAAGCAAGGGGAAACTACAGCCGTAATTTTTCCCGAGGGCATGCAGCTTTACTGTATGATTACATGATGATGGCGTCCTCTTGGGTAAAATATTCCGGAGGTAAAATAGTCCCCCATTCGGATCTCCGGGCGGGGACTACTCAAGAGGATGTCGTTATCAGGAGAAAGAAAACTGGCGTTCTACGGATCGGAGCGTGGAATATCAGATCCCTTAATCGGGCAGGTAGGTTAGAAAATTTAAAAAGGGAAATGGATAGGTTGAAGTTAGATATAGTGGGAATTAGTGAAGTTCGGTGGCAGGAGGAATAAGACTTCTGGTCAGGTGACTACAGGGTTATAAACACAAAATCAAATAGGGGTAATGCAGGAGTAGGTTTAATAATGAATAGGAAAATAGGAATGCGGGTAAGCTACTACAAACAGCATAGTGAACGCATTATTGTGGCCAAGATAGATACGAAGCCCACACCTACTACAGTAGTACAAGTTTATATGCCAACTAGCTCTGCAGATGACGAAGAAATTGAAGAAATGTATGATGAAATAAAAGAAATTATTCAGATTGTGAAGGGAGACGAAAATTTAATAGTCATGGGTGACTGGAATTCGAGTGTAGGAAAAGGGAGAGAAGGAAATATAGTAGGTGAATATGGATTGGGGGACAGAAATGAAAGAGGAAGCCGCCTGGTAGAATTTTGCACAGAGCACAACATAATCATAACTAACACTTGGTTTAAGAATCATGAAAGAAGGTTGTATACATGGAAGAACCCTGGAGATACTAAAAGGTATCAGATAGATTATATAATGGTAAGACAGAGATTTAGGAACCAGGTTTTAAATTGTAAGACATTTCCAGGGGCAGATATGGACTCTGACCACAATCTATTGGTTATGACCTGTAGATTAAAACTGAAGAAACTGCAAAAAGGTGGGAATTTAAGGAGATGGGACCTGGATAAACTGAAAGAACCAGAGATTGTACAGAGATTCAGGGAGAGCATAAGGGAGCAATTGACAGGAATGGGGGAAATAAATACAGTAGAAGAAGAATGGGTAGCTTTGAGGGATGAAGTAGTGAAGGCAGCAGAGGATCAAGTAGGTAAAAAGACGAGGGCTAGTAGAAATCGTTGGGTAACAGAAGAAATATTGAATTTAATTGATGAAAGGAGAAAATATAAAAATGCAGTAAGTGAAACAGGCAAAAAGGAATACAAACGTATCAAAAATGAGATCGACAGGAAGTGCAAAATGGCTAAGCAGGAATGGCTAGAGGACAAATGTAAGGATGTAGAGGCCTATCTCACTAGGGGTAAGATAGATACCGCCTACAGGAAAATTAAAGAGACCTTTGGAGATAAGAGAACGACTTGTATGAATATCAAGAGCTCAGATGGAAACCCAGTTCTTAGCAAAGAAGGGAAAGCAGAAAGGTGGAAGGAGTATATAGAGGGTCTATACAAGGGCGATGTACTTGAGGACAATATTATGGAAATGGAAGAGGATGTAGATGAAGATGAAATAGGAGATATGATACTGCGTGAAGAGTTTGACAGAGCACTGAAAGACCTGAGTCGAAACAAGGCCCCCGGAGTAGACAATATTCCATTGGAACTACTGACGGCCGTGGGAGAGCCAGTCCTGACAAAACTCTACCATCTGGTGAGCAAGATGTATGAAACAGGCGAAATACCCTCAGACTTCAAGAAGAATATAATAATTCCAATCCCAAAGAAAGCAGGTGTTGACAGATGTGAAAATTACCGAACTATCAGCTTAATAAGTCACAGTTGCAAAATACTAACACGAATTCTTTACAGACGAATGGAAAAACTAGTAGAAGCCAACCTCGGGGAAGATCAGTTTGGATTCCGTAGAAACACTGGAACACGTGAGGCAATACTGACCTTACGACTTATCTTAGAAGAAAGATTAAGGAAAGGCAAACCTACGTTTCTAGCATTTGTAGACTTAGAGAAAGCTTTTGACAATGTTGACTGGAATACTCTCTTTCAAATTCTAAAGGTGGCAGGGGTAAAATACAGGGAGCGAAAGGCTATTTACAATTTGTACAGAAACCAGATGGCAGTTATAAGAGTCGAGGAACATGAAAGGGAAGCAGTGGTTGGGAAGGGAGTAAGACAGGGTTGTAGCCTCTCCCCGATGTTGTTCAATCTGTATATTGAGCAAGCAGTAAAGGAAACAAAAGAAAAATTCGGAGTAGGTATTAAAATTCAGGGAGAAGAAATAAAAACTTTGAGGTTCGCCGATGACATTGTAATTCTGTCAGAGACAGCAAAGGACTTGGAAGAGCAGTTGAATGGAATGGACAGTGTCTTGAAAGGAGGATATAAGATGAACATCAACAAAAGCAAAACAAGGATAATGGAATGTAGTCTAATTAAGTCGGGTGATGCTGAGGGAATTAGATTAGGAAATGAGGCACTTAAAGTAGTAAAGGAGTTTTGCTATTTGGGGAGCAAAATAACTGATGATGGTCGAAGTAGAGAGGATATAAAATGTAGGCTGGCAATGGCAAGGAAAGCGTTTCTGAAGAAGAGAAATTTGTTAACATCCAGTATTGATTTAAGTGTCAGGAAGTCATTTCTGAAAGTATTCGTATGGAGTGTAGCCATGTATGGAAGTGAAACATGGACGATAAATAGTTTGGACAAGAAGAGAATAGAAGCTTTCGAAATGTGGTGCTACAGAAGAATGCTGAAGATTAGATGGGTAGATCACATAACTAATGAGGAAGTATTGAATAGGATTGGGGAGAAGAGAAGTTTGTGGCACAACTTGACCAGAAGAAGGGATCGGTTGGTAGGACATGTTCTGAGGCATCAAGGGATCACCAATTTAGTATTGGAGGGCAGTGTGGAGGGTAAAAATCGTAGAGGGAGATCAAGAGATGAATACACTAAGCAGATTCAGAAGGATGTAGGTTGCAGTAGGTACTGGGAGATGAAAAAGCTTGCACAGGATAGAGTAGCATGGAGAGCTGCATCAAACCAGTCTCAGGACTGAAGACCACAACAACAACAACAATGTTGACTGGAGTACTCTCTTCGAAATTCTGAAAGTATGGGGGTAAGGCTATTTACAACTTGTACAAAAACGAGACGGCGGTTATAAGAGTGGAGGGGCACGAAAGGGAAGCAGTTGTTCAGAAGGGAGTAGAGTTGTAGCGTATCCTCGATGTTTATCAGTCTGTACATTGAGCAAGCAGTAAAGGAAACCAAAGAAACTTCCGTAGTAGGAATTAAAAATTCAGGGAGAAGAAATAAAAACAAGGTTTGGTGGTGACATTGTAATTCAGTCAGAGATAGGACAGGACTTGGAAGAGCAGTTGATCGAAATGGACAGTCCCTTTAAACGAGGATATAAGATGACTTCAACAAAAGCAAGACAAGGGTAATGGAATATAGTCGAATTAAATGACGTTACGCTGAGGGAATTACATTAGGAAATGAGACACTTAAAGTAGCTGATGAGTTTTGTTATTTGGGCAACAATACAACGGATAATGGCCGAAGTAGAGTGTATGTATAGTCTTGACTGCCAATGGCAATAAAATTGTTTCTGAAGAAGAGAATCGAATATAGATCAAACTTTTAGGCAGTATTTTCTAAAAGTATTTTTACGGAGTGTAGCCATGTATGGAAGTGAAATATGGACGAGAAACAGTATAGACAAGAAGAGAATAGAAGATTTTGAAATGTGGTGCTACAGAATATTGCTGAGGATTAGATAGGCAGATCACGTAACTAATGAAGTGGTACTGAATATAATTGTGGAGAAAAGAAATTTGTGAGGCAACCTGACTAGAAGAAGGGATCGGTTGGTGGGTTAAAAGAAGGGATCGGTTTGTAGCATACATTCTGAGGCATCAAGTGATCAGTAATAAATCTGTCATATATTTTCCCTAAACTGATTTTATGTATTCTTTCTACTTTAAATAGATCTGAGCACGTATTGCTAGATATTTAACGTTTGTTAATGTTTCAAATATTTGAACATCAGACAGTAATGAATCTTTCTGAATATTTACGGACAACAAGCTACATTTTTACGTGTACGGTGAAGTGCAAAGCTTGTATGTCCATTTACCTCGCCACCCTCCCCCCCCCCCCCCCGGCCACTTACCGCTCTATCTAATCTCGAGCCTCATTTATTGTTACTGCAAACGAAACCTCCATTCTGAATTGAAGTCGCTGAAACTGAATGGACAAATCGGCTGGAATCACTGATGTACGGAGTATGGGAGCAACCTCTCCACCTGATGATTCTCTGAGTACAGTAGCTTCAACGACAGTGTCTCTAATGGTTTTAATCTGCAAACGGGGAGGATTACAAAGTTTCGGACGATTTAGATTCTGTGGTAGTACTCTAATCACAATAGGATAAGCCGTAAATAAACCTTTCTGTTTTCTGCAAAACCGACGGCAAGGAAGAAAACTAAACGGCACATTGTATACATTTTCACAGCACAGGAGACAACAGCACACTATTTTATTTCTCTCAGTCAGTCTTAACATAACACCTGTTCGTCTTTAAAATATGTATATAGCTGATGTCAGTCTGAATGTTTATTAGTATATCATGTAAAAATTTGAAGAAAATCGGTCAAGAGCTTTTGCAGACTTTTGCCAACAACGTTTCTCTTCTGTTCATTTACATACCATATGTATTAAAAAACATGTAGCATATGTCCGTCTGAACGTTTATTGGAGTATAGTTTAAAAATTTGAAGTAAATAGCTCAAGAACTTTTAGAGATTTTTGATAACAAAGTTAAATTACGACTTGTCTTGGTTTCGATGTATAGATTTCAGATATATATTAATATACCGTGTATATTTTAAATATGTAGGCTATGTCAGTCCGAACGTTTATTGGAGTATCGTCTATAAATTTGCAGTAAATCGGCAAAGAACTTTCCGAGATTTCTCTAAAAAATCTTTCCCTGTTAGATAGCGCATGTATATTTATACACCACATGTTTTTAAAAATATGTATAGCCCATGTCTGTCCGAACGTTCATTAGAGTATCGAGTAAAAGTGTGAAGTAAATCGGTCAAAAACTTTTTCTGATTTTTAGTAACAACATTAAACTATACATTGTCTTTTCATAGTACTATAGGTATGAAGATGGTATCAATAGTGACGATTGTCTTAATTTAATTTAGCAACATCCAAATTGAATTTTATGTCAAACCTGTGACAAGTTCAAATTAAAAGACAAATGCAATACACAGAGTGCAGTCAGCAACTGTATTTGTTCGATGCTCGACGCGTTCACCTACAGTCCTACATCTCCCTGATGACTGTCCCCATAAATATGATGAAATAAAAATCTTTAAACGTCTCGTCAAACCAATACATAATATAAAAAACTGTATGCAGCACATTTAGTGTTTCGTCTGAATGTAAAATTTTGGTACATCACTCGAGAATTCCCCTGACAAGAGGACACAATAATCCACTTTAATTAATTCCAAGGTGTGCGTCTCACGTCATAAAATTTACTTCCCACCCTCATAAAACGAACGCAAAATTGCTCTTTAAGAACAAATCCGTCGGCGGGAGGCTGAGAGTTAATAAGACCTGCGAGGCTGTTGGCACAGTCTTGTCTGCTGACTCGCTGCCAACAGCTTCGTACCAGAATACACGTGCGGCAAGGGAAAGCTCTGCTTTCAGTTCTATTCTCGTATCGCCAATATTTTTCACTTTCACCGTGTCAAGGAGTCGCGACCTATTATACATCACGGAATTTTTTATGTCAATTTTGTCTCATAAGAAGTATAAAGCACAAAATAACTAAACAAATTACACTTAATTTATATGACGCCTCTCTTAACTGTACACATCGTAATGAACAGAACGAGAACAATTTTCCTACCCGTAAAAATGAGATTCTACCTAGTGGGTAGTGATTTATACGTCCCGTTCTCTATGTTCATTGGATTCTTCGTATGTAATCAAATGACAGACGATGGACATTTCAGAATCACATAAATAGGTTGGTATGTCGCCAGTGGGCTCATGGCATGAGAAAGGATACTGATTATTCGACACCAAAGAGAATTATGCGTTTTTCTTTGCCGTTACAGCGAAAGCGATAGGGTAGTGATTTAAATGAATTTTGGTTTTATCATTTCCAATAACCAATATATTAAAAAACGAAAGCTAAACTTTAATTATATTATAACCAATATATTAAAAAACGAAAGCTAAACTTTAATTATATTAAAGTAATTCTTAAGACCAATTAATTAGCCCTATGGATGGTATAGGTGAAAAGGTAAGGGTTGGGGAGGATGGGATGTTTTAATTTTATCGTGAAATCGCTAATACGCTTCATACTCTCACAGGTACATTTCCCCGACATCATTTTGTTCATGTTTACGTGCATTCTCTTGCTCTACTTACTTGATTTTGTTTTTTGCTTAATTCTCTTTAGTTTGGAACATGATTTGCAATAACACAATGTGATCACGAAATTACAGGATACCCAGATTCTTTTAGAGATGGGATAAGTTGTGAGGTTTATTTCTTTGGAATTACAGGGGAGAGCGATAAAAAATTGCACAATTTCTTATCTTCTTTCATATTATCTCCATTGACGATTCGATAGTCCAAAGTAAAATAAGTTGAAACACAATGAATCGGTGGTTTATAAAAGAAATTGATTGATTTCGGAATTTTCCTCACAGTTTTCAATAAATTGCCATGTAGGTCATATAGGATATGTAAGGGAATATAAGGCACAAATAAAACAAACAGTCATCGATAGTTTCTTTAATATATTTTTGTGCAATGATGTATCGATATGTACATTATAAAGTTCTCAATGTGAGCACTTTGGAAATAATAGTTCTTCTCTCACATACATAAATAAAGTAATAACGAATAACTCTCGTAAAAAAAGCAATTCTCTTTGTATATTTCTAAAATAAGATGTTAACACATTATGTGACCGACAATAACGATAGGTGTTCGTAGAATGAAAATAATATCAGTAGTAACTATATCGTTCGTTTTGCAGTAATTGAATGCGTGCATAACAAAGGCCACTGAGTCGGATTTCCTTACATGAGAACGCAAAACAGAAAAATGATGATGTGTAGATGGGAGATGATGGAGCCGTTTGCTGGACAACCGCGGCGAATTGGCTGCTCTGAGTCGCAATTTAGAAGCACTTGCGGTGGACGATGCCGGGGCCGGATTCGTCGTATTCCTGTTTCGAGATCCACATCTGCTGGAAGGTGGACAGCGAGGCGAGGATGGAACCACCGATCCAGACGGAGTACTTCCTCTCAGGGGGAGCGATGATCTTGATCTTGATGGTCGACGGAGCCAGGGCGGTGATCTCCTTCTGCATCCTGTCAGCGATACCGGGGTACATGGTGGTACCGCCGGACAGTACGTTGTTGGCGTACAGGTCCTTACGGATGTCGACGTCGCACTTCATGATGGAGTTGTACACGGTCTCGTGGATACCGCACGATTCCATACCCAGGAAGGAAGGCTGGAAGAGGGCCTCGGGGCAGCGGAAGCGCTCGTTGCCGATGGTGATGACCTGGCCGTCAGGCAGCTCGTACGACTTCTCCAGGGACGTGGAGGCGGCCGCGGTCGCCATTTCCTGCTCGAAGTCCAGGGCGACGTAGCACAGCTTCTCCTTGATGTCACGGACGATTTCCCGCTCGGCGGTGGTCGTGAAGCTGTAACCGCGCTCCGTCAGGATCTTCATCAGGTAGTCGGTAAGATCGCGACCGGCCAAGTCCAGACGCAGGATGGCGTGGGGAAGAGCGTAACCTTCATAGATGGGGACGGTGTGGGAAACGCCGTCTCCAGAGTCGAGCACGATACCGGTGGTACGACCGGAGGCGTACAGGGACAGCACGGCCTGGATGGCGACGTACATGGCGGGCGCGTTGAAGGTCTCGAACATGATCTGCGTCATCTTCTCGCGGTTAGCCTTGGGGTTGAGGGGGGCCTCGGTGAGCAGGATGGGGTGTTCCTCTGGGGCGACTCGCAGCTCGTTGTAGAAGGTGTGGTGCCAGATCTTCTCCATGTCGTCCCAGTTGGTGATGATACCGTGCTCGATGGGGTACTTGAGGGTGAGGATACCTCTCTTGGACTGGGCCTCGTCTCCTACGTAGCTGTCCTTCTGCCCCATGCCCACCATGACTCCCTGGTGGCGGGGCCTGCCCACGATGGACGGGAAGACGGCTCGCGGCGCGTCGTCGCCCGCGAAGCCCGCCTTGCACATTCCGGAGCCATTGTCCACGACCAGAGCAGCAACGTCGTCGTCGCACATGATTGCGGTGTAGGTGTCGGGTCCTGCAGCGACTGAGCGGCCAGTGCCGGCGGCCGCTACTTATACCCTCGCCGGACTCCGGGAATAACTCGCGCCTTACAAGGGCGCGGCGCCGCCCACGCGCCTCCCACGGCCGCCTGCCATCTACGGCCGCTGCAGCCGCCGGACGCCACGCGCCGCACAACGTCACATGACGCACTAATATCGCCCACGTTCAAATAACCTACATACATTCGCACCTCCTTCGGAAATACCGAAGTCTGCACCCTCTTTACTTTTTTCTCGCGCGCTATCCGAAGATACCCCGCAGTTCCGAAGCGCAGCGGGGGTCGCTTCTATTCTGATCCGACTGGCATCTGTTTTTGCAGAGTTAGCGTATAAATCTAAATACGGCATAAAATTCGAAATATACAATAAACGGAATAACGAAATCGGCTGCAGTATATCATTCCGATTGCCTAGTAAGTGATTCGCACGTTTAGTGGACGTACAACATGTATATTATCTAATCATTGTGTCTTCCTTAATCGTGAACTTGTGTAACCCAATATTTGAGTGATAATATTTAATCTGTATTATTTCCAATAAGTATTTGAGTTTGTGCGTTCTTCCTGTGTGATATGACACAGTTTTCTCGGAGGAGAAATACTTCGTTTGAAAATTTCGTACATCCAGAGATCTGTTTCGCTACTCATCTGCGACGACGTTCCTTCGTAAATGATATAAAAGAATACGAGTCAAAATTATTAATAATTTTTACTTCTAAATACCATCTTCAGCTGTTCTCCACGAACATTACGAAATTGCGTGCTGCGTAGGTCACCTATAACTGAAAGGTTGGCCATTGAGGTTAACATTAATGACGCCTTAGGAGCATTAAATTGGTTTACGAAACGAGTTAAGCAAAAACAGTGTGGAAAAATATATATGAATTCGGAAAAGAGCCTCCGTTGAGCGTTTTAATGTGGAAATCTTGTTTCTAATCGATTTCTTTTCCATTGACGATTTTTTTCTATCTGAAAACACATAACTGTAGGCGGCTACTGACTAATCTGAACGTTCTTTTGAATCCAATCTTTTCAATACTCCTCTCCTATAATTCGAGGCAGATACTGAAAGTCTTACGTACTCTTCGTAATTCGTGAGGTCAAAATGTACACGGTCTGAAGTAGTAAGAGCAAGATAAACGTGCACTCTGAATCTGATCTAGCTGCCTCTTAGACAAATGTCATCTGCCATTGCTTCGAAGGCTTCTAAGAGACATATGCTAAGCAAAATTAGTCTCAGGCAGCAGCGTTAGAAGGAAATATATTTATAGGCTATAATGTAAATGTTGCGATAATTTAACGGTTACTGTTCCACAAAGAACCCAAACCTGGATCTAAATAGCTACTTTGGGAACGGAGGGACGTAAGATTGGCATACAGGTTGCACTCCAAACATCTACATAACAATGAAAATATCGCCTGTATGCGCTGTGTGTTAGGAAACAAACTTGTTCCATTCACTCATGGCACTTGGCGTTGACAACAGTAAAGCCCACTTTACCCTTCGCCCTGAAGCTTGTATTCAGTACTGCTGGGTTTGTTTTTCTGCCGCTGTTATTTATGCGTTAAATGGTTCAAATGGCTCTGAGCACTATGCGACTTAACTTCTGAGGTCATCAGTCTCCTAGAATTTAGAACTGCTTAAACCTAACTAACCTAAGGACATCACACACATCCACGCCCGAGGCAGGATTCGAACCTGCAACCGTAGCGGTCGCGCGGTTCCGTACTGTAGCGCCTAGAACCGCTCGGCCACCCCGGCCGGCTATTTATGCGTTAACAGCGATGTACAGCAGTATAGATAAATTTACGCTGCCTAATATGCACCTCGTGTGTGGGGTCACTGAATTCAGTGCAAGAATGGCATAACGAAGCTCAGCCGAGCTGTTCCCGCAGCGACGTTAACTACATAATAGTACATACTTACGCGTCTATACGCAGGCACCTACTAGAAACCGGATCTTGCGTGTTATGGTGTTTGTACATTACAGGCTTTTTCACTATTGTGGTAGTATTGGCGAAGAAATAAAGATAATCAGGGTAACGCACCGAATAAATCATAATTACAATATTATTCCGCAACGTGTCACCTACTTGTAACACAGTCTCCATGACTTACATAGAGAACTTAGTTCTTTATCTTTGATTTTACAGTGCCTTCGTACTTTTGAAAGTGTGTGTGTGTGTGTGTGTGTGTGTGTGTGTGTGTGTGTGTGTGTGTGATGGAACAAGTGAAGTCAACGGCTCCTTTGCTGTGCAGACTACCATCTCAGTTATCTATTGGCCGAGAAATCGCTATGTCCCCCTCTAATAACTTCCGTTTTTTTCTTCCATAGGGAATGATATGTGACTCTCATGTTATTGAAAATCAATAAATCCAGCGATCTAATAGCTCGCCGAAAACTTGCCTAGTCATCACTGTTTTCAAAATCTTTTCCTTAGCTAAGATTTCTTTTGCAGAATACGAGACACCACATCTTCTTTCAGTTTAAGACTTTTTTTAGTTTATGTTGATCAACAAGGGCTGTGTTCCAATTTAAATCTCTGTTCTTTACATATTCTTACCTCATTTGCAATATTGTTTCATCTGCTCCCAAATTTATCTTTCTTTTCATTTTTTCATACTGCTCTAGTTTTCATTTTTTCCCGTAGATATCTAAATTTACATCATCATTCATGACATCTATCGTAATTTTTTGATTCTTGAACATTGTTCGGTCAGACCTTCTTCTGATTTCCCGACCCATTTTTCCAAAAATACTGCACTGTCAGTCTCCTTAATCCACACTCACCCACTTCGATAATGCCTCTATGAAGTATCATCCGTCACCCTAAAATTCTCATTCTTTGTCATCAACCCTAAAGATCGTTTGACGCACATCTCCATTTCTGTCGCTTGCCAGTTATCCTCTTGAGCCGTGCGGGGTAGCCGCGCGGTCTGGGGACCCTTGTCACGATTCGCGCGGTCTCTCCCGTCGTAGGTTCGAGTCCTCCCTCGGGCATGAGTGTGTTGTCCTTAACGTAAGTTAGTTTAAATTAGATTAAGTAGTGTGTAAGCCTAGTGACCGATGACCTCAGCAGCTTGGTCCCGTAGGAACTTGCCACGAATTTCCAAAATTTCTCCTCTTGGTTCAAATGGCTTTGAGCACTATGGGACTTAACGTCTGAGGTCATCAGTGCCCTAGAACTTAGAACTACTTAAACCTAAGTAATCTATGGATATCACACACATCCATGTCCGAGGCAGGATTCGAACCTGCGACCGTAGCTGTCGTGCGGTTCCAGACTGAAGCGCCTAGAACCGCTCGGCCACTAAAGCCGGCTTTCTCCTCTAGATTTCAGTACAATTGCTGAGCTGTCAACCATCTACCTTGTATGTTCATATCTAGGCCTGCCCCTACAAAAATGGTTCAAATGGCTCTGAGCGCTATGGGACTTAACATCTGAGGTCATCAGTCCCCTAGAACTTAGAACTAATTAAACCTAATTAACCTAAGGACATCACACACATCCATGCCCGAGGCAGGATTCGAACCTGCGACCGTAGCGGTCGCGCGGTTCCAGACTGAAGCGCCTAGAACCGCTCGGCCACACCGGCCGGCCCTGCCCCTACAATTCCTTTCCTTCGATTACAGTTTTCAGCAACTACTCCTGTCGTAATATTTTATTATATCTGGTCGGGTTGATGAGTTGTTGCTTACGCAATTTTTTTCTCATTGATTCGTTGCAGAATGCCTTCCTTATTCTTGCAATCTATCAGATTAACAGTCTCCCGTAACATAATATTTCAAAGTCTTATAATATTTTCAGTTTTGTTTTTCTCACTGTCCATGTTTCTCTAAAAATGTTCTCCAAACATAGCTTTTCACTAAAACTTTTTCCGGTCTGAAGGTTTATTTATGTTAGCAGCTGAATCTTTCTAAAGAAACCCTTTTTCCCATGTCCTTCACGCAACTTCGCGCTTTATGTTTTCTACTTGTGAGACAGCAAAATTCACCTTCATCTTCAAGACTTTCTTATTCACTTTTAACATTTGACCATTCAGCCTTATCACCTGCTGCTCACACCGTGACCTTAGTTTTTGATTTCTTTATACGCATATCATAGCCATCAATTGGCACCTATTCCATCGTATTAAGGACTCGATTCATTTCCTCTTCACTTTCGGCGCCACTGGCTCTGAGCACTATGCGACTTAACTTCTGAGGTCATCAGTCGCCTAGAACTTAGAACTAATTAAACCTAACTAACCTAAGGACATCACACACATCCATGCCCGAGGCAGGATTCGAACCTGCGACCGTAGCGGTCACGCGGTTCCAGACTGAAGCGCCTTTAACCGCACGGCCACACCGGCCGGCTCGGCGCCACTGCTACATCATCAGCGAATAGTCAGCGAACAATATCGCACTGACTTTCTGTCCGTGATAAACCATCCCCATTTCGACCCAGTGCTTTACTTCGTTCATTCTTTGTTTAGCATATGAAATAAATAATAGTGGTGGCAAAGACCAACCTTTCATTGTACCTCTACTGATTTTGTCGTCTTGTACTCTTTCTGCAGTATCGACTACTCATTTCCACTTCGATTAAAGAGAATGAATTACCTTTCTAGTCCTGTAGTTCTTACCACGCTTCTTAACAATGGAGAGCATTTTATTTCATCCCATATCCATAAATTCAGATGTATGTTTTCTTCTTTTTCATACATTTGCGCTTTATTTTCAACCAAAATGTCAAAATTGTTTCTCAGGTGCTCCTAATGCTTCTAAATCATACTAGTCCTTTCTTGATTAAATTTTTCCCTGCATTGCATGATAAAATACTACTATCAGTATTTTGACATAGGTGATCCCAGACTGATTGTCTGGTGATTTTTGTAACTTTCCGTACTCGCTTTATTCAAAAGTGTAATAATTACATTCTTTTCTAAATCTGGCGGAACTTCCCCGCCTTCATAAATGTTATCCACCATCTTTATAGATGCTCTATTTTTTAGCCTGAATACCGTAATAGTTCCACTGGTATTCGGTCAGTTTTTGGACGTTAGTTCCTTCCGAGAAATAAGGGCATTTCTCCAGATAATTTCCGTACAGTTTGATGAAGTACACGTGGCTATTTTTGTTCAACTTTCTGTCTTACTCTCATGTGATAATGTTAATGTTTGTTAGTTCGTATATAGCTAAATTTTATTGCTCTGTATTTTGGTTATATTTTTGTAATACGCCGGTTATTAAAATGGAAACACAGGGAAGGATAGCAAATAACGAAATTTTGCTTATTGTACCTATACAGTACAGCAGGAAGAATATACAGGGTGAGTCACCTAGCGTTACCGCTGGATATATTTCGTAAACCACATCAAATACTGAAGAATCGATTCCACAGACCTAACGTGAGGAGAGGGGCTAGTGTAATTGGTTAATACAAACCATTAAAAAATGCACGGAAGAATGTTTTTTAACACAAACCTACGTTTTTTTAAATGGAACCCCGTTAGTTTTGTCAGCACATCTGAACACATAAATAAATACGTAATCATTGCCGTTTGTTGCATTGTAAAATGTTAATTACAACCGGAGATATTGTAACCTAAAGTTGACGCTTGAGTACCACTCCGCTGTTCGATCGTGTGTATCGGAGAGCACCGAATTACGTAGGGATCCAAAGGGAACGGTGATGGACCTTAGATACAGAAGAGACTGGAACAGCACATTACGTCCACATGCTAACACCTTTTTATTGGTCTTTTTCACTGACGCTGTACCTAAGGTCCATCACCGTTCCCTTTGGATCCCTACGTAATTCGGTGCTCTCCGATACACACGATCGAACAGCGGAGGAGTGGTACTCAAGCGTCAACTTTAGGTTACAATATCTCCGGTTGTAATTAACATTTTACAATGCAACGAACGGCACTGATTACGTATTTGTTTATATGTTCAGATGTGCTAACAAAACTAACGGGCTTCCATTTAAAAAACGTAGGTTTGTGTTAAAAAACATACTTCCGTGCATTTTTTTATGGTTTGTATTAACCAGTTACACTAGCCCCTCTCCTCACGTTCGGTCTGTGGAATCGATTCGTCAGTATTTGATGTGGTTTACGAAATATATCCAGCGGTAACGTTAGGTGACTCACCCTGTACAATTAAATCTGTAGGTGATGTGAGGGGTGTACAGGGTGCGAAATTGTTAAGGCATCGACTTAAACTGAGCTTAGAGGAGAGATAAGGATACGTCATTCCACGCTACCTCATCTCTCTCACAGATTTCATCAATCGAAGTGATTTGCAGTGGTGGATGCCAGGTTCCCGGTAACGCACGATGAGATGAATGCGTGAGAGATGAGGAGAACATGGTGGTCACGACAACAGTCGAACTCCCTTTCTATCGAGGTAGGCCAGGATAGCACGGACAACATGTAATCCTGCGTTATCTTGTTGAAAGACAAGGTCACGGAGACCTCGAAGATACGGCACAGCAACCGGCCTGCCCTCTATACGTCTTAAATCCACGGCGAAACAAGCAATACGTATGTGCGGGCGACAGCTAGACCTGTGGGGTGTTGAGTTCGTGCATGACGTAAAGTATGGCTCTCATGTACCCATCGATTCCATATGCTCGCGACAGTCGTAGGACTCTGATCAACGCGAGCAGTAAAATCGCGGAACGATAAACCGCAGTCTCGATACCCTAGGATCCTTCCGCTGTCGAATTTCGACACGTACTAGTTTCTCCTTCTTGCACGGGGCATAATGCGATCTTCTCACAAACAGCCGAGAATCAAATGCATTTTGTGTATGAGAAATCCACTTTGTAACCTTCCCCTGTGTACAGAATGTAGATTGCGTTGCAACCTACCTACTTTGTGCTGTTATGCTGAAATGATAATTATTTGCATATCCAAGCTTGTAGCGAACTTGACGACATTTTGACATCTGTTGCATGCCGCCCACATGATGTTTCATTTTTAATGTACAACGAGTGCTATACCATCGCTTCCACTAATAACATCACTATTTCCACCACAGAAACTATCTATGAAATTAATAATTGTGCAGAAATTTAATGAATGGATCTATGGGGATGAGATCGGTGAAGCTGCAACGACATGAATAATATAAGTGCACATCGTTCAGATACACTGAACCTGTGGCGTAATGATTATGTAGTGAAGAACGACATTTTCATGCCCGTGGAGGATTTCGTTATTATCACGAGCAGTCGCCTTAACCATTAGGTTCGCTGAACTCTCCGCCTGGCCTGACTCAAACTCCCATTGCCACGGATGTTTCCATTTATGAATTTTTATTGGTCACGATAAGTAGGAAATACGATTTAGCACGAATACTAAAAGCCAGATCACGCTGAACTCAACGTCCTCCTCTTTGCTGAAAGCACTTGGCAATCTGTACTGCCTCCACCGCTACAACTTAGAAGAGTACCCCCTCCTGAATGGCACAGCCCGATTCTTATCAAAATGAATCCTGTGTTTCTTGGCTACGAAGACTGTGTCGTCTTTGTCATCTTGTGTTCGTTTTTCCACATTTCCCTTTGTAATACTCACATCCTTCTTCGTGGAAAAATTGAACACACACTGATAACTGCCATTACAAGGCCTAAATCTGTTTTAGTTATGTGTATGATGCGGTTTTATGGTGGATGCACAGCAGAAAGGACCTATGCCTTCCTCATGAACTCCTGGATAAGGTTACCGACGTCAACTCGTTTAAATTTTTACAGTTAACAGTGAGAAGCTATATGAATTAGGACGAATACCTAAAGTCTGCAACAAGTAACGTGAATAGGAAGACCTAGATTTGTGGGAAGAGTTTTGGGAAAATGAAGTGCATCTGTAAAGTAAATCACACACAAGATACTAGTCCTACCTTTTCTGGAGTATTTCTCCAGTGTTACGAATCCTTATGAAGCCGTCATGACGCAGAGAGACGCGCTGCTGTGATGGTAGCAGATCAGGATAGCCCATACAAATGTGTAACAGAGATCCTCGAGCAACTTATATGTGAATTACATCTATACTCTTCAGATCACTGTAAATTGCATGGCAGAGGGTACGTCCCACTGCACCAGTTATTAGGGCTTTTTATCGTTGCATTCACGTATAGAACACCGGAAAAATGATTGTTTAAAGGCCTCTATGCATGCTGTAATTAGTCTAATCTTATCATCACGATCCCTATGGGAGCAGTATGTAGTGAGTTGTATTATATGCCTAGATTGATCATTTAAAGCCGGTCCTTGAAAGTTTGTTACTAGGCTTTCTCGGGATAATTTCCGTGTATCTTCAGGAGTCTGCCAGGTTAGTTCTTACAACATTTCTGTAGCAGTCTCCCACGTTTTAAACAAATCTGTGACCATTCGCGCTGCCCTGCTCTGTACATGTTCAATATCTCCCGTTAGTCCTATCTGGTAGCGGTCCCACATACTTGAGCAATATTCTAGTATGGGTTCCACGAATGTTTTGCAAGCAATCTCATTTGTGGACTGATTGCATTTCCCTAGTATTCTACCGAAGTCTGCTATCTACTTTACCCAAGACTGACCCTATACATCGTTCCATTTGATGTCCTTACTAAGTGTTACAATCTTATGAAGATTTGACTTCTTTCAAACTGTACTTAGAATTTTTAGCATATTGCAGCCCCGGCAACTGTGATATATTAATATTTTGGAGAATCAGCCTCAGTTGTACTTCATTGTAGATAACATAATCTGAGGAAAGACTGAGGTTACTATTCATATTGTCCGCAAGGTGATTAATATGCAACGTGAAGACAAGGGACTCAACACAACTTCCCTGCGGTACAGGCGAAGTTACTTCAACATCTGTCGATGACTCTCCATGCAAGATAAGTTTCTTATGCTCTTCAGCGTAGAAGCGCATGCCCGTAGCTATGTGGACATGACCGCCACCTTTGGAAGCCAGGGTATCCACAGAATATTCATAATAAAACGCAGAATAAAGAGCAACACATGTTCACTGAAAATGTTGAAATAATCATCGTCGTTCATTTTCACGGTAACCTGAAAGAGTGGGTTAAAGTGATGATACAGGTAACACCCACAAAACATCAAACAACCACATCCGGCCTTAACTACACCCTCCACGTGGTGCCGTCGGTGCACTCGAGGCCTCGCATCATTTGCAACAGCCAAGACTCGTCGGACAACACTACACGCCTCCTGTCACCGCTGGCCAGTTTTTTTGTTGTGTGGTCTACTAACAAATACATCTTCACGTGTCGCTGTGAGTAATGGCCTTTTGTGGGGTACCCGACTCCAAATATCTACTGCATCCAATTCCCCTCGCAACTCTCGTTCGGAAACTGGTTGAGATGGACTTGCAATACTGAAAGCAGCAGTTATTGTCAGGTTCCAAACCGATAGTCATTGACGACAAGTGACACACATCTTCAGTCCCTACCTGTTAGTATCTATGACCACTGTTCTTATACCGTGTTCCACGGCTGCTAGCTACATACCATTCCTTGTAGATACATTGGTCACTCCGCGTTGATACACTGACAAATAGGGCAACTTTAGTAACGGCGTGGCCATGAGCACGCCGAAACATGATAGTTCCAACTTCATGTTCTATCACGTCTTCACGTCGACCCATCTTACTGGACTGATTCCACACACCCGCCTCGCACATACACTGATCAACCAGAACATTATGACTACCGCCCTACTACCGACATAAACCATTCCAGACGATAACAGGGTCACTTGGTAAGGAATGACTGCTAGTCAGACACACGCACAGTGCATGTAGCATCAGTGAGCTCTCTGTGTGGAGAATGGGGAAGACGTGCCAACTATCTTAGTTTGACCGAGGACAGCTTGTGATGGCCCAGAGACTCAGCGCAAGCACTTCGGAAACAGCACGACTTGTCGGGTGTTCGAGGTGCACTGCGGCGAGTGTCTTCAACACGAGATGAAACCAAGATGAAACCACGTCCAGACGTCTTCGGGTTGGGCGGCCATCCCTCATTACAGATGTCGGACGTCGTACGCTGGACAGACTGGTAAAACAGGATAGGCAGCGAACTGTGGCGGAACTGATATCAGACTTTGATGCTGGGCAGACTATAAGTGTGTCTGAACACACAGTGCACCGAACACTCTTAACAATGGAGCTCCACATTCGACGACCCCTGCATGTGTCAATGTTAACACCACGACATCGGCAACTACGACTGGGATGGGCACGTGACTGTCGGCACTGGACGTTGGCGCAGTGGCAGAGCGTTGCCTGATCTGATGAATCCCGATACCTTCTTTATCATGCGAATGAGGGGGCGCGAATCCGTCGTCTTCCAGGGGAACAGCTCCTTGACACCTGTACTACGGGCAGCGGCTTCATTTGCTCTGGGGAACATTCAGGTGGGCATCCACGAGTCCTGTGGAGCTAGTGCAAGGCACCATGACGGCCAAGGCGTATCGTACACTGGTTGCAGACTACGTACACCCCTTCATGAAGATCATGTTTCCCGACGGCAGTGGATTTTTCAGTAAGATAATGCGCCTTTTCATAAGACAAGGAGTGTGGTGGAGTGGTTCGAGTAACACAGCGGAGAGTGCAAATTGATGTGCTGGCCCCCCAACTCGCCAGATATGAACCCGATCGAACACATCTGGGATGTGACTGAACGTGGTGTCAGAGTTCATCGCCACCCTTGACGGAATTTACGGGAATTAGGTGTCTGACACATGCCAACTCCCTCCAGCTACCTACCGAGGCCTCATTGCTTCCATGTCAAGACGCGTCGCCGCTGTTACCCGTACTAAAGGTGGACATGCCGGCTAATAGATAGGTGGCCATAATGTCTGGCTGATCAGTGTACATACCACTTCACTACTACGAGTTACGTCAGCAGTGGAGGGAGACAGGTTCACCCGGCAGCAGTTGCACAGTATAGACACCGTCCCTGTGTGTTCTTTTAATACGCTGACTAGTATCCTATCTGGTCGGCTTATGTGACCCATGACTCATTTCCAAGTAGTAACAGCCATTATCTTATAAAATTTCAATCATGTCTACTTCCGTGTTTTATTTTTAGGCATCTATTTGATGTTCGAGGCTACGGCCTTGCCGCAGTGGATCCACCGGTTCCCGTGAGATCACCGAAGTTAAGCGCTGTCGGGCGTGGCCGGCACTTGGATGAGTGACCATCCGGGCCGCCATGAGCTGTTGCCATTTTTTCGGGGTGCACTCAGCCTCGTGATGCCAACTGAGGAGCTACTCGACCGAATAGTAGCGGCTCCAGTCAAAAGAAACCATCATAACGACCGGGAGAGTGGTGTGTTGACCACAGGCCCCTCCTATCCACATCCTCAGCTGAGGATGACACGGCGGTCGGATGGTCCCTATGGGCCACTTGTGGCCTGAACGCGGAGTGCTTTTATTTGATGTTCCACATATATTTAAGAGTTTTGCTAGTTTTTTCTCTATATCTCTATCATACACTATAAATAGTTACAGTGTTTAACTTATAGCTGTATTAAGCACAAATTTCATTGTCGCCGTTCCCTTATACAGCTAGTGTACATTCGTATTCACAACTGCGCATACATTTCATGAATTTAATAACGGCTATAGTCACTGCAGTGCCTGTTTCTTCTGACATGTATGCATGTCCGTAAGAACATTGCATGTTTTACTTATCCACCGGTACCAAGCAGCGACTTTCAATTAAAACGACCTCTCCAGTAGGGAAATTAGATTATGTGTGTATGAGTTCAGGTTGTGACGTAGGGACGACGACATATGGAAGTTTGGGTCTGGCCGTGAGTCGTGCACGGTTAGCCGAAGTGGTCAAGGCGACCGCTCACATAAAACTAGAAATCCGAGTTCAAGTCACAGTCCACCACAAATTTTCATTGCTGTCGTTCCCTTATACAGCTGATGGTTGTTACTACGTGCAACTGCGAGTACATTTAACGTATTCCACAAATGAGAGCTCCGTATCTTATTTTGAAAAACATGCAGCAGATGTTGGTACGAAATATAGCAGAAATATCGATACAGCTGAAATGGTTAACGAAATCTCGTAAAGAAGAAGAAAACAATTTCAGAAAGGTAATTTTTCTCTGAGGGGGAAGAGGGGGGGGGGCACAGCTTTGGCTGTTCTGCCAAGAGCGCAGATTCACCTCAGCACTGGTCTGATGATAGCTCGCTACCTGTTTAATGATAAAAATATAATTTCGAAATTAAAAGATAGTTGCATATAGTACTAAGGACCAACATCTCTGGGAAACAACACATCAAAAGTAAGTTAGTAACGTCAAAAAAGACAGTAACTCGTCCTTCCACAGATACCTTTGTTTATTCATACGAACAGTTTCGTGCTATTAATCCCGTAATCAAATATTTCGTGGATAATTACGAAGGATGAACAAAAATTATTAAGAAACAGCGAGCGGCTGAACGTGCTCCATATACTAAATCGAGCAGTACCTTCGCGGGCCGGAGTGGCCGAGCGGTTCTAGGCGCTACAGTGTGGAACAGCGCGACCGCTATGGTCGCAGGTTCGAATCCTGCCTCGGGCATGGATGTGTGTAATGTCCTTGGTTATTTAGGTTTAAGTAGTTCTAAGGTCTAGGGGACTGATGACCTCACATGTTAAGTCCCATAGTGCTCAGAGCCATTTGAACCATTTGAACAGTACCTTCATCCTTTCATGAAACTTGTTACAATATTAAAGTTTCAGCGGTTGAGAGACTTTTCTGCAAATACATTGCGTTATCGTGACAGACCTGAAAGTTATTTAGCATAAATGTCATGTTATGGAACGTAGCAGTTAATCACGTCTTATATATCAGGCCACAGAACAATGACTAGAAGTCCAAAATGTTAATGTTACCGAAAGCTAAGAAAATACATTTAACGATTGTACCAAAATCCGAAATCGCTTATAATAGCTACGTCTGCGATATGTGCGTCTAGGTAAAAATTTAGAATTTGTTTCCGAAATATGTAAATATAATAGTGAAGACCTATCTGTTAGTTTTCTCTTTATGAGCTTCTCATTATTAGTTTACAATGTGGCACAAAATACTACCCAGTATCTCTGAACGTAATTAACTGTTGGCCACTCTTTCTACCGTTTCAGGTATAAAAATTCATTTAATGGAGGATCAAAACGCTCTCAAAATGTTTACAATCCGAGTGACGATATTGGCATATTGATTGTTAGAAATTCGCGCTGATGCAGTGGAGGCCGAATGGTCAGGCCGAGCACTTCGTGGCGCGACTTTTAGGGTAAGCAGTGACGTGGGACACTAAATATAGAGGCACGTCGAAGGGGAGAGTGGCGGTCTGCAGAGAGGAGAGATTCTGCTGCTAGAGCCGCGGTCTGCGGGCTGCGGGCTGCGGCAATCCAGGCGCAACACACTCACGACGCTTCTGCGTCCTCACAATGCAATCCTAGCGCAAGCGCTTGTCGCTTTCAGCAGAGCATCGGAGGCATGCCTTTTGCGCATGCGTGTAGTATCGAAAAAATGTAACAGCATATAGCTTTCCGCCCTTGGGGAAAAATCTCGTGCGCTATTTGACAACCGCCAAGCGTGATCAGTCTCCCTACGAAATATTTGTTTTGTTAATAAAAACCGCCTTTATTGCAGCACTGTATTTATTTCTCCCAGTCGCGTTTCGCCTTTTTCACTTTAAGGCATTATCATTGGGACAGTTCGCGTTTCTGGTTGGCATCTGCGTTTCCTCACATCTATTCCCATGCTGAAGGTCGCACTACAACTCTATTTAGGGAACATAAATACGTTTTGATGTTCCGAACTTTTTTCTTCACACTTTTTATCTTGTTTGCCCTCATTGTTGTAACACACTATCAGTCTTCAATCACTAATTATAGATATTTGATTGAAAACCGTGATTTCAAGACGTAACTTTGTGAGTTCACGTCCGCAGCTCGTGGTCGTGCGGTAGCGTTCTCAGTTCCCGCGCCCGGGTTCCCGGGTTCGTGATGACTGGGTGTTGTGTGATGTCCTTAGGTTGGTTCGGTTTAAGTAGTTCTAAGTTCTAGGGGACTGATGACCATAGATGTTAAGTCCCATAGTGCTCAGAGCCATTTGAACCACTTTTGTGAGTTCACTGTGTGTCTAAACTTGATTGGGTTGTTTATCAAAAAGGCGAGGAACTATCCCACTGATGATGGCTTATAGCGAAAAAGGCCAAAGGTGTCTGGGAGAACAGTAAGAACAGGCGGTTTTTGTTTACAAAACAAATATTTCTGTGCTTGCTGCGGAGGATGGCTACGCAATCAAACCCATTCTCTGGAACTATACGTGTATTTAGTAGTGTTGTATGTTTTGTGGAGTGTTTTGACAACGACGTTTATCGACCGTACGAAAATGCACGCCAGCCTTCACAGTGCACACACATAGTGGAAGTGTAATTCAGAAGATTATCTGAACAAAAATATGAACACAGACGACTGAAAAAGTCTCAGTTTAATAAATACGAAAGCTAATAAACTTAAAAAGGTTGCGTAAATTGAATTTATAAATAAAATCTTTGACATGAAAATGAGTGAAAGTGAAAACGAATTTCATTTATCATTACTGTGAAACTAGCTATATACTAAATGTTCTCAAAAAATGGTTCAGATGGCTCTGACCACTATGGGACTTAACATCTGAGGTCATCAGTTCCCTATAACTTAGAACTACTTAAACCTAACTAACCTAAGGACATCACACACATCCATACCCGAGGTAGAAGTCGAACCTGCGACCGTAGCAGTCGCGCGCTTCCGGACTGAAGCGCCTAGAACCGCCCGGCCACAGCGGCCGGCTACTAAATGTTCTGAAATTTTAAAACATCTGCCAATTTCCAATAATAAACAAGCTAATAAGTGCCGGCTGGTGTGGCCGAGCGGTTCTAGGCGCTACAGTCTGTAACCGTGCGACCGCTACGGTCGCAGGTTCGAATCCTGCCTTGGGCATGGATTTGTGTGATGTCCTTAGGTCAGTTAGGTTTAAGTAGTTCTAAGTTCTAGGGGACTGATGATCTCAGAAGTTAAGTCCATTTGAACCAAACTAATAAGTGATGTTATTATATTATTTTTGTACATCTTAAAGTATTGTACTAAAACAATTTCGTTACACGAGAAATGTAATTGAATGCAACTAGTTTCCAACCAAGCGGGATACCAAAATCTTTCAGTGACATTTAATGTGGATTGCGAGAACACTGAACCAACATGTGGACCGAATGGTACGCACGCAGTTACTGAGTGTGTTAGGCAACTTATGGCCTTCCGTTCCCGTGTGTTTATACCAGAGCACGCGGAATGAGGGCTAGTGTTGAACTGGACATACTTGTAACATCCTCTCGTATCCCTGGAAACTACGCTGAGCAGTAGTTTGAGGTGTCAGCCCACACACTCTGTTGGAGTCACTAGAATGAATATGCTGTAACTAATGAATATTTGTGCCATTCTGGGACCGGAACCCAGTTTTCCTGCTTATCGCAAGCAGTCTTCTTAACCATCGGGCTATCTGAACATACCGCCAGACCTGACATAAACTTTCATTCTCACTGATGGTTCCCTTATTCTTCGTGACTTCACAATTCCCCCAAAACATGAGACCTATTAGTTTTAAATAAACATATTTGGTTCCTCAAACCGGAATAGGACCCCTGAAAAAATTGATATGATGAAGGATAGCGGTTTATGCCACAATGAATATACACCAACTGAAATGAATTCACTGGCATGAAATGGAAAATCGATGAGTATGAACTGAATAAAACTGATGCCAGTGAAGTACGCTCAGAAACGTTACTACAGATATAGTTAAAACTGAAGCAAATGCTACACCAAAATCGATGATTCCAAGGCCAGAAAGTAATTCATAAGGTACCCGAACCGGAGGACATAGCTTATCCTTTCTGACAGTACGTAGCAGTCATCTGTAACCGCGTATCGTAGCACGCTAGCAGCAAAATACAAGAACTTATCAAACACGTATCTGATTTGATGTCATTTCTGTCATTAAAGTTCATGATATCCCAAGAAAATGTCCTTTGACATTAAATAGCTTACAAGGGAACCTCCCCATCGCACCCCCCTCAGATTTAGTTATAAGTTGGCACAGTGGATAGGTCTTGGAAAACTGAACACAGACCAATCGAGAAAACAGGAAGAAGTTGTGTGAAACTATGAAAAAAATTAGCAAAATATACAAACTGAGTAGTCCATGCGCAACATAGGCAACATCAAGGACAGTATGAGCTAAAGACCGGCGTGGTCCCGTGGTTAGCGTGAGCAGCTGCGGGTCGAGAAGTCCTTGGTTCATGTCTTCCTTCGGGTGAAAAGTTTACGTTCTTTATTTTCGCAAAGTTATGATCTGTCCGTTCGTTCATTGTAATAAGTTTAGTGTCTGTGTTTTGCGACCGCACCGCAAAACCGTGCAATTAGTAGACGAAAGGACGCGCCTCTCCAATGGGAACCGAAAACATTTGATCGCAAGGTCATAGGTCAACCGATTCCTCCACAGGAAAACACGTCTGACATATTCTATATGACACTGGTGACGGCATGAGAGTCACATGAGAAGAATATGTTGTCGACCCACCTAACTTGTACATTTGGCGAATGGGTAAAAAGATTCTTTTACCTTGCCCGATTTAGGTTTTTTTGTGGATGTGATAATCACTCCCAAAAAAGTGGTGAAATCATAAGAGTTTGTCACATAAACTGCAACAAATGAATGCAACAGTTTCACAGTCGCACAGTTTTTCCTGTGCTCTGTCAAAACATATGTTTCTAACGTTTTCAAATTTTTCCTTGTGTAGACCGTCAAATCCTGCATATGTCCAAGCAAATCTGAACATGTCCTGGAATTTTAGAGAGGGAAGTTGATTATGTGTGAGTGCCTGAAATTTGATAACTGTCCGAAAATAAAAAATTAAACTTTTCACTTGAGGGAAGACTTGAACCAAGGACCTCTCGCTCCGCAGCTGCTCACGCTAACCACGGGATCACGGCGTTCCTAAACTCTAATTATCCCTGATGTTGCCTACTTTGTGCATGGGCTACACAGTTTATATATTTTGCTTATTTTTTTCATAGTTCCACACAACTTCTTCCTGTTTTCTCGATTGATCTGTGTTCAGTTTTTCAAGGCCTATCCACTGCGCCAAATTATAACTAAATCTGAGGGGGGTGCGATGGGGAGGTTTCCTTGTTAGTTTAAGAGTAGGCTTTAGTGGGATATATTATTAGTTTGCCACAGAAATTTAATTCTCTCCAGATGATTCTTCGTGACTTATTTTCAGTGTTATGCTGTTTTGGTTTCCTTCAAACGGATGTCCTAGGTGACTGTAAACATGTGTTAATGCTGCAAAGCACAGTTTAAAAGTCTCATTACGCTAATGTGTACATCATCTCAACACAGTTGCTAGAAAATATCAGACGCTGTAGACGAAATAATGATGTAAAATTCAAATAAAGACGTCGTTTTCAAAGCCGTGCCCACGCTTGAATCTTCATTTGCGAGAATCACGTTACTGTAGTTTCCACAGTTGCTCATTCTTAATCCTACACTTTTTTGCTTGTTTTTCTTTGTGAGCGTATTTTAGAGCAACATTCGAGCCAAATGGCTTTCGTCCCAAGGCGATACGCCGCATTAACCGTACAACTGGCTCTGCTTGAGAAGGTTTTCCAGTGCGTATCAGCAGTTATAAGAGTCGAGGGGTATGATAGGGAAGCAGTGGTTGGGAAGGGAGTGAGACAGGGTTGTAGCCTATCCCCGATGTTATTCAATCTGTGTATTGAGCAAGCAATAAAGGAAACAAAAGAAAAATTTGGAGTAGGTATTAAAATCCATAGAGAAGAAATAAAAACTTTAAGGTTCGCTGAAGACATTGTAATTCTGTCAGAGACAGCAAAGGACTTGGAAGAGCAGTTGAACGGAATGGATAGTGTCTTGAAAGGAGGATATAAGATGAACATCAACAAAAGCAAAACGAGGATAATGGAATGTAGTCGAATTAAATCGGGTGATGCTGAGGGAATTAGATTAGGAAATGAGACACTTAAAGTAGTAAAGGAGTTTTGCTATTTGGGGAGCAAAATACCTGATGATGGCCGAAGTAGAGAGGATATAAAATGTAGACTGGCAATGGCAAGGAAGCGTTTCTGAAGAAGAAAAATTAGTTAACATCGAGTATAGATTTAAATGTCAGGAAGTCGTTTCTGAAAGTATTTGTATGGAGTGTAACCATGTATGGAAGTGAAACGTGGACGATAAATAGCTTACACAAGAAGAGAATAGAAGCTTTCGAAATGTGGTGCTACAGAAGAATGCTGAAGATTAGATGGGTAGATCACATAACTAATGAGGAGGTATTGAATAGAATTGGGGAGAAGAGGAGCTTGTGGCACAACTTGACTAGAAGAAGGGATCGGTTGGTAGGACATGTTCTGAGACATCGAGGGATCACCAATTTAGTATTGGAGGGCAGCGTGGAGGGTAAAAATCGTAGAGGGAGACCAAGAGATGAATACACTAAGCAGACTCAGAAGGCTGTAGACTGCAGTAGGTACTGGGAGATGAAGAAGCTTGCACAGGATAGAGTAGCATGGAGAGCTGCATCAAACCAGTCTCAGGACTGAAGACCACAACAACAACAACAACAACAACATCGGACATTTTATGTGGAGAGAAATGTTTATGATGTCAGGGAAAGTTAATCAGTTTCCGTCACTTGAATAAAAGGCTACCTGCCTCGGGCATGGATGTGTGTGACGTCCTTAGGTTAGTTAGGTTTAAGTAGTTCTAAGTTCTAGGGGACTGATGACCACAGATGTTAAGTCCCATAGTGCTCAGAGCCATTTGAACCAATAAAAGGCTAAATGTTGACCTGTCCTATTTAAAAGGGTGGAGGTGCGTTGTAATTCTCGATCTGAGGCAGAAATCACTTGGCGCTGAAGCCGTCCGGGTCCCATGCGCCAATTGAAGTCTCTTTGTTGGCCGTAATCAGTGTGTTAAATTCAATGTAATGTAATCATGGACATATGAAATCAGTGAAATGCAATGGTATAAAATTATATAACTGAAATAACCAAAATCTGCTGTGAAATGATAAATCTGCAATGTGATGTGTAGTGTGGAGAAATGAAAATTTAAATTAGAACCAACATCTCCTGCCTGTCGCGAACAGTTGCCTATTGAGCTAGATCGTCTGGTCATCAATCATACCCGTTCCTATAGTGGCATATTTCCCCAAAGGAGAAACTCTCGTTGTTTTCTCGGATAAGTGGGAGAGAATTTTATTGGCTTGCTCGAATTTCCTAATAAGATAAGATTATAAGCAGGACATCACGGTGCGAATCCAGTTCTGGAGCAAATTTTTATTTATCGCGGCATATTTTAAAATCAGTTTCACTGAGCCTCATTTGTAAAATATAATTGTGGATTACCCTCTCCCAATTTATATGGAATGTTTTGTACTGTGAAAACGTCGTTGGTCGTAACACTTTCTCGACTTATCGTTATACGTCGTTGTACTCAGTGAAACTTCAGACCGAATTAAACTTAAATTTCATGTCGAATCAGCCGTATCCCAAGCACGAAGCCTCATTAGAGTGTACACTCCGACACACAGAGTCACAATGTCAGATCAATATATGCATTAAAATTCGCTTTTCAACAGCTGAATATGTTACACTGATACATAAGATACATAAACGAAACTTCGTATGTTTATTAGCTTTATAATTTCTGATATACTTTTGTTAGTGACTAAAAATATTCATTTAATTATATGTAAAAGCAATAAACAAAATAAAAGTAGCCCAATGTTTATCGACTGGAGATGCTAATTTTGAGAAACAGAAATTAAGGAAGATAAGAGGTTAACGTCCTATCGACGAGGATTTCATTAGTGGCGAAATAAAAACAGAGTTTTGGGAGGAAATTGACTGTGAGCTTTTCAACTCTACCAGCAGTTGCCTGAAGCTGTTTAGTGAAACCAAGAAGACCTGAATGTGGGTGCCAGAATAGGCGTTTTCACCACGGTCCTGGGTTGCGAGTCCACTACTACACCACCTCACTTGATCTAACAATTATGGAGAGAAAAGTTTCGTGCTAAATTTACTCCACACAGAACCATAAAATTCAACAACAAATACGGGTTTCCATGTGAAATCTGTGTTTTTCTGCCCTTACAGTGTAAAAAGCAAAGTAACCAGAGTGGTTTCTCCTGTTTCTTTATTTATAATTTAAATGTTAAGTCTAAATCTTGTTGATTTCGTGTGGGGGGACTTTTACTAGGCCGAATTGCACCTCCAGATAAGTCAATCATAACCTCAGATCGGCGGAAGGTTAGGAATCTGTGCCAGATCGTGAGCATCCGCTTCTTAATACAGTACCGACAAGCGACCTGTATCTTCAACACGACAATTTACCATCGCATAGCTTCCTAATTGTGTCAGAATAGTTTAGGGAACGCTCCACTGACATGAATCTGATTGGGTGACTTGGCAGATACCCTGCCCTTAGCTCTGTTCTACATACCGCGCAAGCCACTGTACTTTAAATTCTGTAGAACTTTCGGTGTACAATATAATATACTGGGTTCTATTATCAGCTATTCACTGTGCCACTCTCGGTTATCAGTCGGCGTCTTTCGGCGTCTACTAAATCGGCATCTACCTGTTCACCTGCAAATTAAGCACATCTGGGATGCCATCCAGAAATATTTACGCACCTTGATCTCAGTTCCGTCTAGTCTCCATGAAGTTGGGACGGATATTGAAAAGCTATGGCTTAGGATGGTTCTCCAGTGTTTTTTATTTCATGGAGTCCATTCCACGGTACGACACGTTTGTGGGCAGGTATTTCTAATTCGGCTGCGCGTTTTTTTAATGCAGTTCATAGCGCCGAAGAGTGCCCATAAAGTTTACAGTATCACAATATCTTATTCAAAGACTGAGTGTTCTCCGATGGTTGCAACCAGTAATTTTTTATAAAATTCATGATTATATGGCAACAGAAAAAGATAAAGCGGCGCTTTCGAATCTTAAGACAAAGCTCTAGAGAGCACCTACCGCAGCTACAGAAGAACCGGTAGGAGTTATTTGTGTGCCAGCCATCCCTATCACCAAAGCTGATATTAGTTCTTAGATTTTATCGGACGTAAACATCCGTGCTATGAAAAGATATACACTCCTGGAAATGGAAAAAAGAACACATTGACACCGGTGTGTCAGACCCACCATACTTGCTCCGGACACTGCGAGAGGGCTGTACAAGCAATGATCACACGCACGGCACAGCGGACACACCAGGAACCGCGGTGTTGGCCGTCGAATGGCGCTAGCTGCGCAGCATTTGTGCACCGCCGCCGTCAGTGTCAGCCAGTTTGCCGTGGCATACGGAGCTCCATCGCAGTCTTTAACACTGGTAGCATGCCGCGACAGCGTGGACGTGAACCGTATGTGCAGTTGACGGACTTTGAGCGAGGGCGTATAGTGGGCATGCGGGAGGCCGGGTGGACGTACCGCCGAATTGCTCAACACGTGGGGCGTGAGGTCTCCACAGTACATCGATGTTGTCGCCAGTAGTCGGCGGAAGGTGCACGTGCCCGTCGACCTGGGACCGGACCGCAGCGACGCACGGATGCACGCCAAGACCGTAGGATCCTACGCAGTGCCGTAGGGGACCGCACCGCCACTTCCCAGCAAATTAGGGACACTGTTGCTCCTGGGGTATCGGCGAGGACCTTTCGCAACCGTCTCCATGAAGCTGGGCTACGGTCCCGCACACCGTTAGGCCGTCTTCCGCTCACGCCCCAACATCGTGCAGCCCGCCTCCAGTGGTGTCGCGACAGGCGTGAATGGAGGGACGAATGGAGACGTGTCGTCTTCAGCGATGAGAGTCGCTTCTGCCTTGGTGCCAATGATGGTCGTATGCGTGTTTGGCGCCGTGCAGGTGAGCGCCACAATCAGGACTGCATACGACCGAGGCACACAGGCCCAACACCCGGCATCATGGTGTGGGGAGCGATCTCCTACACTGGCCGTACACCACTGGTGATCGTCGAGGGGACACTGAATAGTGCACGGTACATCCAAACCGTCATCGAACCCATCGTTCTACCATTCCTAGACCGGCAAGGGAACTTGCTGTTCCAACAGGACAATGCACGTCCGCATGTATCCCGTGCCACCCAACGTGCTCTAGAAGGTGTAAGTCAACTACCCTGGCCAGCAAGATCTCCGGATCTGTCCCCCATTGAGCATGTTTGGGACTGGATGAAGCGTCGTCTCACGCGGTCTGCACGTCCAGCACGAACGCTGGTCCAACTGAGGCGCCAGGTGGAAATGGCATGGCAAGCCGTTCCACAGGACTACATCCAGCATCTCTACGATCGTCTCCATGGGAGAATAGCAGCCTGCATTGCTGCGAAAGGTGGATATACACTGTACTAGTGCCGACATTGTGCATGCTCTGTTGCCTGTGTCTATGTGCCTGTGGTTCTGTCAGTGTGATCATGTGATGTATCTGACCCCAGGAATGTGTCAATAAAGTTTCCCATTCCTGGGACAATGAACTCACGGTGTTCTTATTTCAATTTCCAGGAGTGTATATGATCACGGCAAGTAGAACAACTCTGTATAACCTATAATGCACTCACAGAAAAGCCAGGGAATCTCCTGTTTGCCTTTTCCACAAGTTCAAACTCGCATCCCGTGCACATAAAGGTTAGGGTGCGAATTTCCTGAAATACACACTAAGACAAAAAAGACGCGCCGCGAAAGAATTATCGGAATGGAATAGAAATAGGTAGATGCGACGTACATGTACATAGAAACAAATAATTACAATTTCAGAAAAATTGGATGATTTATTCAAGAGAAAAAACTTCACAAATTGAGCAAGTCAGTAACGCATTGGCTCACCTCTGGCCCTTATGCAAGCAGTTATTCGTCTTGGCATTGACTGACATAGTTGCTGGATACCCACCTGGGGGATATCGTGCCAAATTTTGTCCAACTGGAGAATTAGATCGTCAAAATCCCAAGGTGGTTGAAGGTTCCTGCCCATAAGGCTCCAAACTTTCTCAACTGGGTAAATATCAGGCGGTCTTTCTGACCAAAGTAGGGTTTAGCAAGCATGAAGAGAGTCAGTATAAACTCATTCCGTGTGTGGTCGGGTATTACACTACTGGCCATTACAATTGCTACTCCAAAAAGAAATGCAGATGATAAACGGGTATTCATTGGGCAAATATATCATACTAGAACTGACATGTGATTACATTTTCACACAATTTGAGTGCATAGATCCTGAGAAATCAGTACAGGTACAGCTGCCCATGCAACTTCAACACGATAACACAGTCCATCAAGAGTAGTGACTGGCGTATTGTGACGAGCCAGTTGCTCGGCCACCATTGACCAGACGTTTTCAAGTGGTGAGAGATCTGGAGAATATGCTGGCCAGTGCAGCAGTCGAACATTTTCTGTATCCAGAAAGGCCCGTACAGGACCTGTAACATGCGGTCGTGCATTATCCTGCAGAAATGTAGGGTTTCGCAGGGACCGAATGAAAGGTAGAGCCACGGGTCGTAACGCATCTGAAATGTAACGTCCACTGTTCAGAGTGCCGCCAATGTGAACAGGAGGTAACCGAGACGTGTAACCAATGGCACACCATACCATCACGCCGCGTGATACGCTAGTATGGCGATGATGAACACACGCTTCCAATGTGCGTACACCGCGATGTCGCCAAATACGTATGCGAACATCGTGATGCTGTAAACAGAACCTGGATTCGTCCGAAAAAATGACGTTATGCCATTCGTGCACCCAGGCTCGTCGTTGAGTACGCCATCGCAGGCGCTCCTGTCTGTGATGCAGCGTCAAGGGTAACCGCAGCCATGGTCTCCGAGCTGATAGTCCATGCTGCTCAAAACGTCGTCGAACTGTTCGTGCAGATGGTTGTAATCTTGCAAACGTCCCCATCTGTTGACTCAGGGATCGAGACGTGGCTCCACGATCCGTTACAGCATGCGGATAAGATTGCCTGTCATCTCGACTGCTAGTGATACGAGGCCGTTGGGATCCAGCACGGCGTTCCGAATTACCCTCGTGAACCCACCGATTCCATATTCTGCTAACAGTCATTGGATCTCGACCAACGCGAGCAGCAATGCCGCGATACGATAAACCGCAATCGCGATAGGCTACAATCCGACCTTTATCAAAGTCGGAAACTTGATGGTACGCATTTCTCCTCCTTACACGAGGCTTCATAACAACGTTTCATCAGGCAACGCCGATCAACTGCTGTTTGTGTATGAGAAATCGGTTGGAAACTCTCCTCATGTCAGCACGTTTTAGGTGTCACCACCGGCGCCAACCTTGTGTGAATGCTCTGAAAAGCTAATCATTTGCATATCACAGCGTCTTCTTCCTGTCGGTTAAATTTCGCGTCTGTAGCACGTCATCTTCGTAGTGTAGCAATTTTAATGGCCAGTAGTGTATCTTGCTGAAATATAAGTGCAGGATGCTTACCATGAAGGGCAACAAAATGGGGCATAGAATATCTTCGACGTACTGCTGTGCTATGAGGCAGCAGTGGATGACAATCAAAGGGGTCCTGCTATGCAAAGAAAAGGCATCTCAGACTACAACTCCTGGTTGTGGGGCCCCATGGCGGGCGACAGACACGTTGGTATCCCTCCTCTATCCGGGGCGTCTCCAGACACGTCTTCGGTCTGGAATCTCATTGACTGGAGTAGAATTGCCTTGAGTGATGAGTCCCTCGGCGGACAATGCTGGGATGCTAACCTGAAAGTCGCCAGCCACACTGCCAGACAACTACGACTGGTGGTCTGGGGCACCATTTCTTTCGTCTGCAGTTTCTACTGCTTGTCTTCGTGCTTGCCAAACCCTACTTTGGTCAGAAAGGTTCCCGGATTTTTCCCCAGTTGAGAATGTTTGGAGCATTATAGGCAGGGCCCTCCAACCACCTCGGGATTTTGACGATTAAACGCGCCCGTTGAACAGAATTTGGCACGACAACCCTCAGGAGGACATCCAAAAACTCTATCAATCAATACCAAGCCAAATAAAAGCTTGGACCAGACGTGGATCAATGCGTTACTGACTTGCTTAATTTGTGAAGCTCTTTCTCTTAAATAAATCATCCAATTTTTCTGAATCTGTAATTATTTGTTTGTCCACACATCTACTTCACCTCTACCGATTTCCATACCATTCGGATAATTTCTTCGTGATGCGTCTTGTACACTACTGGCTATTAAAATTGCTACACTACGAAGATGACGTGCTACAGACGCGAAATTTAACCAATAGGAAGAAGATGCTGTGATATGCAAGTGTTTAGCTTTTCAGAGCATTCACACAAGGTTGGCGCCGGTGGCGACACCTACTACGTCCTGACATGAGGAAAGTTTCCAATCGATTTCTCATACACAAACAGCAGTTGACCGGCGTTGCTTGGTGAAACGTTGTTTTGATGCCTCGTGTAAATGGTTCAAATGGCTCTGAGCACTATGGGACTTAACTTCTGAAGTCATCAGCCCCTAGAACTTAGAACTACTTAAACCTAAGTAACCTAAGGATATCATACACATCCATGCCCGAGGCAGCATTCGAACCTGCGACCGAAGCGGTTGCGCGGTTCCAGACTGTAGCGCCTAGAACCGGCCGGCCACTCCGGCCGGCGATGCCTCGTGTAAGGAGGAGAAATGCGTACCATCACGTTTCCGACTTTGATAAAGGTCGGATTGTAGCCTAACGCGATTGCGGTTTATCGTATCGCGGCATTGCTGCTCGCGTTGGTCGAGATCCAATGACTGTTACCAGAATATGGAATCGGTGGGTTCACGAGGGTAATACGGAACGCCGTGCTGGATCCCAGCGGTCTCGTATCACTAGCAGTCGAGATGACAGGCATCTTATTCGCATGGCTGTAACGGATCGTGCAGCCAAATCTCGATACCTGAGTCAACAGATGGAGACGTTTGCAAGACAACAACCATCTGCCCGAACAGTTCGACGACGTTTGCAGCAGCGTGGACTATCAGCTCGGAGACCGTGGCTACGGTTACCCTTGACGTTGCATCACAGACAGGAGCGCCTGCGATGGTGTACTCAACGACGAACCTGGGTGCACGAATGGCAAAACGTCATTTTTTCGGATGAATCCAGGTTCTGTTTACAACATCCGTGTTTGACGACATCGCGGTGAACGCGTATTGGAAGCATGTATTCGTCATCGCCATACTGGTGTATCACCCGGCGTGATGGTATGGTGTGCCATTGGTTACACGTCTCGGTCATCTGTTGTTCGCATTGACGGCATTTTAAACAGTGGACATTACATTTTAGATGTGTTACGACCCGTGGCTCTACCCTTCATTCGATCCCTGCGAAACCCTACATTTCAGCAGGATAATGCACGACAGCATGTTGCAGGTCCTGTGCGGGCCTTTCTGGATACAGAAAATGTTCGACTGTTGCCCTAGCCAACACATTGTCCAGATCTGTCGGCAATTGAAAACGTCTGGTCAATGGTGGCCGAGCAACTGGCTCGTCACAATACGCCAGTCACTACTCTTGATGAACTGTGGTATCGTGTTGAAGCTGCATGGGCAGCTGTACCTGTATACGCCATCCAAGCTCTGTTTGACTCTATGCCCAGGCGTATCAAGGCCGTTATAACGGCCAGTGGTGGTTGTTCTGGGTACTGATTTCTCAGGATCTATGCATCCAAATTGCGCGAAAATGTAATGACATATCAGTTCTAGTATAATATATTTGTCCAATGAATACCCGTTTATCATCTGCATTTCTTTTTGGTGTAGCAATTTTAATGGCCAGTAGTGTATTTCTTTTTTTTCCTTTTTTGTTTTAGTATGTATTTTCAGACTGGTGCTTCGTTAATGTTGCATATCTCTCTGGACTAACATCGAGTTAATTTCCAAAGCAAGCGTACACAAGAAGAAATGAGACGGCGGAGCAGCTTGTCATTGTATTGCAAGATATCACGAGACAGCCCACAGGCTTGAGACTTTACGTGAGATTAAGCTATCCTCAAACCGAAAATTGGTTTGAAAAAACCAGTGATTTACTAATTACGGTCCTGTTGGAGGCGGTATGCCATTTCATTTCCCCAATTTTTGAGCCGACTTACCCAGACACTTAGAGGAGAAGCTACAGTTCAAAGTGGACCCCGAAGACGGCTCAGCTTGTCATTTGTCACTTAAGCAAACGAATGCTAGAAGCGACAAGCGACAGAAAAAATTCTTGGACCAACTGAGGATCTAACCCCAGATCTTTAGATTTGTAGCCTCATTCCTATTTAGTCACCGACCCCTATAAATACGAGGGGACTTCATAAAATAAGCTGCACATTAAAATGGCAGAAATCCGCTCCTTGGCACGGAGCCATTCGAGAACCGCTGGTGAACGTTTTCATCGACGAAAAATCTGCTATTACTGCGGATCGGTCCATCGATTGCATGCAAATTGCCATATGTGGTCGATGTCGATAGCTTTCTTTCCCAGTCAGCGTCACCCACTTCTGTGCGGCTTCGTCAAGCTTTTGGCACTATTTCTCTACGACTGGCGACATTGCACTTGGTCCGCATACTGACAGATTGCCAGAGTGAATGCGTGTGCAATTTAGACGTTTTCACCACAAGAATCGTACTTTGGAGTACATTACCATTTTCGGCCGGCCGAAGTGGCCGTGCGGTTAAAGGCGCTGCAGTCTGGAACCGCAAGACCGCTACGGTCGCAGGTTCGAATCCTGCCTCGGGCATGGATGTTTGTGATGTCCTTAGGTTAGTTAGGTTTAACTAGTTCTAAGTTCTAGGGGACTAATGACCTCAGCAGTTGAGTCCCATAGTGCTCAGAGCAATTTTTTACCATTTTCCGTGCGGTTTCTCTCCCACACCGGATAGACCTGTTTTCCGTATCGAAGTGGATCTGCGTCTGCAGGAAACTCAGATAATGCGCTCATCTCTGAGAGTGCGTTACTCTTGTAGTACAATCGCGTTGGCGAGGGACGGCATGTGTAACTTATTTTTTGAAGTCCCTCGTACTCCATGCTGGTGCAAAAATATACTGGTAAGCTAAAACATTATGACCACTGTCCACCGCAACATTGGATGCCGCCTGATGGCCACGTGGGCACGTGACGCGGTAACAAAAGTATGTGGAAATGGAAATGAGCGTTTGGCATCATTGGCTGGGAGTTTTTCCTGTTCAAATGTGTGTGAAATCTTATGGGACTTAACTTCTAAGGTCATCAGTCCCTAAGCTTACACACTACTTAACCTAAATTATCCTAAGGACAAACACACACAACCATGCCCGAGGGAGGACTCGAAACTCCGCCGGGACCAGCCGCACAGTTCATGACTGCAGCGCCTAAGACCGCTCGGCTAATCCTGCGCGGCAAAATTTTGTCTTTCAAAGTGTTTCGAACCGTTCCTATAAATTCAGGCTGGGAGGCCCCATAAGGGCAGGTCCGGCCGCCTTGGTGCATGTCTTATTACATTAGACGCCACATTGGGCGGCCTGCGGGCCGGATGGGGATGAAATGATGATAAAGACAACACAGCACCTAGTCCCTGAGCGGAGAAAGTCCCCGACCCAGCCGGGAATCGAACCCAGGCCCCTTAGGATAGTAGTCCGTCAGGCTCACCTTTCTTTTTTTTTTTTTCGTTATTGATCGTTGTGTTTGGTCGTTGCAGACGTCGTAAGACATCCGTTGAAGTTCGTTGTTGATAGATTAGCTCAGTATTTTTATTACAGCGGGTTGCTAACGCTCTAACCGAACACGCTGAGCTACCGTGCCGGCAACCATTCAGCTACCGGGGCTGACACAAAAGTATGTAAGAGACACAAAAGTATGTATGAGGTGCAGATACGGACGTGGGACCGCCCTAGCGAAGACATGGGCTGCAAATGGGGAAATCCATTGACATAAGCGACTTTGACAAAGGGCAGGTTATTATTAAGCAGAGCCAGTGAACGAGTATCTCGAAAACAGCAAAGCTGGTCGGATGTTCACGTGCTACAGTCGTAAGCGTCTACGGAAAGAGATAGACGGATAATGAAACTACCATTAGGCGCTAAATGGTTGAACGTCCACGACTCTTCACAGAAGGTGGGGTTCGCAGACTGCTCCGTATAGTAGGATAGATGGTGGTGATCTGTGGCATCTCTGCCAAAGGAGCACAATGCTGGTGCACCCACAAGTGTTTCGGATTCGACCGTCGATCAATGGAAACATGTCGGCTCCACGGGGGAATCACGTTTTTGTTACGCTAGTTCGATGGTCATCTCGACAAAAGCCGTCATCGAGGTGAACGGCTGATAGAAACGTGCAGCGCGCCACGGATGCATGCTGGTGGGAGTAGTATTATGCTGTGGGAGACATTCTCTTGCGCTTGCATGGGACCTGTGGTAGTAATCGAAGACACGCTGACACCTGCGAACCGCCTGCATCCCTTCATGCTTGATGTCTTTCCCAACGGCGATGACATCTTTCAGCAGTATAATGGTCTGTGTCTTGGTACGAAGAGCATTATAGTGAACTCAAGTTGAGTCAAATTCACCTGATGTAAACCTTGTGGAATCCATCTGGGTCGTTATCGGGCGTCATCACCGAGAACACAAATCAGCGGCTCGTTATTTACGAGAACTACGTGACCTTTACGTAGACATCTGATGCCACATACCTCCACAAACCTACCAACAAACTGTCGGATCCCTGATACAAAGAATCTGTGATGTATTTCAGTCCAAAGAAGGACAAACAAGCTATTAAGCAGGTGGTCATAATGGTTTGGCTCATCGGTGTACGTTCCGCTGATTACGTACAGTGGGGTGTGAACCAAATATACCTTTGTTTTGATTTTTAGTGGTAGCAAAAATGCGCATTAATGTTACTTGTCTCTAAAAATCGTTAGTGGAAGGGGAGAGTTGTGTGAGACTCGCCGGCCGTTGTGGCCGATCGATTCTAGGTGCTTTAGTCCGGAACCGCGCTGCTGCTACGGTCGCAGGTTCGAACCCTGCCTCGTTCATGGATGTGTGTGCTGTCCTTACGTTAGTTAGGTGTTCAGAGCCATTTGAACAATTTTTTTTTTGTGAGGTTCGACACTAGCCTGGTGAAAGGAAACATCACGGCATTCCGTAGAAGGAAAGAAAAAGTTTTGTGGCACTTTTGTCTGGAAGACCATCAAGGGGCAATCGAAAATGGGTTTCACCTCCTTACCAGGTGTGGTGTCGTGTTGTCTGTTCAATGTAGGTGGCTGTTATGGCTGCGTGTGCAGTGCAGTGTCATGCTTGGTGTTTTACAATGATGGGAGAAGATAGAGAGTGTAACCCTGTGCCGGCACATAGTCTACTCCTCTCGAATAGCATGAAGGGGACCGGCGAGCATAACGTCCCTATGACCAACAACAGTGTTACATTCCCACACGTTTCGAAAAGGTTTGGGATTTAATCCAGGGCATTGGCGCAGTGTCTAGGCAACGGCCTTGCCGCAGTGGATACACCTGTTCCCGTCAGATCACCGAAGTTAAGCGCTGTCGGGCGTGCCGGCACTTGGATGGGTGACCATACGGGACACCATGTGCTGTTGCCATTTTTCGGGGTGCACTCAGCCCCGTGATTCAAATTGAGGAGCTACTCGACCGAATAGTAGCGGCCCCGGTCAAATAAAACTATCATAACGATCGGGAGAGCGGTGTGCTGACCACACGCCCCTCCTCTTCGCGTCCTCAACTGAGGATGACACGGCGGTCGGATGGTCCCGATGGGGCACTTGTGGCCTGAAGACGGAGTGCTTTTTTTTGGCGCAGTGTCTGGTGATCAGTAATTTCCCAGTACCAACTCTCAAACCCCTTGCTGACGAAATCCTGGTGGTGAAAAATTCTTCCACCAATTATGATTCGACCTCGCAACCTCCGAATCGCACAGGCATGCGTTAGAGACCACGGCTACGAATGTGTGTATTCGCTGCCACTAATCTTCGAATCTGGCTCCTTCTGAATACGGATTATGACTGTTCTTGACCCCTCTGTCAACCTCCTTATCTGTTGTTATATCATTCTGTCCAGGCTATTTCGATGATTCGAGCAGCTGGTGCAGAAGAGAAGTATGAGGTAACTAGGTCAGCCGCATAGATCTGCCTGCGCTAAAAGAAATCGGCCATGGCCCTGTTTAAGGAGCATACGAGTGGAGTGTTGTAAAAACTATGGGATGCTATATTGAGAAGGCCTCCTGCGGACTGAAACCCTTCCAGTTATAGCAGATTAAATCTGATTTTAAGTGGCAGTGAGAGTATAGTGTGTGTTGCAGTATCTAATGCATATGTTCATGGTCAATTTACTCAAAATAATTTCGAACTGTTGTTAAAAGATAAATTACACCACTACTAGGATTTTTTCGGTGTTTCTTAAGAATGAGACGTTAAAATTCAAGGTTTGATGGGATATTTGGTGTCGATACCAATATGTATAATTTTATCGATACCTCGATAATATCACAATAAAAGTATCGCTTCAAAACGGTTCAAATGGCTCCGAGTACCATGTGACTTCACTTCTGAGGTAATCAGTCGCCTAGAACTCAGAACTAATTAAACCTAACTAACCTAAGGACATCACACACATCCATGTCCGAGGCAGGATTCGAACCAGCGACCGTAGCGGTCGCTCGGAAAAGTATCGGTACCGATAGTGTTGCGAGGAATTTTAAACATACACTCCTGGAAACTGAAATAAGAACACCGTGAATTCATTGTCCCAGGAAGGGGAAACTTTATTGACACATTCCTGGGGTCAGATACATCACATGATCACACTGACAGAATCACAGGCACATAGACACAGGCAACAGAGCATGCACAATGTCGGCACTAGTACAGTGTATATCCACCTTTCACAGCAATGCAGGCTGCTATTCTCCCATGGAGACGATCGTAGAGATGCTGGATGTAGTCCTGTGGAACGGCTTGCCATGCCATTTCCACCTGGCGCCTCAGTTGGACCAGCGTTCATGCTGGACGTGCAGACCGCGTGAGACGACGCTTCATCCAGTCCCAAACATGCTCAATGGGGGACAGATCCGGAGATCTTGCTGGCCAAGGTAGTTGACTTACACCTTCTAGAGCACGTTGGGTGGCACGGGATACATGCGGACGTGCATTGTCCTGTTGGAACAGCAAGTTCCCTTGCCGGTCTAGGAATGGTAGAACGATGGGTTCGATGACGGTTTGGATGTACCGTGCACTATTCAGTGTCCCCTCGACGATCACCAGTGGTGTACGGCCAGTGTAGCAGATCGCTCCCCACACCATGATGCCGGGTGTTGGCCCTGTGTGCCTCGGTCGTATGCAGTCCTGATTGTGGCGCTCACCTGCACGGCGCCAAACACGCATACGACCATCATTGGCACCAAGGCAGAAGCGACTCTCATCGCTGAAGACGACACGTCTCCATTCGTCCCTCCATTCACGCCTGTCGCGGCACCACTGGAGGCGGGCTGCACGATGTTGGGGCGTGAGCGGAAGACGGCCTAACGGTGTGCGGGACCGTAGCCCAGCTTCATGGAGACGGTTGCGAATGGTCCTCGCCGATACCCCAGGAGCAACAGTGTCCCTAATTTGCTGGGAAGTGGCGGTGCGGTCCCCTACGGCACTGCGTAGGATCCTACGGTCTTGGCGTGCATCCGTGCGTCGCTGCGGTTCGGTCCCAGGTCGACGGGCACGTGCACCTTCCGCCGACCACTGGCGACAACATCGATGTACTGTGGAGACCTCACGCCCCACGTGTTGAGCAATTCGGCGGTACGTCCACCCGGCCTCCCGCATGCCCACTATACGCCCTCGCTCAAAGTCCGTCAACTGCACATACGGTTCACGTCCACGCTGTCGCGGCATGCTACTAGTGTTAAAGACTGCGATGGAGCTCCGTATGCCACGGCAAACTGGCTGACACTGACGGCGGCGGTGCACAAATGCTGCGCAGCTAGCGCCATTCGACGGCCAACACCGCGGTTCCTGGTGTGTCCGCTGTGCCGTGCGTGTGATCATTGCTTGTACAGCCCTCTCGCAGTGTCCGGAGCAAGTATGGTGGGTCTGACACACCGGTGTCAATGTGTTCTTTTTTCCATTTCCAGGAGTGTATATTGGTTCCTCGTTGACTTAAAAGAAATTGTTTACAATACAAGGCTAAATAAGAAAATTATGCTACGTCTGAATGAATGGTATTAATTCAGTAATTTCCAGCATTCTGGAAGGAATGACGTCAGCAACTGTGTGATTTACCAAATTATGCAGTACACTGGAGAAAACGGTCGAGGCTGCAATATTAATTTTCTTTATTACTCCATGTCTAGTTTCGAGCCTAAGCTCATTACCAAATCATCCAATAAGCTGTGCAATAACACACATCACGACAGCGCCATGACTGCTCATACTAGTTCCACGCATATGAACTTCATTCATTCATTCATTCAGATGAATGAAGTTCAGTCCCGCATTACTTTACAAGATGTGTTTAACTAGAACAAGCAGTCATAGATCTGTCGTAATGTACGTTATAGCATAGCTTATTGGATAATTTGATAATGAACTTTGGCTCGAAACTAGTCATCGAGTAATAAAGGAAACTGATATTTCAATTTCGACGTTTCTCTGCAATTTAATGCATAATTTGGAATAGCATTAAGATTCTTGTGTATTATGTATGAGTAAAGATACTGCCATGCAACGTGCTGAGACAAATTAACACGTGGGCTAACATTGAAGCTTATAAATCATTTAGTGCTTGAGAAGTAAACAGTAACTTGTGGCACTCATTCATCAATTTCACTGAACAAAAATTAATTCAGTTGTGGACAGTCCAGTCTGTGTTCCCAGATTCCTAGAAATCGGAAATGCTGTGGGCTCCCATCGACATCAGCTGTCGACTGCCTCTCTGCAAAGAAGGATTTTCTTAGTTGCTGCACATAGAAAAGGATTCAGAGATATGTAGCTTTTTGGTAACACAGAATTGGAAAAAAGTTCTTCAAAAATACAGTTCAGTTAAGTTATTAACGTTTTATTTTGCCCATATGAGGTTCTATTGTACTTGGATACTCGAATCACTTTTCCAAGTTAGTGGAAAAATCCTTAATATTACTGGTATCTGATGATGAAATAAGTTCATTACAGACTGAAGAGGGCTTATAAATTTTACTTGTGCATTTCTGTTTCGTCTATGATACATAGACCCTGCATACACATAAATATACACTGCATACACATTAATTCCAATTAAAATGGTAGTTACAGGTTATTACATTCCCCCACGTTATTCGACACTTCCAGTACTAATACTCTGATACTTCTTTCGATGCTATGAAATTATCGGCTATTAAGTACCGGTACACTTGTATATAAACTAGAGGATCGATATTCCTGTTATCAGTAATGTCGTAATGCCCCTACTTAAATGTCTAAGTGTCCCTCTAGTAACGATAACGGGCAAACAGACAGTTTTCTCTTACACATTGAACAGCGTGGAAACAATTAACTCTTCGATTCTGTATTCTTTGTCGATATTATTTTTTTTTCGATGAAATAAACGTAGAAACTTACAACCGTTGATGCACAGGCTTTCCTCAAACCTTATCAATAATTACACTGTCTCGTACAATCTGGCCTAACAACACGACTCGAATCTCCACCTTGTGCCGTTGACAGCTACTTCATTGTAGATCGTCGGAATCAACTTCAGTTAAATTCGTTCTGTTTAAGTTAGCCGGCCGGGGTGGCCGAGCGGTTCTAGGCACCACAGTCTGGAACCGCGCGACCGCTACGATCGCAGGTTCGAATCCTGCCTTGAGCATGGATGTGTGTGATGTACTTAGGTTAGTTAGGTTTAAGTAGTTCTACGTTCTAGGGGACTGATGACCTCAGAAGTTAAGTCCCATAGTGCTCAGAGCCATTTTTGTTTAAGTTACACGGGACAAAATACTTCTGTGGAACTTGTAAGCACTACTGAATACAAATGTCATTAAGAATTTTCTTGAATAAAAAGTGCAGTACAAGTGAATTCCAGACTATGCATGAAGTATTAAGACAAACGTTCGGAATCCACATTCAGCCAGACAGATTCGAATCGAATTATGCCTTTCCAGCCCTTCTGACAGCTGTGCGTTTGATGCACGTTATTAATCACCAAATCGTGTCAAAACTCTCTCTGTTATTTTTACAGTAACAGGATACAATGCTTAGTTCACTATTCGGTGTATGGGGACCCCGTTACGTCACCAGATATTGTTACTCATGGCATCACGGGAACGTTCTATGTTACTTTATGTTTGACGTCTGATACTTAACGAAAAATTGCTGACAATGAACGCTGAGTCATTCTATTCTCTTTTCTTGATGGGAACATGGCTTGATTTTATTGCGCCTTATGATGTAGCTAAGATGCTGAGAAACTGCTCGTACCTATAAGTAGAGGGCTTACAGCCAATGCGTTATTATCTTTTCATAATTTTTCGAGACGTAATTGTTGTTCGATTTCATAGACTGTATGTTGCATAATACACCTTCGGCCAATCCTCGAGTACTTTTCGTCGGTCTGAGACCTTTACTAAGTTGGATTAGTGGATTTTGTAGCTGTGATCTTCAGTCAGAAAATTGGTATGACGCAGCTTTCTGCACTAGTGTGTGCTGTGTAAGCTTCTTCATCTCTACACGGCTGCTGTAGCCTACATGCTTTTGAACCTGTTTTCTGTACTCAAGTCTTTGTCTCCGTCTAAAATTTTTATCCCTCTCACTTTCCTCCATTACCAAATTGATATTTCCTTGATGCCTCAGAATATGTCTTATCAACCGATTCCTTATTTTAATCAAGTTGCGCCATAAATTGCCTTTTTCCCCCAGTTTTGTTCAGTACCTTCTTACTATCCACTCTACCTATTTAATCTTAAGCATTGTCCTGTAGAACCCATTTCAAAAACTGTACACTCTTCATATCTAAACTGTTTACCGTTCACATGCCACGCCTGCACGCTCCAGACAAACACCTTCAGAAAAGATTTCATAACGTTAACAGATATATTCTTGCTATTGCCAGTCTGCATCTGAATCCTCTCTTATTCGGCCGTCGATACTTATTTTGCTCCCAAATAGCAAAACTGATGCACTATTTTAAGTGTCTCATTTTCTACTTTTATTCGTTGAGGCGCCTGGTTTAATTCGACTACATTCCATTACCCCTGCTTTACTTTTGTTGATATTCAACTTACAACGTCTTTTCAAGACACTATCCATTCTGTTCGACTGATCTTCTACGACCGTTGGTTTCTCTGACAGAATTAGTACGACATCGTCAAACCTCCAAGTTTTAAATTATTCTCCCTGAATCTTAATTCCTGTCCATAGTTCTTCTAGATTTCCTTCACAGCTTTCTCAACATACAAATCGAATAACGTAGGGGATAGGCTACTACCTTGTCTCACCTTCTTCCCAACTACTGTCTCTCTTTCATATTCTTTGTCTCTTACAACTGCAGTCTGATTGCTACAAGTTGTGGACAACCTTTCACTCCCTGTATTTTATCCCTGCTACCTTTAGACTGTCAGTGAGGGTACTGCAATCAACTTTGTAAAGCTTTCTCTAAATGACGAAATTAAAAGAATAGAGAGAAAAGATTCGTACAGCAATGGGAGATGTCACAAGTGGGCCTAGTCTACAAAATTCCGAGAGCACGTGCTCTAAAATAGTTAAGAAGTCAACTGTGATTCTTCAGTTTCTCCGGGCGCAGTTGTTGATCGGACAGCGCACCTGACGGTAGCAACTTGTCTGATCGACGAAATATTGTGCCCATTGGAAACTGTGAACTGAGAGTACGCCCGTCGACTGTTGATTCAAGAAATTAAGTATTTCCTTTGACATATATCTCAAGTAAAGACCACAGCTCTAAGATTACAGAAATTCACGCTCGAACACAGAAGAGCTACAGGCATTCTTCCCTATTACCATCCGCGAATGGAGTAAGAAGAGAAGACTGTACCCTCCGCCACACACCGCCGAGTATAGACGTAGCTGCAGAAAGCCAGCGAAGTCCCCAACATTTAGCCACTTAAAGACGCGCTGGCGGAGAGCTGCACGGTCGCTCCGGCTGCCTCTGGCCGGTGTATTTTGAGAACGTGAATAACAGCTGACGAGAGTGTTTTGCTCTCTAGCGTTCGGCGTATTTGGTCGCAGATGTCTCTGCATCCAAGCCGCCTGGTGCTACGAAAGGTCTCCGTGCTACTGAGGCTAGTGGAAAAACATTTGTAGTTATCTTTCTTAAAGAATCTGTACAGTGTCGCGTATGTCATTTCAGATTCTACGGACAAATTCAAATTTGGAATGACGACTTCTCTCTTAGAAACAACCAATAAATTATTTGTTATGCCAGAAACAACAGTTCTATATCATACCGTAATAGCCTTGACCTCGATGATGGCTATTATACTGATAATTATAAGAGTAGCTATTTGACTGTAAATAACTTTTGTGGATGACAGTAGTAGCTTCCTTAAAGCTGCTCACTAGTGGATAACGCATGGTCATAAGACTGGTACCGAGCGAGGTGGTAAGACACTGGACTCGTATTCGGGATGACGGCGGTTCAAATCCCATTCCGGCTAACCAGTTTAAGTTTTCCGTGGGTGGTTCCTTAGAGGGTAGCGCTTCTGGTTTCACTTCTCTGCACCCCCCCCCCCCCCAATGAAAGCTCGCGCTGCGTCTCTAATGAAATCATCGTCGACGGGACCTTTAACCGGAGTCCTCCTCCCTTCCTTCCACTGTTGTATAGAGGTCGTCTCCAGCCTTGTCCATGCATTATAGTCTTACTGCTTCGGTTTTATCGTATCTCTTGGACAGCAGAAGTGATCCACAAAACTACCGTTCAATCTCACTGACGTCTACCTCATGTAGAACATATTCGGAGCTCAATATAATTAATTATCTCGAACAGAATGACTTACTTCACGTCAACCAGAATGAATTTCAAAAATATCGCCCATGCGAAATCCAACTTGCCCTTTTCCCACATGACATCCTGAAAGCCATGGGCCAAGGCAATCAGATGTATGCAATAGTTCTTGACTTCAAAACAGAATTTGACGCGGTAACGCACCAATTTTTATTAACAATAATACAATCATTTGAGATATCAAATGGAATTTGTGACTGTATTCAGGATTTCTTGGTGGGGCCAATGTAGCGTGCTACCTTGGATTTTCCGAAATAGATTCGCAAATTGCGAATACGTTTTGAAGTCAGCTGTGCATTTTATTAATGGCACATGAAAATCTGTGCCGGGTCGAGACTCGAACCCAGATTTCACTTCGGCTATTCATGCACGTCTCCCAAACTGACCCAAACTTCCATATGTCTAACAGTGGCCATGTGCAAATCATTAGCTTATGTGGCTTAACGCAAATCATTAGCAATGTGGCTTGACGGGCTAAAACGACAATAATAATTATTTTGTCTCTTCCTGTGCGGAAATCACAAAGTTCGATTAAAGGTAACACGGACATTACACAACATGTGGAAGTGTGGGTCGGTACAGAAGGCGTGAACGGATAGCCGAAGTGATTCATGCGAGCGCTCGCGATAAGCAAGTCCCGGTCCGGTGCAGATTTTCGTTCGTCACTAATTAAATGTACAGCTGACGTCAAAACGTATTCGCAATTTACGAATATATTTCGTAATATTTACAACTACTGTGGTTCGTCAAAACAATGTCTGTTCCTCCAGATATGTATGCATGTCTGAAGGACGTTGTAATGTAGTATACAGATACTGAATAAACACGGACAGTGTGCAAATAATCTTCAGATGTGGAAGTAACATTAGGAAATGTATTGAGATCCTTACTGATCATATTTAATAATTTTATCATACTAATGGCCTGACAGAGAATGCCAACCTCACATTTCTGCAGATGGTGCAGTTACCTACAATGAAGTACGACCTGAAAAAAAAGCTTCACAAATATCCAATCAGATCTCGATAGCACTTCAGCGTGGTCCAAATACTGATAACTTGTTTTAATGTTTAGAAATACTTATATTAAAGCTCAAAAGATGTCCATAAATATACTGTAGAAAGTTGAAAGTTTCACTTAACAGGATTAATTGAAAGCTACAATTGCTTGTATTATATCTGAAATAAATCAGAAGACCACCATTTTAGTTATGTGTACAGCAACACGGTGGACGTACCCTTGTGTGGAGGTTCCAAGGAGAAGGAACGTTGCCGGATTGCATTCTTCGTCATAGAGTTCCAACAAACCGAGCGAGGTGGCGCAGTGGTTAGCACACTGCACTCGCATTCGGGAGGACGATGGTTCACACTCGCGTCCGGCCATCCTGATTTAGGTTTTCCGTGTGATACCAACACAACTGTCGTCCGCCATACGGCCCGACAACCAGGAGTGATAGTCTGTGGTGCCATTTCATTTGGTAGCAGAACTCCTTTGGTTGTCATCTGCGGCTCTCTTACAGCGCAGCGGTACGTCGTTGATACTGCACGCCTCGTTTTGTTGCCCTTCATGGCAAACCATCCTAGATTTCAGCAAGATAATGCCCGCCCGCACCCGGCTTATCTTAGTGCTTGCCAAACCCTACCTTGGCCAGCATGGTCATCGGATCTCTCCTCAGTTGAGAAAGTTTGGAGCATTATAAGTAGGGCCCTCCAACCAGCTCGGGATCCTGGTGATTTAACGCGCCAGTTGTACAGAATTTGCCACTATATCATTCAGGAGGGCATCCAAAAACACTGTCAATCAGTGCCTGCACAAGGGCCAGAGGTGGAACAGCCCGTAATTGACATGCTCAATTTGTGAAGATCTTTCTCTTGACTAAATCATCCATTTTTTCTGAAATACTAACAATTTGTTTGTCTGAACATGTACGCTCAGGCTCATAAATTAAGGATAATGCTGATACATGGTGAAACAACGCTCTGGTGGGCGGTTTGCGGGTTTAAATCACCTCCGGGTATGACCATACGCCGTCCGCTGTGGCCGAGCGGTTCTAGGCGCTTCAGTTTGGAACCGCGCGACCGCTACGGTCGCAGGTTCGAATCCTGCCTCGGGCATGGATGTGTGTGATGTCCTTAGTTTTGTTAGGTTTAAGTAGTTCTAAGTTCTAGGGGACTGATGACCTCAGATGTTGAGTCCCATAGTGCTCAGAGACATTTGAACCATTTATGACCATGTGGTGCATTTGACCTGCGGTCGTCGCACGGTGGCGCTGGCAGCAGTCGACATACGCAGAGGTGTGTTGGTGCATGTCAGAGTACGGTGCAGCGAGTAAGTGTGCAGACGTTTTCAGACGTGCTAATGGTGACTGTGTGTTGTAAATGGCTCAAAGAACACATATTGATGACGTTATGAGGGGTGGAATACTAGGGCGACTGGAGGCTGGTCAAACACAGCAGGTCGCAGCATGGGCCCTCCGTGTGCCACAAAGTGTGATCTCAAGATTATGGCAACGATTCCAGTATATAAAACGTGTCCAGACGCTACAATACGGGACGTCCACAGTGTGCAACACCACAAGAAGACCGATACCTCACCATCAGTGATCGCAGACAGCCACGGAGTACTGCAGGTAGCCTTGCTCAGGACCTTACCGCAGCCACTGGAACAGTTGTCTCCAGACACACAGTCTACAGACGACTGAACAGACACGATTTATTCGCCCGGAGACCTGCAAGATGCATTCCACTGATCCCTGGTCACAGGAGAGCCCGTAAAGCCTGGTGTCAAGAACACAGTACATGGTCACTGGAACAATGGTCCCAGGTTATGTTCACGGACGAGTCCAGGTATAATCTGAACAGTGATTCTCCTGGGTTTTCATCTGGCATGAACCAGGAACCAGATACCAACCCCTTAATGGCCTTGAAAGGGACCTGTATGGAGGTCGTGGTTTGATGGTGTGGGTTGGGATTATGATTGGTTCACGTACGCCCTTGCATGTCTTTGACAGTGGAACTGTAACAAGTCAGGTGTATCGGGACGTCATTTTGCGCCAGTATGTCCGCCTTTTCAGGGGTGCAGTGGGTCCCACCTTCCTCCTGATCGATGATAACGCATAGCCCCACCGAGCTGTCATCGTGGAAACAGAAGATATCAGGCGAATGGAGTGGCCTGCCTATTCTCCAGACCTAAACCCCATCGAGCACGTCTGGTATGCTTTCGGTCGACGTATCGCTGCACGTCTTCAAACCCCTACGACACTTCAGAAGCTCCGACAGGCACTGGTGCAAGAATGGGAGGCTATACCCCAGCAGCTGCTCGACCACCTGATCCAGAGTATGCGAACCCGTTGTGCGGCCTGTGTACGTGTGCATGGTTATTATATCCCAGACTAATGTCGGGGTACAGGTGGTACATTCACTTCGGCCGATCTGTCTCTGCGCCGTTCTCTTTTTCGACATTGACGTTTCGTACCGGTGCTGAATATACAAAATCTCTGCTAGTGTGAGAAAAACTTCCAGCAACTGACAATTTCGGCAACTGCTTGCTACAAGATGCAAGAAACCCTTCTGCAGGCGAGTTGCGGAAGACGGACTGCAACAGATTGGCTTCCGTTTTGCTACGGGCTGTATCATAAGCAAGTGTCTGGACACTAATTCTGGTCTTCTAGTCTTCACGAACTACAGATACTTCTCAGGATTTTGGGAGACGTTCTGCGAGTTGATTGTGCCACAATAGTTATCGATGGCTTCGCGCATTGGTCTTCGCGTAACCAAGCTTGATTTGCTTAACAGCTGCATATCTATAGTTCCACGCTTCGCTCTATTCTTTAGTGCAGCAGACACTATTTCTTAAGACGCTCTATGATATTTATTTGAAGATACAATGGGTTTTGAGATTTAGGCCATGGTCTTAGACATAATTTTGAACTTAACATTTCATCTCCTACTGCGAAATATATGGTCAGAGCAGTAAACGTTGGTGAATTTTTACAGGTATATCGCAGCCTCTCGCGCTATCTCGCAGCAGGATACGAAACGCCAGAAGGAGTATTATTCCTAAGATCACGCCCTACTATCCTACGTCATCATGGAAGGAAGTACCAGTCACGAAAGCCTACGTTATGCCATATTCATGGTATTGTTTGTATATTTCATATATACTTTGTGTTCTGCCTTACGGCAGGTCTTGTCATGGAAGAAGCCTCGTTAGAGAGGTCCACCGCTTGAGCATCTAGGGAAGTGATTCCATTGGTGGTTTCCCGTTGCCTTCCACTGATAATGATGAATGATAATGAGGACAACACAACACCCAGTCCCTGAGCGGAGAAAATCTCCGACCCAGCCGGGAATCGAACCCGGTCCCCTTGGCGTGACAGACCGCCGCGCTGACCACTCAGCTATCGGGGCGCACTTGTATACTTCGAGGGAACAATATTTATTTATTTATTCACGCATTTATTTCACCTACCAAGACTCGTGGGGAGAGATCAGGACTCTATAGCGGGTACTCCAGTGTTACAACTTGAGTTGGCGTAATTTCTACGTTACATCCGAAAAAATGATGTTTTGTCATTCGTGCACCCAGGTTCGTCGTTGAGTACACCATCGCAGGCGCTCCTGTCTGTGATGCAGCGTCAAGGGTAACCGTAGCCACACATTAGAGCTATGGACACTTCTTCAGTAGATGCCATTTGTTTCACAGTAGAGGAGATATTCAGTAGATGCCATTTGTTTCACAATAGCGAAAACAGAAAAGTGCACATAGGTTTTAATATATGCATTTCAGAGGCCATGTTGACTATACTTTTTTTCTTGTCTTGGTCCACACCACAGCCTCTGGACCGAGCGAGGTGGCGCACTGGTTAGCACACTGGATTCGCATTCGGGACAACGACGGTTCAAACCCGTGTCCGACCATCCTGATTTAGGTTTTCCGTGATTTCCCTAAATCGCTTCAGGCAAATGCCGAGATGGTTCCTTTGAAAGGGCGCGGTCGATTTCCTTCCCCATCTTTCCCTAATCGGATAGGACCGATGACCTCGTTGTTTGGTCCCCTCCCCAAAATCAACCAATCAGCCAATCAATCTCTGGAAGTTGTTTATTCAACAATCTTAGCAACAGCGGTACCGGTACATGTAACGCTCTGTTAGAGCCACCAGAACCCTTTTCGCTTATACCTTTCGACTCAGTCGTTGGTGGGCCAGGTTTCCTTACCCGAAATTCGTACATTTACCCTTCTACATCTTCCTTGAAGGTCTGTAACGTCGTCGCGGAATCATGCTGTATTCTGCTCCGTCCAGCCAGTTCAACGAAAGAGCTTGCACTGCATCTATTCATAACCGTTCTACGATGTTGTACTGAATGAAATGGTAGAGTTTTTAAGAACTTATTTTCCTTCCAAACTGTCGATCAGACTCTAGAACGCTTTTACAGTCTCTGAACACCAGGATCCTTCATTACCGCAGCATTTACTTCTGTTACACTTCCCTTCCTTGTTTCAAATGAACGCGTGAAGATAAGGATTCAAAGTTCCGCCGTTGACGACGTCCTTCACGGTGTTCAAGCTGGGATTGCTCTGACCGAGCGAGATGGTGGAGTGGAGAAAGTGACGGTTCAAATCCCCGTCAGCTATCCATATTTAACCCTTCTGTGGTTTCCCTAAATCTCTTAAGGTAAATGCCGGGATCGCACGGTCGATTTCCTTCCCAAAGCTTTTGCAATCCGAGAATGTGCTCTACTCCATCTCTAATGACTTCTTTGGTGGAGGTTAGTGTTTAACGTCCCGTCGAAAACGAGGTCATTAGAGACGGAGTCCAAGCTCGGGTTAGGGAAGGATTGGGAAGGAAATCGGCCGTGCCCTTTCAAAGGAACCATCCCGGCATTTGCCTGAAACGATTTAGGGAAATCACGGAAAACCTAAATCAGGATGGTTGAAGACGAGATTGCACCGTCGTCCTCCCGAATGCGAGTCCAGTGTGCTAACCACTGCGCCACCTCGCTCGGTTAATGACTTCTTGGTCAAATCTAATCTTTCCTTTTTTTTAGCATGTGTCTAGGATAGGTAATGAAATCAGCCGTGTCATTTTCAGAGTAAGCAATTTAGGGAAAACACAGAAACCTAAATCTGGATAGGTCTTCTCATCCTTAAGTTCTTTAGAGTATTTTCTACTCTAAGGGGGGTGGGAAGTCCATCTCTTGATTTTCGTAGTGTCTCGACACTGGTAAGAGAAATCTAAATGATAACATATTCGCCATTTGACTGTAACTATGTTTATTATGTCCACTATAGCAATTTCGGCTTTGGAGCCACTTTCAAGTACAATACACCATCCACGGGCACAGGTCAAACGTACGTGTATATGCATGTTTCGGTATGGCACGTTTGACATGTGTTCCGGGATGATGTGTTGCACTTGAAAATGGCTCCAAAGCCGACATTACAATAATGGACATCATAAATATAATTAATGACAAAAATGGTTCAAATGGCTCTGAGCACTAGGGGGCTTAACATCTGGGGTGATCAGTCCCCTAGAACTTAGAACTACTTAAACGTAACTAACCCTAGGACATCACACACATCCATGCCCGAGGCAGGATTCGAACCTGCGACCGTAGCAGTCGCGCAGTTCCAGACTGAAGCGCCTAGAACCGCTCGGCCACAACGGCCGGTTAATTAATAACAAATGGAGAAAATGTTGTGATTTGGAAACTTTGAGGTGGTGCGGCCACCAATTAAGATAAAATCATCAACTCGTAAGACACTTTACACGTGTCGTGTTCAAGAATTTTCGCAAATTGTGGCAAAGACTTCAAAAGGTAACCGTTGTATCTCTACTCAGGCAAGGAGCTAAGGAGACACTCAAATGACGCACGGATGAATCAGCGAGCATTTGTGGCTCGGTATAGCTGGCGAGAAAACTTGCGTGTGCTGCGAGGACTGTGTGCTTATTGTATTATTGGCACGCGAGGCGCATGCGCCGAAGTAGCGGCTAAGATTAGCTGCGCGCCAGTGGGAGGCCCGGCTTGCGGTCCATCTACTGACGAGCAGTGGGGACTCGGCGCCGCGGCCTGCATCACCCGACGGACTCTCGCTTTCCGACAATCCTAACGCACAGCACCTGCCTGTTTTCCTTCGTTGCTCACTGCGTGACCAAGTTCAGTCTAATGACTGCAGCCTTCCACGCACTACATTTTTGCGGTTGCTTTACTTAAAATTTTAATAATCTTTGCATACCCGCACCTTTTATCACGCGTGACATGCGCCGCCGAGTTAATTAATTAAAACTGTCATTTTTATACAGTGGCGAGTATTTCTTGAGTTTGTCTTATTTCTGTTCCGCAGAAACTGAAGCGATTAACTAACGCCAGTCGGAATGTTTCGTCAAAGAGGTCGACCACAAAATTAAGCTCTGTACAGAAACACATAGTTACGTACCGAAAAAACTACTTCCAAACTTGATTGATGAGCTCCAACAATGCGGTAGAATTTGGAGTCAGATCCTTTATTCCTTAAGATACTATATCCCGGCTGTATCCATTTAGCAGCTGCGACGGCATTCGTTTTCATGTAGAAAGACATCGCGTTAGAAATTCACTTAGCTTGTCAGGATAGCATAAACAATATAATGTGCACTCTCTACACTATTGTGAAAACTATGACCCTAGAACTAAGCGCTACATAATGGTTTAAATCATTTTCTCGTGAAATTTTCTCTCGTTTTCCTGGCAAAGATGGGGAATATTTTGAGACTCGGACCAGATAAGGCTCTCTGAGCAAAAGAGTGAGTAAAAGTCGGTCGTCATCTTACTTAACACCTTTAATGACACAAATTATTTTTTGGAACAGTTTCCTGGCCTGTTGTTCGATATTACGGTGCTGATCTGTGAAAATATTGCATTTGGTGGCCATTGATCAGTGCCCAAGAGGAAAAAACTCGCAATTGTCGGTGACTGATAAAAGTAATACATGTGCTTAATAATTTTGGTAGTTAGTATTTCTGGAGCTCTCCTTGCATGGCCTGTATGGCTGTGTAAACAGAAGGCAAGAGCAATTGCACTTAGGGCTCATATTCGAACATAACGGTACTCTGTGGCAAGCTACGAGAAAAATAGGGACTGCACTTTCTTCTCCTTATCCGCCCACACTTCCAGTCACATTCCCCCAAACACGAGCAACTTCCATTAGCGACGTTCCCTACAAGCTGCACTCGTCAGTAAGTTTTGCAGTTTGCTATTAATTGGCAACATTAGCCTTTACAAGAGCTCGCACAACATACTGGAATAACCCACTAACAAAATGGAAACTCGTACTAATCATTCTCTGTTGTATTAGCGACACAACTGTCAGCTAATAACATCGCATTTTTTTTTTTAAATTTTGGATTTCCTTTTGTTTGTTTGTTTGCTACTTAATACAAAATGTTCTATAACATGCATTTCTCTGCTAGCAAAACGGTTTGTGACCAGAATTATTGCAACTACGTGTATCTAGACGGACATAAAAGGATCAACAGTTCGAGCGTGACCGAGGAGACATACTACCTTCTTTAGTCTCAGTTTCTCTCTTTGATCTTGTTTAGTTGAAAACAAATTATGTTAATTCAATCTGAACTAAAATTTGAAATCCTAGGTTAAATAGAGATCAAATAAACCTAAAAACGTGATGTAGCAAATCTGTATTGTGTAAAGGTTGATACAGTCCAGCAAAAAGTTGAATTCTATCAGACTAAGCGAGAAACTATCCAGAAAGCAGAATTACTTCCAGTATGATTTCAATGTTTAACATCAGAGTCTAAGAGTAACCTTTACAAACTCTTGACATTTAGTGCTTTTTCTGCAAGTCTGCTACAAATAGCAAACAAAAGTACGTACATGATCGGGGTACAACAGTGTAAACATTTTCATTAAAATAGGACTTTTGAAGTAGATACAAAACGTTAACAAGTCCCCCCTCAGGCTAGATCGAGAAGCATCATTTTCATTAATAGAACTGTAGTGGAACAGCACACAGCAAAATATCTGCTTCTTTTCTCCCCTGGTTATAGTTTCTCGTTCTGTAATATTAATTGTTTGAACTAGAGAATAGGGAAAGAAGGGAAGCGATGGTTGGGAATTCGTGACTTCAGGCTCCGCAGGACATTGTGGTAATGCAATGCGAAAGAAAATTTGTGCAGCACCGGGACTCGAACCTGATTAACTGCTGCTCACGAGCAGTTGCCTTAACCGCTTTTTTTTTTTTTTAATCTCATTTTGTTCGTTTTCGTTCGTTGTATCTGCTCGGGGCGGACGTCGCAAGACACCCGTTTCAGTTCGTCTTTGACCCATTAACTCAGTTCTTTTATTACAGAGGGCAGCTGACCCTCTGACCGAACACGCTGAGTTACCGTGCCGGCTAACCGCTTTGGCCATCCGAATACAGTACCTGACCGACTCAAATTTCCAGTTTATTGCACGCTACAATGCAGTGTCCCTCGTCCATTAACCCCCTACTCGTAAATTATTGATTCCCGGAGGAGTTTCGCACTGGTACAAACGTCAAGGAGCAGTGGCCAGACACAGAACAAACACTACCCAAACATATACAAATATTATTTGTAGTACCACCCAATAACATAACGTCCGTTTCCGTGGTCGACGGAATTTTTGGCTCACATTTCGTCTCCTCCCGTAGTCAAAAACTATGGACACCAGTATAGTTTTTTTTAAATTCCCTGATGTGCAAGCCCATAAAAAGGTAAAGCTGACATCGGTCCGATGGTTGGATTGAGCACCACAGTGTTCCACTAGACATATCCCGACTGAAGTGGTACCAGTGTGCCATTGCCTTATTCTGACCTTCCAACTGACTGACTCGTCCAGTTATTGGGGTATCTACAGCTTAACATTGATTTTGAACCTCCGTGCAACGTGGCATTTTTCATATTAACAAAGAGATATGTGACAGGTAGAAAAAGTATACCTAACAGGGGATCAAACCTGAGAACTCTCACATTTTGTCACGGATCTGTCGAACCAGCAATTCGTAGGAAGTGAATACATACTTTGAAGACTATTTTCAGAAATGGCTAGACCAGACAAACTGTTTATTTCTATCTTCCTACAGCCATTGAGTTGCAGATTCTTCCAGGTGCTGTCCCTCCCGTCTCTTCAGTAGTAGGAAACGAAACGAACCCTGCACATAATACTCTGCTTTTTCAAGCAGTGGGATTTTGTCGTTTCATAATATCTACACATTCCAATTTTCTAAACAACAGTTTGTGTCAGGTATTGTCAAATGCGTTCAGAATGGCTACAAGTATGGCTCTGAGCACTATGGGACTTAACTTCTGAGGTCATCAGTCCCCTAGAACTTAGAACTACTTAAACCTAACTAACCTAAGGACATCACACACATCCATGCCCGAGGCAGGATTCGAACTTGCGACCGTAGCGGTCACGCGGTTCCAGACTGTAGCGCCTAGAACCGCTCGGCCACTCCAGTCGGAGGCTGCAAGTATCAGCAAAAATGTTGTTTCCTGTATATTTCACTTAATGTTGCAGCTGAGAATGCAAGAATTGGTGTGTTGGCGATTTTTATTTTGTGTCATCTGGCTACCATGACTGAAAAGTAATTTTGTTTTGGATTATATCTTTTACAGCACATTTTTTAATCATTTTTAGAAAAAAGGAGAACAGTAATATTAATAAATCTGCTTCAGTTTCTCCATGTGGATAGAGTAAGTTTTAGTTTAAGAAAAACTCAGCACCATTCAATTACGAATTTTATATGTTATTGAAGTTAATGTAAAAGGACTTCACTGATAGCTCATGCAAGTCACTGCTGTGATGCTTTCAAGCATATCCTGAAGATGCACTCATATCCTGAAGATGCATGCATGTAAACTGATATTCATTCTTTTCTGTCACTTCCTTCTTTTAGGAAAGGCACAACATCCTGAATAAACTGAAGACAGCTTCCATTCATAATAATATCCTATCTTTGTATGCACATAGAGGTGGACAGGAAAAAAAAGAGTAAGAAGTTCAGCAAATTGACAAACAGACTGGCAAAAAGAATTTGACATATCTATTCCACAAAATATTTGTGACATGATTCTTACTGTGTATTATCCTTATGTTCCTTAATTAGTTCCGTTTACTGTCTGAGGCTGCAGGTGTGCTAATTCTACTCTGCTGCCATGCTAAGTTCTGTCTTGTACAAGACAAGTATGCAGACAGCCGCAATAATTACAACTGAAATTTGAAAGGTGGTTCAGTAGTTAATACTGTGAGCTCATATTTGAAGGAACAGCATTCCAATCCCTGCCCACTCAGCCTGATTTAGGTTCACTGTGGGTTTCCTAAAACACTTGCCACAAATTCTGTTTTCTTAAATAGATCCTTTCCTCATCTGGTCCAATTGATCTAGCAGTCCACCTCTCATTCATCTATCCTTTACCTTTAGATCTCATCACGACTGAGATAGGAAGGGAAGTGGCATGGGGTGAAGTACACATTAACAAGAGGTACAGGTGTCACTTCATTGTTAATATACTTTTACCCAAATTTAACGTCACTAATCTGTCAGGACAGCCATCCCGCCCCCTTCTTTCAATATGTTACTCATCTCATACTGCAAGCTTAATTTAGACATGACTTCATCTATTCTTGTCAAACATTAAAAATTACCTACGTTCATAACAGTAGATGACTGTTTACAATGGATGCTGGTACTTCTTAGTCAACTAACAGATGTCTTGATTACTTGAATGTAAATAATATGAGAACTTGTAGCAACCTTAAGTTCATATTTTTATTGTTTACTTTAATTTACTGAATACTTTCTCAGGAAATTATTTTGAGAAAATAGTTCAGGAGGCTACTTAAAGTGCAAATGCTTGCAAAAACATACTTGACCTCTCAGTAACAATTAATCCTGAGCAGACATGGAACATTATGATGGACACACAGAATAGGGACACTAGGTCATCGTAGCAAGACTGAATATCTTAACATCCAAATCCACCAAACATTAATGCAAAATATATCTACTTAAAGAAGCACATAAATGTTCACTTGACACCTTCCTAAGAGACAGTCTCCACTCTTTCCAATCTGACTAACTATAGACCAGGTACGTTTAAATTCAAAGAAATAGTACTGACTGCATTTGGGCAATATTTACGAATAAATTAATGAGAGATGGTACTGATTCTCCATGGTACACAAAACAGGTCAGAATACAGTTGCAGAAGCAACAAATAAAGTATGCAAATTTAAAAGAATGCAATATCCCCACGATTGGTGAAGTTTTACAGAAGCTCGACACTCCATGCGATATTCTTTTAAAGTTTCCACAACGAAACTACCTCTCAAGATCTGGCACAAAACCCAAAGAGATTGTGGTCACATGCAAAGTACACCAGTGGCAAGACACAATCAATACCCTCACTGCATCATAGTAATGTTAATGTTAATGATGACAGTGCCACTAAAGTGGAGTCACTAAACACAGTTTTCTGGTATTCATTCACCAAAAAAGACAAAGTAAATATTCAGAAACTCAAATGAAAAAAAAAAATGGTTCAAATGGCTCTGAGCACTATGGGACTCAACTGCTGTGGTCATTAGTCCCCTAGAACTTAGAACTACTTAAACCTAACTAACCTAAGGACATCACACACATCCATGCCCGAGGCAGGATTCGAAGCTGCGACCGTAGCAGTCGCACGGTTCCGGACTGCGCGCCTAGAACCGCGAGACCACCGCGGCCGGCCAAACTCAAATGAAGACCAACTGCCAACATGAGTAACTTGGATGTAGATATCCTCGGTATAGCAAAGCAGCTTAAATCATTTAATAAAGACGAGGCCTCTGGTCCAGAATGTATATCAATTAGGGTTCTCTCAGAGTATGCTGATAGAATAGCTCCCATACTCAGCAGTCATGTACCACCACTCCCTCATCAAAAGATCCGTACCTAAAGACTGGATAGTTGCACGGGTCACACAAACACTTAAGAAAGGGAATAAGAGTAATTTGCTGAATTACAGACCCTTATCACTAATGTTTATTTGTTGTAGGATTTTGGAAAATATTGTATGTTTAAACAATATGAATTATATTGAAGAAAACAAAATTTATTGACCAATAACAACAATGGATTCAGAAAATATCGTTCTTATGGAACACAACTAGATCTTTATTCTCACAAAGTAATGAGTGGCCGGCCGGAGTGGCCGAGCGGTTCTAGGCGCTACAGTCTCGAACCGAGCGACCGCTACGGTCGCAGGTTCGAATCCTGCCTCGGGCATGGATGTGTGTGATGTCCTTAGGTTAGTTATGTTTAATTAGTTCTGATTCTGAGTTCTAGGCGACTAATGACGTCAGTGCTCGGAGCCTTTTTTTTTTTTTTTTTTTGAGTAATGAGTCCTATCAACAGGGAAATATGGAAATTTGTGGTAAGTTCCTATGCGACCAAACTGTCGAGGTCGTCGGTCCCTCGGCTTACACATTACTTAATCTAACTTAAACTTACACTAAGGACAACACACAAAGCCATGCCCGAGGGAGGACTCGAACCTCCGACGGAGGGGACCCGCGCAAACAGTGGCACGGCGCCCTAGACCACGCCGGCTTTTCAAATTGATTCCGTAACTTTTTGATCTCCAGAAGGCTTTTTACACCATTTCTCACAAGCGACTTCTAATCAGATTGTATGCACCTCAGTTGTGCGAATGGATTCATGATTCCCTGTCATAAAGATCACAGTTTGCAGTAACTGATGGACGGTCATCAAACAAAAGTGATATCTGGCGTTCTCAAAGGAAGTGTTACAGGCTTTCTGCCGTTATCTATATAAATGATTTAAGAGAGAATTCGGGTGGTCCTCTTAGACTGTTTGCAGATAGTTCTGCCATTTACCATCTTGTAAAGTTAACAGAAGATCAAAACCAATTGCAAAATGATTTAGACGAGATATCTGCGTGGTGCAAAAAGTTACAATTTACTGTAAATAATGATAAGTGTGAAGTCATCCACATGAGTTCTAAAATGAATCCATTGAATTTCGGTTACACAATAAATCACACAAATCTGAAGGCTGTGAATTCAACTAAATACTTATGGATTACAATTACGAATAACGTAAAGTGGAACGATCACCTACACCAACATCTACATCTACACCTACATCTACACCTACATCTTCATTTACATAGGATACTTTGCAAATCGCACTTAAGTGCCTGGCAGGGGGCTCATCGAACCACGTCCATAATATTCCCTATTATTCCCCTCTCGAACAGTGCGCGGAAAAAACGAACATTGTATCTTTCAGCATGAGCTCTGATTTCACTTATTTTATTATGATGATCGTTTCTCCCTGTGCAGGTCATCACCACTGAAATATTTTCGCATTCCGAAAGGAAAGTTGGTGATCGAAAGTTTGTGAGAAGATTCCGCAGCAACGAAAAAATCCTTTTTTTTAAATTGTGTCCTTCACAAATCCTGTATCATGTACATGACAGACTCTCCCCTGATGCGCGATAATAGAAAACATGCTGCTCTTCTTTGAACTTACAAGACGTACGCCGTTAGCCCTATCTGGTAAGGATCCCAGACTGCGCAGCAGTACTCCAAAAGAAGATGGGCAACAGTAGTGTAGGCAGTCTCTTTAGTAGATATGTTACATTTTCTAACTGCCTTATCAATAAAACGCAGTCTTTGATTTGCCTTCCCCCAACATTTTCTGTGTGTTCTTTCAATTTAAATTGTTCGTAATTGAAATTCCTAGGTATTTAGTTGAATTTACTGCCTTTAGATTAGACTGATTTATTGTGTAACCGAAGTTTAACGGATTCCTTTTAGCACTCGTGTGAATGACGTCACACTTTTCATTATTTAGGGTCAATTGTCAATTTTCGGACCATTCAAATACCTTTTCTAAATCGTTTTGCAATTTGTTTTGAACTTCTGATGAGTTTACTAGACGATAAACGACAGCATCATCTGCAAACAACCTAAGACGGCTGCTCAGATTGTCTCATAGGTCGTGCATATAGATAAAGAAAGGGCAGAGGCCCTATAACACTACCTTGGGCAACGCCAGAAATCACTTCTGTTTTACTCGACGACATTCCGTCAATACTACGAACTGTGACCTCTCTGACGGAATCACGAATCCAGTTACATAACTGAGACGATATTCCATAAGCACACAATTTTACTACAAGCCGCTTATGTGGTACAGTGTAAAAAATCTTTTGGAAATCTGGAAATACGGAATCAATTTGAAATCTCTTGTCAATAACACTCAACACTTCGTTTGTGTAAAGAGGTAATTGTGTTTCACGAGAACGATGCTTTCTAAATCCGTGTTGACTGTGTGGGAATAAACCGTTCTCTTCGAGGCAATACATAATGTTCGAACACAGTATATGTTCCAAAATCCTGCTGCATATCGACCTTAGTGATACGGGCCTGTAATGAAGTGGATTACTCCTTTTTTGAATATTACTCCTTTTTTGAATATTGGTGTGACCTGTGCAACTTTCCAGGCTTTACGTACGGACTTTTCATCGAGTGAGCGGTTGTATACAGGGTGTTACAAAAAGGTAAGGCCAAACTTTCAGGAAGCATTCCTCACGCACAAAGAAAGAAAATATGTTATGTGGACATGTGTCCGGAAACGCTTAATTTCCATGTTAGAGCTCATTTTATTACTTCTCTTCAAATCACATTAATCATGGAATGGAAACACACAGCAACATAACGTGCCAGCGTGACTTCAAACACTTTGTTACAGGAAATGTTCAAAATGTCCTCCGTTAGCGAGGATAAATGCATCCACCCTCCGTCGCATGGAATCCCTGATGCGCTGATGCATCCCTGGAGAATGGCGTATTGTATCACAGCCGTCCACAATACGAGCACGAAGAGTCTCTACATTTGGTACCGGGGTTGCGTAGACACGAGCTTTCAAATGCCCCCATAAATGAAAGTCAAGAGGGTTGAGGTCAGGAGAGCGTGGAGGCCATGGAAATGGTCCGCCTCTACCAATCCATCGGTCACCGAATCTGTTGTTGAGAAGCGTACGAACACTTCGACTGAAATGTGCAGGATCTCCATCGTGCATGAACCACATGTTGTGTCGTACTTGTACAGGCACATGTTCTAGCAGCACAGGTAGAGTATCCAGTATGAAATCATGATAACGTGCTCCAATGAGCGTAGGTGGAAGAAACTAAAATGAGCTCTAACATGGAAATTAAGCGTTTCCGGGCACATGTCCACATAACATCTTTTCTTTATTTGTGTGTGAGGAATGTTTCCCGAAAGTTTGGCCGTACCTTTTTGTAACACCCTTATAACTGTTAAGTATCGAGCTATTGCATTAGCATACTCTGATAAGAAACTAATTGGTATACGGTGTGGACGAGAAGACTTGCTTGTGTTAAATGATTTAAGTTGCTTCGCTACTCCGAGGGTATGTATTTCTAAGTTACTCATGCTGGCAGCTGTTCTTGGTTCGAATTCTGAAATATTTACTTCGTCTCCTTTTGCAGAAGAATTTCGAAAGGATGTGTTCTGTAAATCTGCTTTCGCAGAACTGTCGACGAATGACGATAGTATTTCCATTGCCATCGTGCGGAGAAGACAATGACAGTGTCTTGCCACTAGCATACTTTACATATGATCTGAATCTCTCTGGATTTTCTGCCAGGTTTCGAGATAAAGTTTCGTTGTGGAAACTGTTATAAGCATTTCGCATTGATTTCCGCGCTAAATTGCGAGCTTCTGTAAAAGGTCACCAATCTTGGAGGTTTTGGGTTCGTATAAATTTGGCTTTTTTTTTTCGTTGCTTCTGCAACCATGTTCTGACACACTGGTCTACACTTATACCGATAATTCGAAAGGAGTGGAGATTGTCTCTCAGGAAGGCGTCAAGCGAATTTTTATCTACTTTTTTTTAATAGGTATATTTTTCGTTTAGTTTGGAGGATTTGGGCGTTACAATATTGAGTCTCTCTACGACAACTCTGTGTTCACTAATACTTGTATCCGTTTTGACGCTCGTTATTACCTCAGAATTATTTGTTGCTAAGAGGTCAAGTGTGTTCTAACAACTGTTTACTATTCGTGTGGGCTCATGAACTAGTTGCTCGAAATGAGTTTCACAGAATGCGTTAAGCACAATTTCGAATGATGTTTATGCCTATCTCCGGGTTTAAATATGGATTTTCACCAACATGTCGAGGTTAAATTAAAGTCACCACCAACTATAATTGCATGAGCACGGGTTTGAAATATGACTCAAGTTTTCTTTGAACCTTTCAGCAACAGTATCATCTGAGTTTGGAGGTCGGTAAAAGGATCCAATTAATATTTAATTCCGGTTGCCAAGAATGACCTACCCATACTAACTTACACAAACTATCTGCTACAATTTCGCTACAAGATAAACTGCTTCTAACAGCAACAAACACGCTACCGCCAACTGTGTTTAGCGTATCCTTTCGGAACACCTTTAGGCTCTTCGCAAAGATTTCGGCTGATCTTACATCCACCTCCGGCTTTAGCCTACTTTCAGTACCTATAACGATTTAAGCATCAGTGCTTTCTATTAGCACTTGGAGGTCTGGTACTTTCCCAACACAACTACGACAATTTGCAACTATTATACCGATGGTTCCTGTATCTACGCTCTCCCTATGTTCGACCTACACCCTTTGAGACTGAATCACTTCTTGTATTTCCCCAAGACCCTCTAACCGAAAAAAGGTCCAGTCCACGCCACACAGGCCCTGGTACCCATGTAGCTGCCTCCTGCGTGTAGTGGACTCCTGACCTATTCAGCGGAATCAGAAACCCAACCACCCTATGGCCCAAAGTCGAGGAATCTGCAGACTACACAGTCGCAGAAACGTCTGAGCCTCTGATTCAGACCCTCCACTCGGCTCTGTACCGAAGGTCAGCAATCAGTCATGTCGGCTATGATGCAAATGGTGAACTTTGCTTTCATCTCGGAAGCAAGACTGGCAGCCTTTAGCACTTCTGTTAGCCACTTGAAACCAGAGAGAATCTCTTCAGATCCAAAGTGACACACATCATTGCTACTGATGTGAGTCACAACCTGCAATTGGCTGCATCCTGTGATCTTCATGGTGTCCGGAAGGACCCTTTCCACAGTCTGGAATGACTCCATCTGGTATGCAGACGGAGTACACTTAGACTTCCTTCCTCTCCTTGGCAGCCATGTCCCTAAGGGGCTCCAAAACACGCCTGGCATTGGTGCTCCCAACTATCAATAATCCCATTCTCTGTAATTGCCCAGATCTTGGAGGCTCAGAGGTTCCCTCTGAAAATGGACAAGCGACTGCATTTGGGTGAGGGACAGTGTCGGCCACAGCAGCTGTTTGTCAGACTAACCGGAGTGGACTTAAGTGTGGCCTCCTGGGAAGTCTTTCGCCGCCTGTCACACCCTGAGACAACCTCCCACTCAACCACAGGTGAGTGGTCAATCTCAGTGCGAGGAGTAACTGGTCTGGTCCCCGGTGCAGGCCGATCGGCGGACTCAGACATGCTGAACGTCCGTTGGATCCGCACGGCCTGCCCACAACAGTGATGCCCATCCACAGCAGCTTCAAGCTGTGTAATTGAAGCCATCACAGCTTGGAGCTGAGGACAAAGTGTCACCAACTCGGCTCGCATCCACACACTGCCATCACAGTGCCTATCCATATTGAAGATCGTCGAAAACTACACTACACAAACAAGGACAATTGACATGCACTATGGAGCTCTACTATGGACACACAGTAAAACGCAAGAACTGTGTCCAATAAATCAGATTAACACTCATAGGTTCAAAAACTTAACTATCAAAGCACACAGATGAGACTAAATAATTCGCCCCTGACTAGGAAGTTGTGTGTAAAAAAATCGGTTTACTTTCCGACGCAAACGAACACGCGAGAACTGCGTCTATTAAATATTAAATCAACACGCAGAAACTCAAGAAACTAAACTACAAAAGCACACAGATGAAATTATACAATTCGCTCCTGGTCAGGAACTCGTAAAATGTCACAACAGCAGTTACTTCTCTATGGCTGTTAATGTCTTTGCTGGTTGCTGCTGAATGACTAGCTGACTAACACCAACAAGCAGTCACTAGCTAGATATTTTGTGGGAAAAGCGAACCAAAGAATGTGATTTATTGCCAGACAAACAAAAAATGCAACAGATCTGCTAAAGAGACTGCCTACACTACACTTGTCTGTCCTTTTCTAGAATACTGCTGTGCAGTGTGGGATCTGCATCAGATAGGATGGACAGAGGACACTGAAAAGTTCAAAGAAGGGCAGCTCATTTTGTATTATCGTGAAACAAGGGGCGCGTGCCATCAATATGGTACACGAACTGGGGAGGAAACCATTAAAACAAAGGCGTTTTTAGTTGCAACAGGATTTTGTCATGAACTTTCAGTCACCAACTCTCTCCTCCAGATGCGAAAATATGTTGTTGGTGCCCATCTGCATAAAGCAAAATGATCATAATAATAAAATAATAGAAGTCAGAGCTTGTATGGGAAGATTTAAGTGTTAGTTTCTTCCATACACTGTTCGAGAGTGGAACTGTAGAGAAATAGCTTGAAGGTGGTTGAATGAACACTCTGCCAGGGACTTAATTGTGAATTGTAGAGTAATCATTTAGATGTAATGCATAACTGGTTTCTAGGTTCTATGTCTTATGTGACTGTCAAACTTGTGACAAACCATGGTGTCCTTATCAAATGAAACACACCCAGTTCGGTAAGATGACATGAAGTTTATATTTCATTTTATAACACATTAAAAGTAAAAAATAGGCTCAGATAGGCTGTAAGAAGATTAATCATCATATACCGATACATGAATTTCATTTTCTTTCGAACTTGTAGGGACTCCTAATTTCCAGCTTTATGACTGACGACAACTTTTAGAGACCATTCCACAAGGAAACAGAACATCAGCCTGAACAACATATATCTATATCAACACAGATACTCCACAAGCCACTGTACAGTGTGTGGAGGAGGGTACCCTGTACCACTACTTGTCATTTCCTTTCCTGTTCCAGTCGCAAATAGAGTTGGGGAAAAACGACAGTCTATATGCCTCCATATGAGCCCTACTTTCTCGTATCTTATCTTCATGGTCCTATTACATGGTCTATGCTGGCTGCAGTAAAATCGTTTGGCAGTCAGCTTCAAATGCCAGTTCTCTAAATTTTCACAATAGTGTTTTTCAAAAAGGACATCACCTTCCTCCAGAGATTCCCATTTGAGTTCCTGAAGCATCTCTGTAACACATACGTGTTATTTGAACCTACTGGTAACAAATCTAGCAGCCTGCCTCTGAATTGCTTTGATATCTTCCATCAATCTGACCTGACACAGTTTCCAAACACTCAAGCAGTACTCAAGAATAGGATGCACCAGCGTCATATATGCAGTCTCCTTTCAAGTTGACCAATCTTTCCTAAAAGTATCCAAATAAACTGAAGTCAGCCGTTCGCCTTCCCTGCCACAGTTCTCAGATCCTCATATCAGCTCACATTGCTTTGCAACATTACATCGAGATATTTAAATGACTTGACTGTGTCAATCAGGACACTGGTAATACTGTATCCAAACATTACAGATTTGATCTTCCTATCGATCCACACTAAATTACATTTTTCCACATTTATGGCTAGTTGCCATTCATCACACCAACTGTGGTGGCTGAGCGGTTCTAGGCGCTCCAGTCCGGAACTGCACTACTGCTACGGTCGCAGGTTCGAATCCTGCCTCGGACATGGTTGTGTGTGATGGATGTCCTTAGGTTAGTTAGGTTTAATTAGTTCTAAGTCTAGGGGACTGATGACCTAAGATGTTAAGTCTCATAGTGCTTAGAGCCATTTTTTGTCTTTTATCTTCCTACAGTCACTCAACTTTGACATCTTACTGTACACCACTGCATCATCAGCAAACAACTGCAGACTGCTGCTCACCCTGTCTGCCAAATCATTTATGTATATAGAGAACAACATAGATCCTATCACACTTCCCCTGGGGCACTCCTGACGTAATCCTTGTCTTTGATGAACACTCGTCATCGAGGACAACATGCTGGGTTCCATTTTTTAAGAAGTATTCAAGGTACTCACATATCTGTAAATTTATTCCATGTACTTGTACCTTCATTAATACCCTGCAGTGGGACATTGTGTCAAATGCTTTCCTGAAATCTAGAAATATGGAATACGCCCATTGCCCTTCATCCATAGGTCTTAGTATAACATGTGAGAAAAGGGCAAGCCGAGTTTTGCACTAGCAGTGCTTTCTAAAATCATGTTGATTCGTAGTCATAAGCTTCTCAGTCTCAAGAAAGTTTATTATATTCAAACTGAGAATATGTTCAAGGACTCTGCAGTAAACAGAAGCTGGAATATTGGTCTGTAATTTTGCAAGTCCATTCTTGTACCCTTCTTATATATCAGGGCAACATCTCTGGTTATGATACTGTGCAAGAGAACTTTTCACTTAAGATCTGGTTTAATGTTTTATTGTTGACTTCAACCCTCAGAGTCAAATAATTGCTACTAGTTTCACAAATATAGAACCTTATTTAGTTTTGCCAGTGGCTGTTGTATTTTGACCCTTGTTTGGAACTTTACTTTGGGGGAAGATTATTTGAAGATTCTAGTTATCCTCATTCAGTGGTGTCTCACAAAAAATAATCATTAAATCCTCCACAAACAATGAATCTACACATAATGCAACATAATTTTATTAATCATCTCATGAATTGCTTGATGAAGCTTAAGGTGTTTCTGGCAGAACCTATCCTTAACTCTGTGTTTTTGATATACAACCACTTCCCCTTTCCCATTCCTAGTACTGATATTAGAAGTGTATCTTTTTGTTTATGTGGCTTCTTATGTTTCATTGAAGATTCTAATGAGTGCTCTTCCAGAGAAATTGTTTCATCAAAGGTGTAATATTATTCCTCGCAAGTAGCTGTTTCAACTGCAACCAGACTTACTATGCATTGCCTTCCTTTTAAATAAATCTCATTTCTTGCCCTCATTCATAAAGGCCTGGTGTAAACACTGGAAATCACTAGTATAGGATTGATGCTGTTTTAGTTGATAGATATGTCATGTGGCTAGGGCCTCCCGTCGGGTGGACCATTCACCTGGTGAAAGTCTTTTGAGTTGACGCCACTTTAGCGAGTGGCATGTCGAGTTTTAGTTGATCTGGACGCTTCTGGCAAGTAACCCTGTTACTAGACTCTCAATTGCCATACAGAGTGGCCATGTGGTTCGAGGCGCCATGTCACGGATTGCACAGCCCCTCCCGCAGGAGGTTCGAGTCCTCCCTCAGGCATGGGTGTGTGTGTGTTGTTCTTACCATAAGTTAGTTTAAGTAGTGTGTAAGTCTACAGCCCAATGAACTCAGCAGTTTGGTCCCTTAGGCTCTCACACACATTTGAACATTTTTTGCAACTGCTCTCATAGTAAGATGGGTTGCCATTTCTAAATAGCAGTCCATAAATTCTTTGCATTTTCTTTTCTTACTGTTAAACTTCATCTGTGATCATTCGATTACAAGCCCTCACCCACTTTTACTCTCAGATATTTGTATGACATAACATATAAATTGTGGTTCATTAATCCTATAGCCAAAATATATTGAAGTTAGAAAAAAATGTAGAATTGTCCATTTCACAAAATTTGTCACTGGTTTCAAAACTTGTCAGCAGACTGAAATCATGTCATTATAAAACTAGATGTCTACACAGTTCCCTGTTGAACAAGCTTTGTCAGTCACACTATGTACAAGGTATCTGACATCATGTGAATAGTGAGGTGGTTGTGTTTCACTATGAACACCTGAAATTTCAATGTCTGTTAAGGGATCTCCATGTATGTTAACATTCCATGTTCTTCCTACTAAGACATTCATGTTCTACTGTTAGTGTGGATGGTGAGGGAGGAGGGTAGGAGGGTGGAGACAGAGAGGGGGGGAGTGTAGTGGGAGAGGGGAGAGGGGTGGGAGGAGAGAGAGAGAGAGAGAGAGAGAGAGAGAGAGAGAGAGAGAGAGAGAGAGAGAGAAGCATGGGGTATTGGGGAGGTTGGACAAGGAGTGTAAGGGAAATGTGACAGGAAGTGATTAAGTAAGAGATTTCTAGTGTGTGGAACATTTATATGACTGCAGTAGCAGGTGAGGGAACCACTAGGAGGAGTGTTGGGAGAAAAACAACTGGGGGTATAAATGGAAGGTGGAGGATATAGAGGTTGGTTGAGCTCCAATGAAGCAATCTCCACTCTTTTGGAAGGAAGGAAGGAATATTGGGTTTAAGGTCCCACATTGACATCGAGATCATTAGATATGGAGCATAAGCTTGGATTGTGTCAATGACGGGAAAGGAAATTGGCCATGCCCTTTGAAAGGAAGGATCCTGGCATTTGGCTGGAGCGACTTAGGGAAATCACGGAAAACCTAAATCTGGATGGCCAGATGTGGATTTGAAATGTCATCCTCCCAATTGTGTGTCAATTGTGCTAACCACACCCTTTTGAACAAGGGCCATAAACCTACTTCACTAACCAGTTTCTTAACCAGCTATTAGGTCCTGTGTGTTTACCGTTGTACTGCTTTTCAGTGTCAGTGTCACTTCCTTCTACAATTTCCCCATGACAAAGATTTTACCACCACTGAACGTTATATAGTATTATCTCTCCCAACTCTGATTTTACTACAAAAGAGTGTGTGTGGTGGGGTGGGGGATGGGGGGGGGGGGGAGTTGGGGAGGGGGGAGGGGGGTCAAATAACTAACAGATGAGATTGCATAGGAAATTCCCAATTCTCTCTACATGGCTAGTGCAGAGAATACTTTACTTGATGGATACTGCTTCATAATATCCTAATTAATTTTAGAAAGAAAAGTTAGCTGTTTTAAGTCTTAGTGATTCTTCTCAGTTTTTAACAATACTTCTTACACTATGGGATCAGTTGCATCTTTGTTCATTTCCTAATCATAACCTTATTTTGCCATAAGTGGTACACCCTTTACATTGAAGGACTCTTACCTGCATAATAGGAAGCAATGAGAGTCCTATTAACAAATGACAACAATAGAGTACATACAAACACGGACAGAATAAAGAGATTTTGTGTGATTTCTCTCTTCTTTGCAATAGTATAACCTGGCATTTTGACCAATGGGATGCAATATCTACCTAACATAAGGGTTATTTCATTTTTTCTTACATCAGATGTACACTATTGTATTTCTTATTATCTCCTCATCTCATGTTCTGAATAAAAGAATGCCTAACAATGTTTACATGACAGCAAACAAGGTCTTGTGGATGCAGAAAAGAAAACGGATTTATAGTAGTAATAAGATATATACTACTGTTATATTAACCCAAAGTACACTACTGCCCATTAAAATTGCTACATCAAGAAGAAATGCAGATGATAAATGGGTGTTCATTGGACAAATATATTATACTAGAACTGACATGTGATTACATTTTCACGCAATTTGGGTGCATAGATCCTGAGAAATCAATACCCAGAACAACCACCTCTGGCCGTAATAACGGCCTTGATATGCCTGGGCATTGAGTCAAATAGAGCTTGGATGGCGTGTACAGATACAGCTGCCCATGCAGCTTCAACACAATACCACAGTTCATCAGGAGTAGTGACTGGCATATTGTGACGAGCCAGTTGCTCGGCCACCACTGACCACACATTTTCAATTGGTGAGAGATCTGGAGAATGTGCTGGACAGGGCAGCAGTCGAACATTTTGTGTATCCAGAAAGGCTGTACAGGACCTGCAACATGCGGTCGTGCAGTATCCTGCTGAAATGTAGGGTTTCACAGGGATCGAATGAAGGGTAGAGCCACGGGTCGTAGCACATCTTAAATGTAACATCCACTGTTCAAAGTGCCGTCAATGCGAACAAGAGGTGACCGAGACGTGTAATCAGTGGCACCCCATACCATCATGCCAGGTGATACGCCAGTATGGCGATGACGAATACATGCTTCCAATGTGCGTTCACCGCGATGTCACCAAACACTGTTCCGACCGTCATGATGCTGTAAACAGAACCTGGATTCATCCGAAAAAATGACAGTTTGCCATTTGTGCACCCAGGTTCGTCGATGAGTACACCATCTCCGAGCTGATAGTCCATGCTGCTGCAAGCATCATCGAACTGTTTGTGCCTATCGTTGTTGTCTTGCAAATGTCCCCATCTGTTGACTCAGGGATCAAGACGTGGCTGCACAATCCATTACAGCCATGCGGATAAGATGCCTGTCATCTTGACTGCTAGTGATATGAGGCCGTCAGTATCCAGCACAGCGTTCCGTCACTCCTGAACCCATCGATTCCATATTCTGCTAACAGTCATTGAATCTCAACCAACACAAGCAGCAATGTTGTGATATGATAAACCGCAATTGCAATAGGCTACAATCTGACCTTTATCAAAGTCGGGAACATGATGGTACGCATTTCTCCTCCCTACACGAGGCATCACAACAACGTTTCACCAGGCAATGCCAGTCTACTGCTGTTTGTGTATGAGAGATTGGTTGGAAACTTTCCTCATGTCAGCATGTTGTAGGTGTCACCACCGGCGCCAGTCTTGTGTGAATGCTCTGACAAGCTAATCATTTGCATATCACAGCATCTTCTTCCTGTCGGTTAAATTTTGTGTCTGTAGAATGTCATCTTTGTGGTGTAGCAATTTTTATGGCCAGTAGTGTAAATACTTCTATGATGCTGCCAAACCTAGTAATTAACTTATTTGCTGGCATTACAGAACTTATGCTAACTTATAGTTTCAAAATCTATCACCAGAGAAGAGGTTGAAAAAGTATTAAGAGAAGTGAAAGAATAGTACTCAGCAAGGATGCATAGCATTCCTGTGCTAGTTCTATTAAAGTAAGAGCATGGGTTAATGTCTTGTTCACTATAAAAACATTAGAGATAAGCTGCAGTTTCAGATTGGATACAGATTGGAGAAGAAATCAGCTGTGGCCTTTTAAAAGAAATTATCCTGTTATTGACTGCAAGTGATGTAAGGAAACCACAGGAAACTCAGTTTAGGATGTCTGAGAGGGATCTGAATCCCATTTCTTGTACATGCAAGTGCATTGTATTGGCCACTGCACCATCTCATTAACTTATAAGTTCGAAATAGTGTGCGCCAAATGTAACACCACCAATAACACATTTACATAACTCATCCTTATAAACAAGCACCTGCACCCAGTTAATGAATTCATATAAAGTCTTTCCTGTGTTGGAAAAGGGTGAGAAAGACCACATGGCTGATAACTATATGCTGTTGACTATTTCCTGTAATATGTCTGAAGTTTTAGAGAAAAGTGTACATAAATAACAACAAAATTTCTAGGTAAATATGAAATGCTATTTGTATCACAGTGTCTAGAAGGGCAAAAGTCTAGAAGTCTAGAAGGACAAAATCACAGCAGTATACAAATGTTTCAACATTATGTTAAATTTTAAGTACATTGCCCAAGTACATACATGGCAGCACTCTAAGAAATGAATCAATTCATTCCTTTAGTCATGAACAATTAGTATCATTGACTTACATTGGTCACATCCAAAAGCCAAATACTGAAATACCATAAAGTGAGTTGCACCACTAATCTAAATAATAGGAGTGCCTTCGCTTTCTCTCCTACAGCATATTAAGAACGTGAATGTAAATATGGATGCAAATAAAAGTTCTTTTGCTGACCACAGCAAAGCATGTCAGTGCTGTAACTGGTTTGCCCACAAACAGTTAATTAAAAATGTATGTGATGTATTACAGGGTGCAAGATGTGTTTTGTGTTAACTCTTTACACACACACACACACACACACACACACACACACACACACACACACACACACACACACACACACACACTTTTTTCCTTCCTCATAAAAAGGTTTCATGTGTGTTTCTTAGTGTGATGACTACTGACATCATTGGATGGTGGTTGTTCTAATTATTTTTCTAGTGTTTAACATCATAAGTGACTGTCATTATCAGCGTGTGAACTTGTATTACTTTTGCAGTTTTTATATTTAGTGCTGTATTATTTCAAAATTATGTTTGTTTCTTAATCATAAATAGTCGCTGTAAACATCTATTTATAACAGCATCTATGACAACTTCCTGGAAAATCCCTTAATAACTATGGTATTTCAGCTGGTCTTCTACAATTTTTTTCTGCAGTAATAAATTATTTGAGGATCATTAGGGTACATCATCAACACACTAATAATCAAATTTTAACCAATATCTCTATGAACATAAGGTTCACAAAACTAAAACATGTGGGATTTTCCCATTTCTTTCAGAGTTATTTTGATTATGAACAGTGCCAGTATATCAGAAATAATGAAGGAATACTAACCTGCATGCAATTTTTTCTCTCTTTTTCCAGTCTCATCACTGTTGGTATGTAATGGTTCTTTATGCATACGTATGTAGATATTACTAACACTTTGTTTTTTTTCCCCAGTTGAATTCATATTGTGTGACAATGTTCTTCACATTTTCACTTTTCCTTAAGTTAGGACACAACACAATGGCATACTGACACATCTTGCTATAGGCACCCTTTAATCACAGGAAAATGAACCGAAGTGATGTACGAAGGGATGCTGAAAATTAATGCCTCTGAATTTCTTATGTGAAAAGTCTTAAAAGCTTTTTAAATAAAACAAACATTATTAACATTCTATATCTTTATTCTGCATGTCTACATGTTTATTTCTCAACATAGTCACCCTGACGACAAACACATTTGTCCCAACAACTCTGTAAAACTTTTGAGTTTGTTGATGGAGACTCAGTCTTGCCTCTGCTTGCACTGCTTCATCACTTTCAGAGTGAAGCAAAAAGGAAGACTACAGTCCAACATCCCATAAACATTGAGGTCATTCAAGTCAAAGTGAAATCCTTGAAGATGGTGTTTAAATTTTGGGAACAGACGAAAATTGGATGGGACCAAATCAGTGCTGTATGGCAGAAGATCAGATTGTTGCACATGTCACAGCACTTGTATGTGATCTGCAAGTGTCATGCTGAAGGAATGTGTGCTCCATGTGTGGACAAAATCTTCAAATTCAAAACTTGATTACAGCATGCTGTTTCTCACGCACACATTAAGTTACACACCGCCATGTTATACACTACAGTGTGGAGCTCTCTAGCAGCAGCGGGCTGAAAATGTACAGACATTAAGTATAAACATGCAGAATGTGAATAATGTTTGTTTTGTTTAAAAAGCTTTAAGAGTTTTCACATGAAAAAAATTCATAAACATTACTCTTCACATAACGGACAGAAGCATATCCATACTTTTCTATATGAAAGTACTGTCAGTGCCCATAATCCTACTTTTTTCTTCTGTTTCAGTTATCCTTGACACCAATCGATGGTACCACAAGACACTGATTGTTTCAAATGAGATGAGTATTACAATTGGCGCAGAGTATGATTAGAGTAATAGGAAAATGGAGATACTTAATGCTGTTGCACTAACTCCATGTGCTTATATATCACGGTAAAGCGTAACAGCTCCCATTACTTATAATGCATCTCACACAACACAAGAAAGTTATGAAATCAGTTCCAAAAGCAAATTTTATAGAAATTATTCATTTAGATTTTACCATTTGTTAGAACAAACTTCTGGCTTTTGTTCATGCTGACTGATCTCAAAAATATGCATGTCATATTTAAATATTGTGTATCTTACATGCAACTGATGAACTGTATTTTTAGTAATATTTAAGTTCTTATGAACATATTTAACTTAAGTCAGTTACTGTGATAATCATTTAGTTTTTCTTTCTTTGATAATTAGCATTAATGTTTACCAAGTCATACCAAATATTTGTTACTGTACTTGTGTGTAAAATATATTGTATTAAATAAATGCATTGAAATAAAATTCAACAATGTTATTCGCTACTTTATTTATGAATTTGATGTTTCCAAGTTCATTTTCCACAGTGAAGAATCCTCTAATGGCATCCAATCCCAGGAGTGGAAAGACCTACCCTAGGGGGAAAAAAGGAAAGGTATACCTGTCCTTTTTTCCCCCTAGGGTAGGTCTTTCCGCTCCCGGGATTGGAATGACTCCTTACCCTCTCCCTTAAAACCCACATCCTCTCGTCTTTCCCTCTCCTTCTCTCTTTCCTGATGAAGCAACCGTTGGTTGCGAAAGCTTGAATTTTGTGTGTATGTTTGTGTTTGTTTGTGTGTCTATCGACCTGCCAGCACTTTCGCTTGGTAAGTCACATCATCTTTGTTTTTAGATATATTTTTCCCACGTGGAATGTTTCCCTCTATACTCTAAAACAGGTTTTTACAAGATTTGCTCCACCGATTAAATCATGTGCTATGGCATATTTACTGTTCTGTGTATTCTTTCAGTGGACAAAAACAATTACACGGCAAATAAGACTTCATGGTTTTCCAAAACTGTGTATTGTCTTCACTAGACTTTATACTTTTTGGGAGTTTACTGGACAGCTGAAGTTCCATGTGGAATCTCCTTTTTCACAAAGTTGTGTATTAGCATTTAACATCTATGCTGATTTGAGTTTATGAGTGCATTGTTCCTGAATTTCACCATTTTTCATTAGTCTAAATTTGGTTGACACTCTGTGCTTTTTAAAGAATATTACAGTCTCAAGAATATATAGGCAACGCAGTATTAGGATCTTCTGCCTTCTCAAAATGGATGTGCAAGAATCTAATTTCACTTCCATTACTGATATTTATGGCTCTCCTCTGGATTCTGACAGTGCTAAGGCAGCTGGAAAACTAACCCAGCATATCACATCATATCCTTATGAGCCTGTATATGTGTGTTGTATGGACTTTTGACTGTTTTATAACTCATGCACATTAGCAGCACACTCAAGCCATAGCATTAAGTACCTATTTTTAACATTTACCTAATCATTGTATTTATCCCATTTCAGATACTATGTAGCTATATACCCAGGAATTTGGATTCTGTGTTAGTTTCAATGGGCTGCTTATTAACTCTGACAAGCAGCCCAAAAAGGTTTGTGTTAAGTGGAAGTTCACAGATACAGTCTTTTGCTGTTTATGGTTAGTCTTGTTTATAGGCCTGTTCGTAGACTATTCAGTAGCCAAGTCCACTGATTTCTGTACTTCTGCAGTAAATAACTATTTGTGTGGTTCCTGTCAGCCATGAATGCCAAAGGGACTGGTACAGAGGTCACTTTAATCAAACTGATAAATCCCGCATATACTACAAATACATTTTGACACACTTTTTATTAATAAACTAATTACTGGTGTCAGTTAACTTTAATGCCCTTCATTACCAACTTATCACCATGTCATACTCTGCTAATGGCATCATTGGATGCACTATGGAGCAGCAGAGGATCAGCACACCGCTCCCATAGCCATTATCAGTCATAAACTGGAGCTGCTACTTCTGAATTATGTAACTCCTCAGCTGGCATCATGAGGCTGAATCCATTCTGTTCCAGTCTTCCCTCCAAGGAAAAATCTTTGGCAGTTCCAGGAATTGAACCCACATCCTCTGCATGGCAGTCAGCTGCACTGACTCAGACACTACAGTACTAGCTGGATGTCAGTCTGTTTCTATACTCAATAAATCCTTGTAAGGTAAGTAGGAGAAGGGACTTGTTAATGATTAATATTTTTAGGTTACTTCTTGTTCAGCTCATGAATTGAGTACAGGAAGAATCACTGTTTGTATGTCCCTGCAATATATAGCACTAACTTCAGCATTGATGCACAATGTCCCTGCAATATATAGCACAAATTTCAGCATTGATGCACAGGACCTGGAAAATATTGGCGGAGTCCTCCCTAGAGATCAGTTTTTGCAATCTAAGATTGGTTTGAAAGAAAAAAAATCAAAGGGTGTAAGGACTCTCTCCAAGTCAGTCAAATCTGTGATAATCTACACCCCTTTTCATTCCATTTGCTTCATATCTACTGTTTGCTTGAAAATCACTCGTATGGTTTAGGACAATGCCACAAAAGAAGATAGCCCCCTATCAGGTGTGGCAATTCCTTCTATGAACTATAGTTTTTGATAATGCTATTCACTCACATGAAGATTGCCCCCCCCCCCCCCCCCTGCTTTACCCATAACTGAATCAGAGTGATTGTACCATTTCATACCCCCAACCATTGTTACTCCTACGTGTTCAAACAACATAATGCTAATCACAGATCACCATTCTTGTGGACACTGTCTGAAACTCATCTCCATTTTGTCATGTGTATCGGCTTTATTTTTCCAATGTCCTTGCCACAGTGGTAACACCAGTTTCCATCAGATCACTGAAGTTAAACACTGTTGGGCTTGGCTAGCACTTGGATAATTGACTGTTCAAGTCTGCCAAGCAGTGTTAGCAAGCGGGGTGCACTCAGCCCTTCTGAGGCCAATTGAGGAGCTACTTGACTGATAAGCAGGGGTTCCATCATGAAATCTGACAATGAGCGGTGTGCTGACCACACGTGTCTCGATACTCGCACCCAGTGAAGCCCACTGGCTTAGGATGACATGGCAGTCAATTGGTACCACTGGGCCTTCTGAGGCCTCTTTGTACAGTATTTCTTTTATAGGCTTTATATTTCTCTATATTTATAATCAGTTGCCAATCACCAAGCTAAGTGGCACAGTGCTAAAAACAATAAACTCTCACACTAATATAGCAATGCTCAGACTTCCATCCAACCATCCAAATTTAGGTTTGCCATCATTTCCTTAACACTCTCCAGACAAATAACAAGATGGTTCCTTAACAGCAGACATAACTGATTTTCTGCCCTTTCCTTGTCAATTTTAAGCCTGAGCTTTTCTCTTAATAGCCTCATCTTTAACATGATGTGGAACTACTCTTCTTTTTTCTACTTGTTAATGTTTGTGTCAGGTTGAAATCTTAATTTTTTTTTACGCTCTTTTTATGTATGGACTTTTTTTGGATGGTAAGATTAATACTACTAATTATCATCTTCCAAACCATTAAAATTTAACCATGTTCTGGGAAAACCAGACACATCAAAAGTTACTTCTGTCTATATTGATTACCCTCCATCCAGTACAGCAAGCAGTGTCCTGCTGACGCTAACTCAGGTCTAGTTCAAACTACTTAAACATGCAGTCTGAATGTATTGTTTAGCAACCATTGATACGGTACTTACCAAAAACACCTTTCAAGTTCAGAAAAAACCTACCCAACCTGGTCACATCTATCCCTTGTCAAAAGCAAGATTTTGGGTTTGGAGTGATGTAAGTATCTGGAACCTGTGTCAGTCATTATGGAGACAGTAGTTTTGTTGCAGGTAGATCATTATGTTGGAATTCATGTTACAGATTCCTGTTTGAGTAAAGAAGTCAGTGATATAGACTACTGTAGTCTTTCAGGTCAGTTCTGCAATCATTCTTATAGATGAGTCTGACCTGTGAACTGGTCAAGGAATCTGTATTGTGGTTAATACTAGTACTGTTTCATCCACTATTTCTGGAAAAGGCCATACAGGGATTCTGACAGGTCCTGGAGCTTTGTTGCATTTTAGTGATTTCAGCTGGCTTTCAACAACACTAGTACCAACACCTATGGCACATATCTTTGCAGTGGTATAGCAACTGAAAGGGGACAGTACTGACAGTTTCCCTTCTGAAAAAAAATAAATGGATTGTTTAGCTTTTATTTTGATACTCTATATTCATCCCCTCGTATTGTCAACTAGTGTCTGGACATTACTTTTGTGCGACTATCAGCTTTAATTCACACTTGGTGTGTGTGTGGGGGGGGGGGGGGGGGAGATTTCTGGGGAATGTCATGTGATAGCACTCTACTAATTTCAGTACAGGAAGTACTTTTTCGACCTCTCTTTGAGCAGTTACCCATTTTTCCATTAACATCTGCCTATCTGTAATCTCTTCTTCACTTTGCATCTTCTACATAAAATAATGCTGCTCATAGGATAAATTAAAAGAAGCTTCCCAATAGTACTTGTATAATGTATAGGGGTCTGCAGTCTTCAATAATTATACTATGCAAATATTTCTGAAATCTTTTTCATCTCAACATAAATCACAGCTGTTTTACCTGTAAATTGATGGAATTAAATGTTGGTAGCTCCTGTTTTTGACTCAAGACCTTCACATGCTCATCACGTTTACTGAAAGTGTACACATTTCTGATTATTTTTGTGTCTCTGTGTTTTGGTAAATACTGTTCCTGCAATTTTGTATGTGACTGCTGTCCATCCGTAGTAACAGAAAGAGATCAAGTCTTTTTCTTGCCAACATTTATATTTTCAGTGTTGGTAAGTTCCGACTTATCTGCTGCAGGTCATTCATTCATGCAAGTCACCACCACAAGTCATTGTGCTCATTGCTGAACATCGTGACCCCATGAACCAACTGTGTCCATCCTGAATGGTTACCGTCTTCTCTTAGAGGCTATTGAAGAGGTACACTGGAGAAGATCTTGATTTGATCACCCCCAGCTCACTGCTCTTTCCCTCAGTCTCTTGTCCTCAATCTTCCCTTCCTCAATTATTTTGTCTAGATTTTCTGTATCTTTTCTCACAATATGACTGAAGAACTGGAGAATTTTTTGGTTGACATGAGAAGAAATGCACTTGGAGATGATGAGTTGTCCAATAATGGACACATTTGTTGTTCTTTCAGTTCATCTATGTCACATATACATCTGTGTGATTACTCTGCTATTCACAGTAAAGTGCCTGGCAGAGGGTTCAATGCACCACCTTAAAGCTGTCTCTCTACTGTTCCAGTCTCGAATTGCGCGCAGGAAAAACATGCACTTAAATTTTTCTGTGCGAGCCCTGATTTCTCTTATTTTATCATGATGATCATTTCTCCCTATGTAGGTGGGTGCCAACAGAATGTTTTCGCCATTGGAGGAGAAAACTGGTGACTGAAATTTAATGACAAGATCCCGTCGCAATGAAAAACGCCTTTATCGTAATGATTGCAACCCCAATTCACATATCATGTCTGTGGCACTATCTCTCCTATTTAACAATAATACAAAATGAACTGCCCTTCTTTGTACTTCTTGGTGTCATCTGTCAGTCCTACCTAATGCGGATCCCACACCCACACTCATTACTTCGTGAGTGTAAAGAGATAGTTGTGTTTCACATGAATGATATTTTCTGAATCCGTGTTGATTGTGTCAATAAATTGCTTTGTTCAAGATACTTCATAATGTTCAAATACAGTATATGTTCTAAAACCCATCTGCAAATAGATGTTAGTGATTGCTGGCCGGAGTGGCCGAGCGGTTCTAGGTGCTTCAGTCTGGAACCACACACCCATTACGGTCGCAGGTTTGAATCCTACCTCAGGCACGGATGTGTGCGATGTCCTTAGGTTAGTTAGGTTTAAGTAGTTCTAAGTTCTAGGGGACTGATTACCTCCGCTGTTAAGTCCCATAGTGCTCAGAGCCATTTTTTTAGTTAGTGATATGGGTCTGTAATTCAGTGGATTACTCCTACTTCCCTTTTTCATTTTACATGCAGCATCCTCTGCCAACACCAAAGCTCGGTCCACTCCTGGTAGATGAGTGGTCAGTGCGACGAAATGTCATGCCTAACAGCCTCAGTTCGATTCCTGGCTGGGTCAGAGATTTTCTCCACTCAGGGACTGGGTGTTGTGTTGTCCTTGTCATCATCATTTCATCCCCATTGACACACAATTTGCCAAAGTGGTGTCAACTCAAAAGACTTGCACCAGGCGAATGGTCTACCTGACAGGAGGCCCTAGCCACATGACATTTCCATTCATACCAAAGCTCAAATGCATTGATACACTGCTTGTCTCTGGCCTTAAGGTTCATATTTCATAACCATACACATAAGATGGAAAACATGAGCATTTCAACAGGCCAGACATTTGTGCTGTTCATTATCACTTTGTTCTGTCAGATTTTGGTGAGCTACTTCATAGCCATTCACCCTAGTGTGATCCATCTTCTTTTCACAGCTTCCACTGTCGCCTATGGTTGACTCAAGATTGATGAAAGAATTCATAACTTCCAGTTCCTTCAATTGACCTGTGGGTTGAACCTGTGCCCCTCGATCAGTTATGAGTTTGGACTTGCTGATGTTAATGTCTAATTCATATGATACTCTAATGTCCTTTACTTTTGTTAGTAGCTCAGTATGTTCATCTTTGCTGATTGCTAAAAATATGGTGTCATCAGTAAATTGGTGGTTAATAGTTCTACCACCAATTGAGATGCCTGTAGTCCAACTATCAAGTGCATCTAAAAGCATGCTGTGCACTGATGTTGGCATGATAGGACACAAACCTGTCTGAGGCCCTTTGATACACTAATGAAATCAGACATGTCAGCACTTGTCCTTACAGCTGTGAAGCGATTGTTGTATACACTTATGACCAATACTCTCAAATGTGGTGGAACACCGAACTCTGCAAGAACCTGCCACAACTTTCTCCAGACAACACAGTCAAGGGTTTCCTTTAGTCAAGAAAGCATATGAAACAGGAACACACAATGCTCATGATTTCTTGGTTATTTGTCATATGTTGAAAAAAAAAAAAAGTTTGCTCTGTTGGCATGTGAAGCTGAATGTACAGCTTCAAATGCTGCTTAAAGATGTAGAACAACATTTTGCTTCATGGAATATGAGAGTAATAGTTCTGTAGCTAGAGCAGTTCCTCATTGACTCTTTCTTGTGTAGTGGGATGAAGAGAGACTTTGACTAGTCTTCTGGCCACTCCACTGTTTCCCATATTCTTGTCCACAATGAATGCAGCACATCAACACCTTCCTGTAGCATTTATTTGATAATCTCCCAAGACCTTAGAGGTAAACATGGGATTTATAGTTCTTCAGATGTTGCATTATGTTCTATACTTCACTGGGTAAGATTGTAGGGTTCGATGTAAGTTGCTCCACTCCTTAATTGTCCATACTGTTGCTAATTCCAAAATACAACTTTTCACAGTGCCAACTTTTCACCTCACACCAACATATTCCTTGTCTCTGAATGGGTTGCCACTCTCAACATTCTGTTTCATCTCTCTGCACAGGTTCTTATATCTGTCTTGACCCTGGGTAGTATGGATATCAGTTTTCATCCAAACACTTCTCTCCAATCACTTCTCTCTTGAATTAACTGTAATGCGGACTGTGACATACAAGAATGTTTTAAAGTATTTGTTCATTCTGATGTTGACAGTGATGAGGAAACAACCTCCTCCATTTGGTCCCATGTTTGTGATGTTAGTGTGACATCATGATTGATGTGAAGTCTTGGCCCTATGAGCTTGCCAAATTTCCAAAGAGCTTCATTGTTTGTGAATCTTAGTCGTTTTTCTCTGCTCTTTTCAGTGGATGTGAGCATAATCCACATTTTGGTGGACAGCAAATTGTGATCATTTCCACAGTCAGTGCCAGCAAAAGATTCATGCAGGTAGTTTTGATACAGCACTTTTAGAAGTACTTTTCAAGTTTCATATCATCTGCTTCATACAGAATTATAACTTTTCAAGATGTATAAAATTTCTTCAAACTATTGTGGTGTTTTCATTGTAGTGTGTTCTCTGAAGTTTTCAATTTCTGACCTTCCAGGTGGATGGACCTACTTTTAAGATAATGCCAGAATTTACCAAATGACTGAACCTACATGCAGTTGATATATTTGTAGACTTAAGTTTATTATCTATATCACCCTTTTTATAAATACTCATGTTTATCCCAAAGATATCAACACTAGCAATTTTAGATTTGGACAAACACTTATTTACAAGTTTTGTGTGGGCCCCAAAATTTAAATATAGTGTATCAATGTCTGGCATATTCTGCATATGTTTCTCAAATTTATCACTGTTACTTTAAATGCTCTGGCCTGATGAAAAAGTTATCAAAAATTGACAAGAATTTTGAAGCCTTCTGCAGTAAAGACTTATTCTAAGAAACATTTACAGATCTTCAATACTCAGTTACAATAATAGTCTCTTCTGTTTTAGTGTATTGTCAGGCCATATACAGAGAGAGACTGCAGCTCTCACCCCTGCTGTCAAAGCTACACTGTCACAGGATCACATTACCTCAAACCAACTTAAAGAGGTTTGTTTCACACACAAACCTGTCTTCTAGTCAGCACATTAATTTGTTTGCTGGTTTTTGTTATGCTTTGAGACAAACAAGGCTAAGGATATGTAGAGAGGTGAAATTACTTAAATCATCATAAGGATAATAGAAAACATAATCCTAATATTAAATGAACACTTTTGTTACAAACAAAAATTGTATTTTCTGTCGTTGGCCATTATAAAATATAAATAGTTTTCACATTCTTAAGTACATTTGTTTTCACAGCCTACAGGAACCTAGAATCTAATTGTAGGACACACACATTGTTCTCTGCTTGTTCAACCTTTGTCACCTATTTTCTGTAGGAACTGTTTGATTTGCATACAGCACAGCATCATGAACCGTTGGAAACACTTGTGTTTCTGGAAAGTCTTCAAAAAAGCTGCAGTGAACCAGCCTTTCATAAACAGTTGCTGTAAAAGAAGATGCATGTTAAATATAAAGCAAACAACTGAAAACTGATTTATCACTGATTTTTTCTGACCACTATAAAATTCATGTTTACTGCCTATAATACATAGCACTGATGACAATCAGTAAAAGTCAGATTGAAAATACTATTATATCTGATAATTGTCCCAAACTAGACAGGTTTTACAGCAGCTAATCAGAGAGAGAGCTTAAAACATTCAATAAATTTAACATTGAGTCCTATCACTCTTGAAATTCAGTCTAAATAATCAAGGCAATAAAATGAAAAGTAAGCAACATTATTTTTTATGCAGAGAGATCCCAGACAGAGATTACACTAGCACATTATCTTGTCTGGTGTCTGTCAACTTGAATTTAAATTTCCTATACTCAAGATTTCCAGTAACAGCTTGAAATTAATTGTCAGCTTGAAATTAATTGTCATAGAATTAACATGTTGAAACATGTATACATCTGTTCTTATTGAAGTTAAGCAACACTGGAGAAACCTTATCAGGTTTTAAATGAGGAACAGCATCTCTTTTAAAACATGTTTAACTATTTTTGTGCATTATACAGGGGATGGTCAAAAATATAAAAACATGAAAAACATAACACATTATCAAGTCTTATATGGTGTAGGATAACCGTTGGCATTTGAAACAGCTTCCCATAATTTCAAAATGGATAAATACAGATCCTGTATGGTTTTAAAGCAAATCTTATACCATTCTTCCTGCAAAATAGTGGCAACTTCAGATAACTATGATGACGATGAATACTGATCATGCACCTTTTCTCTCCTGAGTAGACCACAAGGGCTCAATAATACTGACAAGAGGAGGCCTTGACAATGGGGTCATGGATTTACTTCAAACTTTGGTAGGCCAGCAAAACAACATAATATTCAAGTAGTAAGGTGCACTACTATGGCAATTTCCAAAAAAATTGCAAGAGAAGTTTTACACGTGTATTATGTAATTGATGTATCTGTGCAAAGATACCAGCCATAAGAAGTCAGTGAGGTCAAGTGGTTAGCGTTTGTGCTTTGTAAGAGGGTTGTGTATGAGATGATGGTTCAAATCTTCATGACATTCGTTACCTGCAGTAGTCAAAGAACAGGGAGTCACCTTCATTTTTGTAGTACAAGTGTAAATTCTGTGATATCCAAAAAATTTGCACCTACAGTATTCATTCTTGCTACATTAGCAACATCTCACCTTTATGCAGGTAAACTGGTAGATGGTGCCTAGCTCTGTGACTGCAGCTTGAAGCATCGAGATGCAAAGCAGTTCCAGGTATCTTACCAGATCGCATGTATAAGGGATTTCGCAAATCACAACAGGCATACATTTTTGGGAAAACGCAATGTGTTTCTTCGTTTACTTGTCAATAGTTATAAATATGTTTCTTCTAATAATTAAATTTAACTAAAAATGGTAAGTAGTCAAATAACATGAAATTCACTAAAACTTCATGCAAATAAATACACATGTTTTTTAAAATTATATTACCTCTCAAATGTCATATAAATTAAATAATATGACCAGTGATGAAAAAAATATGTTTGAGCAGGAGTCAAATCGTCACCTCATACACACTCATTTTACAAAACTCGAATGCTAGCCACTTGACTACCATGAACTCTAAGTTCCAGCATCTATGTGCAGATATATAAGCCATATAACAGTATTAAACCCCTCTTTAAGAAAATTGATAAGAGATGTCAATAACTACCAACCTGTTTCACTACTGACAGTTTCCAAAATTTTTGAGAAAGTGATGTATCCTAGAACAGTACGTCACCTGAACAACAATAATATTCTCAGTAAATCACAGTTTGGATTTCAGAAGAATTGCTCTACTGCAAATGCCATTTACATGTTTGCTCACCAAATTTTACATGTATTAAATAACAAAATAGTGCTGACTTGTATTTCCTGTGATCTATCTAAGACATTTGATCATGTGAATCACAATGCTCTTCTAGATAAGTTGAAGTTTTATGGGATTGATAGAGTAGCCAACCAACGCAGAAAGTTGAACTTAGTAATTCAGCCATGTAATCAGGGGTGATTCTTCTGATTGGAAAGGAATTATATAGCTAAACAAACACTGTTTTTAGCCTTGTTTCACAATTTATTATTAATGTTATTGCAAAACCTAGATTTTGGGTTATAAGCCCATTTTCATGTACATTACTGATTCCCAAAGATGATAATGCACAGATCAACATGATGACAAGGCAAAGATAATCATCTCAACTTCTTAAGGTATTGATCCATAGCTTAATGTACAATTATGTCAATGGCCATTTTAAACAAATTACATAAATTATTACACAGTCACCAAATACTACAAAGGCTGGACTAAAGTTATGCATAAGCCAAGATATTTTTAACTATGATGGACTGGGGCCCAAAGTTTGCTTCTATCCTGGGGTTGTGATCTCATCTAAAAGTGGTGAATAATTGAATTGAGTTTGCTCATATTATGTAAGGGCTCTGCAAGGCTCTGTCATAGGTCTGCTAGTGTTTCTCATGTATGTAAACAATCTTCCATCTAATACAGAAGCAGCAGAATTAGTCCTTTTTGCAGATGAAACTGGTATTGTAATCAATCCAAGCCAACATACAGCAACAGAAGAAATGCTGAATGGGGTTCTTAAAAGTATCACTGACTGTTTTTCTGTAATTGGTCTTATCAATTTTAAAAAGACACAATACATTCAGTTCTGTACTTATAGGAGTACTACACCAATGATAAGTGTAACACATGGTGATGAAATAATAAATAGTGTGCAAACTTCAAAATTCATAGGTGTCTATATTGATGACAATTTAAACTGGAAAAAGCACATCTTGCAACTTCTAAAACAACATAGTGCAGCCACATTTGCACTTAGAACCACCAAAAATCTTGGAGAGATACAAATCAATAAGTTGACATATTTTGCATATTTTCATTCAACAATGTTATATGGAATAATATTTTGAGGTAAGTCAGCTTTATGAAAATAACTCTTCACCGTTCAAAAATATGCTATAAGAAGATGTGGTGCTCACCCACATTCATCCTGTAGTCATATGTTTAAGGAGTTGGGCAGTCTGACTATTACGTCACAGTATATTTATTCCCTCATGAAGTTTTGTTGTAAAAAATCCACTGCAGTTCAAAAGGAACAATGAAGTACATAATTACAATGCCAGAAATAAAAATGATATTCATTACTCAACATCAAGGTAGTCTTTAGCACAAAAAGGGCTGTACAATGCTGGAACTAAAATTTTTGATCACTTATCCAGTGATATAAAATATCTGATAGACAGCAAACTAAAATTTGAAAACAAACTTAAAAAGTTTCTCCTGTTTCATAGAAGAATTTCTATTACTGTAATTTGTAAACTTTGGAGGATAGGAATTACTAATTCACATCTGTCGATTTAATAATAATAATAATAATAAAATAGTAAATGATCAACATGTAGGCATATTTATGAAATAATTTCTAATGTGGGGTGACTTATTCCACATCATTATGATTTACTGTGGAAATAATCTATGGAACAGGAAAGTAACTAACTAACTAATCTTGGCCTCCACTATTACAATTGGAAGGGTTGTAACGTTTTTTGCTAATGAATCTTTGCAATGCCATCCAGCTACACTATGAACAAACTGCCTTCTATGCTCATAGGCCAAATTTTGGATGGATGCTTCAACAACTTGGTGATCAGATTAGTAAGGTGATCTTCATATGCCAGACACTGTTGCAGTGTTGAAACACAGCCAGTTGGAAATACAGTATTCCATTCATCCAGCTGAACATACAGTTAGCTTAGTTGCAGGCACTATAGTTTCATATTGGGAACTGGTCACTACAGTGAAAATCATTTATCAAATCCTCACAGAGCATTTTTCACAACAGCAGGTGATTTGCTGAGAACACCTCATTCCTCTGTGAGAATGATGCTCTCTGTAACATGATACTAAGAATGTATGGGGCAGTTGTCTGACATTCTCAGATAGTCATGCAATGACAGGTAAAAAGATCACAATATTCTTCAGTGTCATGTACATCCTTACAACAGCTGCTTTTGGTCTGGTTGCAAGTGTGACCTCTTGATAAGTGGTACATGTCATTAACAAGCACTCCTATCCTACCTTTCTCCTGTCATCAAGAGCATCCATTCTGCACAGATTGACTTCTTAGTATCGGTGCAACAGTATTTGAAAAATTTCTTTTCTGACAACAGAAGCATAAAGATCTTCTCTTTGTAGAGTGCTTTAATTATTCTACAATTCCCACACTCATTTGCATTCCATTCATCTTCATCATCATGTTTTAGCAATGGGTGCAAAATGTGGAAAGGGTAAGCTTCATTTCAAGACCATTCTCAGTTGATGGATTATTTGGAAGCCTGCACTTAAACTGTGTTCCCTTTTTGGGAAAATGGGGTGGGGCTGGAGATGGAGAAACATTGCTTATGTCTGATGGGGCTCCTGTCCAGAAACTTGTTTAGTTGCCTTTGCCTTTGGTTTGGTTTAATTGGTGGTGATCAATGAAATTCATAGCTGGTGTCTACAAGCATTAGTTGGCAGGACTGATGGTATCTGCTTATAAATCACATTTTCTCTGTGTTCTACTAAGCAGCTTTGCAACAATCTTCAGAGCTAAAGCAAATAATACTGCAAACACTGAGGGGTGTATTGCTTTAAATGCCTTGCTTGCTATTTCATAATACACTCCTGGAAATTGAAATAAGAACACCGTGAATTCATTGTCCCAGGAAGGGGAAACTTTATTGACACATTCCTGGGGTCAGATACATCACATGATCACACTGACAGAACCACAGGCACATAGACACAGGCAACAGAGCATGCACAATGTCGGCACTAGTACAGTGTATATCCACCTTTTGCAGCAATGCAGGCTGCTATTCTCCCATGGAGACGATCGTAGAGATGCTGGATGTAGTCCTGTGGAATGGCTTGCCATGCCATTTCCACCTGGCGCCTCAGTTGGACCAGCGTTCGTGCTGGACGTGCAGACCGCGTGAGACGACGCTTCATCCAGTCCCAAACATGCTCAATGGGGGACAGATCCGGAGATCTTGCTGGCCAGGGTAGTTGACTTACACCTTCTAGAGCACGTTGGGTGGCACGGGATACATGCGGACGTGCATTGTCCTGTTGGAACAGCAAGTTCCCTTGCCGGTCTAGGAATGGTAGAACGATGGGTTCGATGACGGTTTGGATGTACCGTGCACTATTCAGTGTCCCCTCGACGATCACCAGTGGTGTACGGCCAGTATAGGAGATCGCTCCCCACACCATGATGCCGGGTGTTGGCCCTGTGTGCCTCGGTCGTATGCAGTCCTGATTGTGGCGCTCACCTGCACGGCGCCAAACACGCATACGACCATCATTGGCACCAAGGCAGAAGCGACTCTCATCGCTGAAGACGACACGTCTCCATTCGTCCCTCCATTCATGCCTGTCGCGACACCACTGGAGGCGGGCTGCACGATGTTGGGGCGTGAGCGGAAGACGGCCTAACGGTGTGCGGGACCGTAGCCCAGCTTCATGGAGACGGTTGCGAATTGTCCTCGCCGATACCCCAGGAGCAACAGTGTCCCTAATTTGCTGGTAAGTGGCGGTGTGGTCCCCTACGGCACTGCGTAGGATCCTACGGTCTTGGCGTGCATCCGTGCGTCGCTGCGGTCCGGTCCCAGGTCGACGGGCACGTGCACCTTCCGCCGACCACTGGCGACAACATCGATGTACTGTGGAGACCTCACGCCCCACGTGTTGAGCAATTCGGCGGTACGTCCACCCGGCCTCCCGCATGCCCACTATACGCCCTCGCTCAAAGTCCGTCAATTGCACATACGGTTCACGTCCACGCTGTCTCAGCATGCTACCAGTGTGAAAGACTGCGATGGAGCTCCGTATGCCACGGCAAACTGGCTGACACTGACGGCGGCGGTGCACAAATGCTGCGCAGCTAGCGCCATTCGACGGCCAACACCGCGGTTCCTGGTGTGTCCGCTGTGCCGTGCGTGTGATCATTGCTTGTACAGCCCTCTCGCAGTGTCCGGAGCAAGTATGGTGGGTCTGACACACCGGTGTCAATGTGTTCTTTTTTCCATTTCCAGGAGTGTATGTTCATTTAGTAATGTTGTTTCTGAAAGAACTTCTTGGGAAAGAACACAGTACTTACACAACATCTGATAAATGTCTCGCAACCTGCAGGGGAAGAATATGATCATCTTGACATGTGGATCAGGTGAGAACACATTACTTTGCCTCCATAAGCAAATATAGTGTGACCAAACATTTGACACTTCCAGTGCCTCATGGATTCAGAATATTGGATAGCGCCTCTAGATGAATGAAAGCATCTTCATTACAGTCAACCAACACCTGAGTGTCAAACGTGAGAACTCAGCGCAGGATTAGCCGAGCGGTCTAAGGCGCTGCACTCATGGACTGTGCGCCTGGTCCTGGCGGAGGTTCAGAGTCCTCCCTCAGGCGCGCGCGTGTGTGTGTGTGTGTGTGTGTGTGTGTGTGTGTGTGTGTGTGTGTGTTTGTTTGTCCTTAGGATAATTTAGGTTAAGTAGTGTGTAAGCTTAGGGACTGATGACCTTAGCAGTTAAGTCCCATAAGATTTCACAAATATTTTTTTTGAAGTGAAGTCACTACTTTCTCCAACTCTCCATTTACAGTTTTCACAATGTCCAAAACAACTGATATGGCAAGAGACAATCCATGACAGCTGCCAGTGCTGTTTCCAGCTTTCAACCACAAAATGTTAAGGACTGCTCCAACAGTGACTGAAGGCCAGTGGAAAGAATGGAAACACTGAAGCATTGGTGTACAGAAAAGAAAAAACTGTATTACATAGTTGGCTGTGGCAGACACACAAAGCAGATGCACCAAATCCACTTTGTCTCTCAGGATCTTGTAACACATTATGAAAGATACCCAGGCCTCCTCCAGTTGTAGTATGGTGGTGTGTACTAGTTCTTTGCAAGTTACAACTCTCTTGTTAAAATAAGGGTACAGTGCAATTCTACTATGGCAGCCTGTTGCAATACACTTGTTCCACCTAAATAGATTTCTATTTCAAGATCAGCACATTTCTTGCAGGCCCCACTAGGTCTTAATGAATCCAAAATGGGGATACTATTGACAGTGATCACTATCATCTGTTTTATCTCAACAGCCCACATCTCACCTTTCTTCATTTTATCTTATTTGTGACTTCCCCCATCCTAACACTCACACCAGCCTCCTAGGGATTTTTATCATCCTTGTCATTCATGTGGTTAAACCAATATCCTTATTCTTTGAAATACATATTCCACCATAGAAGCCAATAGTGGTGACAGAAGCAAATAAAATCTGTTCCCAGCTCAGGTACTCCAGGTTATCACACATGAACATAGCCTAAACTAGACCATCTAAGTGGTATGTGGAACAGTCACCACATGTTGCAAACATTATCCCACTGCAAAATCTTGAAACGGACATGAATACTGATTGTGTTGGTATGTCCATTAGGTATACAACAGTCACCCAATCCACTTACTCTTTAAAACAAAATCTATTTTTATCACTAATAATTACTGGTGGGTGCTCTGAGTGAATATCTTATTTTTTCTTCTGTAGCTGAGTTCATTGAACTAAGAAAAGATTATGTAAGGAATGAAGAAATGGTGCAGAGGAACCCACAAATGTTATTTCCACTCTTGACATAATGAGAAACAATCCTTTGAAATGTTTCCACAGTGAATAACAACTGGATGACATGTGAAACACAACAAGGTTCATCCATGACAATCATCTCACAGTGGTGGGCCTAATAAACTAGATTATACAGCTTATTGCTATATTGTGTATTTATTGGAAATGTGAGAATGGGAAAATTACTCTTAAAATCTCACATACATGTCTGATTCTGCCATGTGTGCTGTCACCTGTTGCATTAATAGATAGAACCATGGACTCATTTATGTCTTCATACTGTGACACTGTAAATTCATTGGACATGTTGTTAGTCATCCCTTCACATTTCACTTATGTTAAGACAAGCAGTAATTGTTTAAAATTGTGAATCTGTTGAAAATCAATGTAGATATGTACGATATGTCTGCACTGATGCCAACATGCAGAGTGGTTTTCATGATTGTTAGTTAAAAACATGTTTACTTTCTAACTTTCAACATTTCAAAATAATTTCTTCATCACAATTTTGTCTTTAGAGTTGTCCACTGTTTACTTCAATCCACCTAGTCCCCAAAATGCCAATAGAAAGAAGGGGGAAGGGGCATATTACATGTTTGTTGATTAGTTTGCTTGCTGTCTGAAGGAGAGACAGTGCAGAAGTGCAACAAATAATCATCCTTCTTAAAATATCTACATGGTTTAGAACAAAATATGGAAACACCATGAGAAATTCATGCTTTACCATAGATTCAGATGCTAGCCAAGTCTCTACATTGTGCTGTTGTATGTGATGGCATCAGTACAGTGTCATCAATACATTGCAAATGATAGTTGTGGTCAAAACAGTGTTCTGTGTAGCTGGTGAATTCAAATGTGGGCAGGTTGTTAGTGCTTTCGTAACCAAGGTGGCCAGAGGGTTTTTTTTTTTTTTTTGTGGCGCAAAACTTCTATGGTCATTAGTGCCCAGCCCGTGACGTAGGAAACAGGAAAAAAACGAAATTTAAAATCAGCAGCAAGGGGAACAAAGTCATAAAATTTGAGAAACTAAAGGCAGAAGGAATGCTTAAAAATCCACTATAGAAAGGGGTTGGTTGTCCCCCCCACCCCCCCCCCCACCCCCCCAAAAAAAAAAAAAAAAATGACTGACGTCATTTCACTGTCACTAATAAACTGTAGAACGCGGTCAGCTGAGCGCGTGTCATCTGCTAAAATCAACGATAGATCAGGCGATAGCTGTAGACGGGAGCGTAACGGATTAAAATAGGGGCATTCAATTAAAAGGTGTCTGACCGTCCACAGCTGAGAGCAGTGGGGACAGAGTGGGGGAGGATCACTGCTTAAAAGATGTCAATGGCTAAAAAGACAGTGCCCTATCCGGAGTCTAGCTAAAATTACCTCCTCCCGACGACGCGTTCGGGAGGAAGAGGTCCAAGTGCAAGGAAGGGCTTTCACTTCCCGCAATTTATTATGGGGAAGTGTTGACCAATGCGCATGCCATAAATGAGCAACTTGGCAACATAAACCGCTCCGTAGATCGGTAAACGGAAGAGACTGAATAGCTGGCCGAGGAAGAGAGACTGCAGCCTTGGCCGCTATATCGGCCGCCTCATTCCCACAGATACCAGCGTGTCCCGGGAGCCAGAGGAACGCCACTGAGACGCTCCCCAGGTGGAGCAAGCGCAGACAGTCCTGAATCCGGTGGACCAGAGGGTGCACAGGGTAAAGAGCTTGGAGACTTAGGAGAGAGCTGAGAGAATCTGAGCAGATTACGTACTGTATCCGCTGATGGCGGCGGATGTAGTGGACAGCCTGGAGAACAGCGTAAAGCTCCGCAGTATAAACAGAACACTGGTCGGGAAGCCGAAAGTGATTTGGGGTGTCGCCAACAATATAGGCACTCCCTACACCTAACGATGTTTTCGAGCCGTCGGTGTAAATAAATGTGGCTTCCGTCATTTGTGCACATAGAGCAGCAAATGCCCGACGGTAGACAAGGGTAGGGGTACCATCCTTGGGAAATTGACATAGGTCTCTGAGCAAGTCGATCCGGGGACGGAGCCAAGGTGGTGCTGTACCCCAAGTTGTCAAGAAGGTTTTAGGAAAGCGGAAGGAGAGAGAATGGAGCAGTTGACGGAAGCGGACTCCCGGGCGTAGTAGGGAGGAGGAGCGGCCTGCATACCCTACATCAAAGGAGGTGTCAAAAAAAAGGTCATGGGCTGGATTAGCAGGCATGGAAGACAGATGGCTAGCATAACGACTCAGAAGGACTGCCCGCCGATTGGACAGCGGAAGTTCAGCAGTCTCAGCATAAAGGCTTTCCACAGGGCTGGTGTAAAAAGCTCCAGACACTAAACGTAATCCACGGTGGTGGATAGAGTCGAGACGCCGAAGAATAGACGGCCGAGCAGAGGAGTAGACGATGCTTCCATAATCCAATTTCGAGCGCACTAAGGCGCGATAGAGGCGGAGAAGGACCACTCGGTCCGCTCCCCAGGAGGTACCATTCAGGACACGGAGGGTGTTAAGGGAACGCAGACAGCGAGCCGAAAGATAGGAAACGTGGGAGGACCAGCACAGTTTTCTGTCAAACATAAGACCCAAGAATTTAGCGACGTCGGAAAACGGAAGGTTGACAGGACCTAGATGTAAGGAGGGCGGAAGAAACTCCTTACGTCACCAAAAATTAACACAAACGGTCTTACTGGGTGAGAAACGGAACCGGTTTCGATGCTCCACGAGTGGAGGCGATCGAGACATCCTTGAAGACGTCTTTCAAGCAGGCTGGTCCATTGAGAGCTGTAGTAGATCGCAAAATCGTCCACAAAGAGGGAGCCCGAGACATCAGGAAGGAGACAATCCATAATTGGATTAATGGCGATGGCAAACAGTACAACACTCAGCACGGAGCCCTGGGGTACCCCGTTTTCTTGGGAGAAAGTACAGGAGAGTAGTGTTCACCCGCACCCTAAATGTGCGCTCTGCCATAAATTCGCGAAGAAAAAGGGGCAGCCGGCCTCGAAAGCCCCAAGAGAACAGTGTGCGGAGGATGCCTGTCCTCCAACAGGTATCGTATGCTCTCTCCAGATCAAAAAATATTGCTACCGTTTGGCGTTTCCGGAGAAAATTGTTCATGATATAAGTGGAGAGAGCAACAAGATGGTCAACGGCAGAACGATGCTTTCGGAATCCGCATTGGGCTGGTGTTAAAAGACTGCGGGATTCCAGCCACCAAGTTAAACGGTAATTCACCATAAGCTCCAAAACCTTACAGACACTACTCGTGAGAGAAATGGGGCGATAGCTAGGGGGGAGATGTTTGTCCTTTCCAGGTTTCGGAACGGGAACGACAATAGCTTCCCGCCATCGCCTGGGAAAGGTACTGTCGGTCCAAATTCGATTGTAAAGGCGAAGGAGGTAACGCAGGCTATGGGTTGATAAATGCAGCAACATTTGGACATGGATACCATCCGGTCCTGGGGCGGAGGAGCGAGAAGAAGAGAGGGCATGTTGGAGTTCCCGCATGGAGAAAACAGTATTGTAGCTTTCGCGATTTTGAGAGGAGAAAGCAAGATGTCGCACTTCCGCTGCATGTTTCTTCGGGAGAAACGCTGGCGGGTAATTTGAAGAGCTCGAAATCTCAGCAAAGTGCTGACCCAATGAGTTAGAAATTGCGACGGGGTCCACTAAGGTATCATGCGTGACAGTGAGCCCAGAGACCAGGGAGAAACTAGGCGCGCCTGAGAACCGTCGAAGCCGACTCCAAACTTCCGAGGAGGGAGTGAAGGTGTTAAATGAGCTAATAAAGAATTTCCAGCTTGCCTTCTTGCTATCGCGGATGATGCGACGGCATCGCGCACGGAGCTGCTTATATCGGATACAGTTTGCCAAAGTTGGATGGTGACGGAAAATGCGAAGAGCACGTCGCCGCTCACGTATTGCGTCACGGCATGCCTCGTTCCACCAAGGAACTGGGGGGCGCCGGGGCAATTCGGAGGTGCGTGGTATTGAACGTTCCGCAGCTGTGAGAATAACGTCGGTAATATGTGTGACCTCATCGTCGACACTGGGAAAGCGACGGTCATCGAATGTCGCTAGAGATGAAAAAAGTGTCCAATCGGCTTGGGCAAACTTCCAGCGTCGCGAGCGCATATATGGCAGTTGAGGCTGCAGTCGAAGAACACATGGAAAGTGGTCACTCGAGTGTGTATCATCAAGGGCGAACCATTCGAAGCGCCGAGCTAGCGGAACAGTACCGACCGCAAGGTCCAAATGAGATAAATTTGTCGTGGAGGCACACAAAAATGTGGGGACCCCAGTGTTGAGGCAGACTAGATCCGCTTGGTGGAAGACGTCTAGCAATAGTGAGCCACGTGGACAAGGATGTGGAGATCCCCAAAGCGGGTGGTGGGCATTGAAGTCCCCAACCAGCAAATAGGGGGGTGGAAGCTGACCAAGAAGATGAAGGAGATCAGCTCGTGCCATTGGTGTGGACGATGGAATGTATACCGTACAAAGAGAGAACGTATATCCAGAAAGGGAAAGACGGACGGCGACAGCTTGGAAGGAACTGTTTAAGGGGATTTGGTGATAATGGAGAGTATCGTGGAGCAGAATCATGAGTCCTCCATGGGCTGGAGTGCCTTCAGCAGAGGGGAGGTCATATCGGACGGACTGAAAATGAGGGAGAACAAAGCGGTCATGGGGACGCAGCTTTGTTTCCTGTAGACAGAAGATGACCGGCGAGTAGGATCATAAGAGGATCGACAATTCATCCCGATTGGCTCGAATGCCGCAGATATTCCAGTGGATAATGGACATAGGGTGAACAGAAAATGGAGGAACGTGACCAAGGGTGCTGTCAACTCAACGACTGCTCAGAGCTTGCGACCGACAGCATGGAATGGCATTCAGTCGAAGGCAGAAGATCCTGATCCATAGGTTGGTCAGGAGCAGCTCCTGCCACCAACGATCGGCCAGTTGACCGGCCACCAGCAGTGCGCCTCGGCGACACAGAAGACGGCCGAGGGCGATTTCCGCCAGGTGGTGCTGTAGATGGGACACGCCTTGGCGGAGAAGGAGAGGAACTGTGTTTCTTCGTAGCCTTCTTGGAAGTATGATGTTTAGATGAGGGAGGAACCGATGGTTGTGAAGTTGCGGTACGTAAAAACTCTTCACGAGAATGCTCTTTTTTCGAAGACTTAGCGTCTGACTTTTGGGCTCGAGATTTAGCAGAACCCGACGAAGGGTGAGCCATTGAGTGGGCAGGCGAAAGTGGTGAGGTTGAACGGGCGATCTTTGCGCTGGCCGATCTGACGACCGTGGTACTAAAGGTGAGGTCGCAAGTCTGCGTGGCCGCCTCCCTTGTTGGCCGAGGAGAAGCAAGGACAGCGCTGTATTTTCCTTTATGAGGCACAGTGGGCTGTCGACTGGCGAGTAACTTTCGAGCAGCAAAGGTCGACACCTTTTCCTTTACTCTTATTTCCTGGATGAGTTTTTCGTCCTTAAAAACGGGGCAATCTCGAGAGGAAGCAGCGTGGTCACCCATACAGTTGATGCAGCGAGGGGATGGAGGTGGACGAGCACCCTCATGGGCATCCTTGCCACACGTAACACATTTGGCCGGATTGGAACAGGACTGGCTGGTGTGATTGAACCGCTGACATCGATAGCAATGCGTGGGGTTTGGGACATAAGGGCGAACGGAAATTATCTCATAGCCTGCTTTGATTTTTGATGGGAGTTGAACTTTGTCAAATGTCAAGAAGACAGTGCGGGTTGCAATGATGTTCGAGTCAACCCTTTTCATAACCCGATGAACAGCTGTGACGCCCTGGTCAGACAGGTAGTGCTGAATTTCTTCGTCAGACAATCCATCGAGGGAGTGTGTATAAACGACTCCACGCGAGGAATTTAAGGTACGGTGCGGTTCCACCCGGACAGGGAAGGTGTGGAGCAGAGAAGTACGCAGCAATTTTTGAGCCTGGAGGGCACTGTGTGTTTCCAACAACAGGGTGCCATTCCGTAATCTGGAACAAGACTTTACAGGACCCGCAATTGCGTCGACACCTTTCTGAATAATGAAAGGGTTGACCGTGGAAAAGTCGTGACCTTCGTCAGACCGAGAAACAACAAGGAACTGTGGCAACGATGGAAGAACCATCTGTGGCTGAGACTCAGTGAACTTACGTTTGTGAGCAGACATAGTGGACGGTGAGGAAACCATTGCAGAAGAATCCCCCATGATTACCGGCGTCTCCGATGGCGCGCTCCTTCCTTGTGGGGGCCCTCACCGAGGGCACACCCGCCTTAGGTGATTGTACACACCTCAGGTCACACCTCCCGACAAACGGACGGAGGGACCAATCGGCACTTTCGGAAGGTATCAGCTCGGGTAATCACCCCTCCCTGGGCCTGGCCGTTACCAGGGGGTACGTACGTGTCCTACCTGTCTACCCGGGGTGGGGAATTACGCGTTACCCCGTCACCGGCTACGCATGGAAGTGCGTGGGTCGGCCTTCAGACACGCACAGGGAGGAAGAAAGAGACAGGGAAAGGAAAGAAGAGAGGTCTCAAACGCCGCAGCGGAGAAAAGGGTAAAGAGAAGAGGTAAAGAGAAGAGGTAAGGAAAAGAGAAGGACGAAGAAAGATGAAGACATACAAGCAAGGAAGGCGAAGAGTGCGGTACATTTACAAGCGTCCGTCTCCGGACGTAGGCACAAACCATACTCCCAGAGGTGGAGAAAGGGAAGGAAAGAGCCAGAGGTGAGGGGGGGGGGGGGCGAAGATGGGGGATGGGGAAGGATACGGAAAGGGGGGGTATGCAGCCCGGAAAAGAAGGAAGGCCACATTAGCTCGGGGTCCCGTGCTCGCTACACACGTATCCACAAAAGAGTTGTGGATCCCCTGGGGGGAAGGTGGCCAGAGTGTTTGGTGTTTCAAGAGGTGCCATACTACAGATTTATACTGCATACAAGAAAGGTAAAAAAAAACATCATCCGCTAAGTCACAATGAAAATGAAAGTGTGTGTAGTATTATTGTTATTGATGGTCAATGAAGAGGATTGTGACAAAAAATAAGATGAGGACAGCTGCAAAAGTCACTGCAGAATTTCCAATCACACTTGCAAATCCTGACAGCACCAAATCAACATTTAGGGAGTTTCATAAGCAGAGGACTGCTGGCCAATCTGGAATTCCAGAGGCACTCATCAGTGATACAAATGCCCATAACAGGAAAATGTGGTTCCAAAGCCATAAAACCCAGACTAGGCACCAATCGAAGAAAGTCATTTGGTCATATGAGTCTTGATCTACACTGTTACCAACATTTGTCCAAGTTTACGTCCCAGGAATGAAATGGAAATGTGACGAAGATTTGGTAATAATTTTGGCAGCCATATTGTGGTATCACATGGGATGCATGGTTAGTCTCATGGTTGCATTATTGCCAAGGATTATGTGACAATTTTGGCTGATCAGGTCCATCCTATAGTACAATGTTTATTCCCCAATGGCGATGCAGTATTCTAAGATGACACACAGCTTGCATCATCCAGGACTGCTTTTGAGATAATGAGGATGAACTTATGCATCTCTCCTGGCCACCACAGTCAACACATCTCAATATTACTGAGCCCTTGTAGTCTACTTTGAGAAAAAGTACCTGAACTTGCCATTATTTTGGAGGAATAATGGTATACGATTTCCCTGAAAAATATACAGGACCTGTATTTACCCATTCTGAGATAACTAGAAGCTGTTCTGAGTGCCAATGTGTTTTCCACTTTGTATTACGCATGGTATGGCCTAATATTTTGTGTTTTTGGTGTTTCGATATTTTTGTCTACCCCTGTATCGACTATTTTCATATACATATAATTTATAGTATTTATATTTATGCTATTTCATTATCTAGCATTATAACACAAGAAAACCTTCAGTCCAGGCATACAACATTAGACAAATGTTGGAGTATTGGTATGAGTCAAAAGACTCTGCAAAAAGAACTGTATTTACTCTGGCTAAAAAATTGATTAAATTATATAAATGCTAACATCCCCATAAAACAATTTAGTGCATGGCAAGGATGCCATCAACCAGTGATGCATACTAATGACTAAGATCCCTTTGCAACAGCTTAGGCAAACCTCACTGCTATTACAGGATCTGCCAGTGATATTTGGGCACACAAATTGTGATATAATCAGTACAAGTTAATCCTAAGGTGTACACAGAGGAATATGCTGCTGAGGCTCAAAGGAATCTTTGGGACAACATTGGTGGAGGCACTATTAGTCATATTAGAAGTGTGTCCAATGAATATTACAGTCAGATACAGAGGGTCTCACTAATGGCTTCACAAAGGGAACCTTCCCAAGATGAGAGAGATAATGGGTCTGGAAATAAATTTCCAAACATCAAGGAGAGGATGTTTATGAAGCATGTAAGTCCATCTAGAGGCATTATTGAGTGCCTGACAGGCCATGGACTGTACCCTGAACATTTATATGGGATAAATGCACATCCAACAAATATGTGTGCATGTGGAGACATTGGTACACCACATCATATTGTACTAGAATGGCCAGCCTACAAAGATTTGTGGACTCAGATAACTGACACTGGTGCACTAAGTGACATTGTTAGAGACAAAGACAAATGGTATCAGGTGAATGAGGTAGCAAATAAGATATTTGGAAGGGAACTTAGAAAATATTTAGAGCCTAAGAGAAACACAATTTTAAGTTCAATGGTTCAAATGGCTCTGAGCACTATGGGACTCAACTGCTGAGGTCATTAGTCCCCTAGAACTTAGAACTAGTTAAACCTAACTAACCTAAGGACATCACAAACATCCATGCCCGAGGCAGGATTCGAACCTGCGACCGTAGCGGTCTTGCGGTTCCAGACTGCAGCGCCTTTAACCGCACGGCCACTTCGGCCGGCACAATTTTAAGTGATAATGCTGAATTGAATCAGTGAGTGAGGATTAACAGACACCATAATTAATTTCTACACAGAGGAAGAACAGAAGTAGTGGATATGTGACCACCAAATGTGGCATCTATGGCAGAAGCAGCAAAATGAATGGGAACTTAAAGGTGACATACATGGGTCTCCCAGCAAGAGCAGACTGTGAGGGTGGTAATGTGGTGAATCTGTTAGATTTCGTTGGTTGACTCTACTGGGACTGTGGAAGATGACACTAGCTCACCTGCAGTCCTATCTCAGGGCTGATGCATAGTGGATTTGTGATTGCTTGGGGAAGGCTTGGGATTCCTGGAACTCCAAATATAGAGATTTAGCATGCTGTCCACAGCAACTGGTGACTCAGTAGATGATTAGTAAGTGTAGTATCATGTTTTAAGGGTTTTGGATGTTTTCCCTTTTTATTTAATTTTTTTTTAATCTTATATTCCCTTTATCATTAATTTCAGTAATTATTAAAAATGCTTAAATTACTAATCTTGATGTGAATGTTACAAGTACTTGTATACAACTTTCTGTACCTATGAGAAAATCTGACCCGCATTAGATTCCAGGTGGTGCATGTCGAAATTGTAAGCAATAATACGATAAATAAATAAATACCAGATTGTACACACAAAGGTGATAGTGTTCCATGACTTACCTGAACAGTCTGCTATGCAAAATAAAACTGCTTTACTCTCAAGGTCTGCAAAAATTGCTAAGAGTGTTTTTGTGGATGAGGGGTCCACAAAGGTGACTGACATCATGTCAAGAATCACACAGTAAACCTACACAGAAACAAAAACAACAATTATTTTTGTTAATAGAGTAAAGAATATACAAATTTCCAGAAACTGTCATTAATAACCCTGTAAATTCTAGCCAGGAGAAAATAAGAATATTACTACAGACAAATAGGGTATGTATCTTTATTTGATGTTATAAACAAATGTTAATGAAATATTAAAGAACTGATAATGGTGACAATCAGTTCATAATGAAAAAAACATGAGTCAGTAGAATGCTGAAGTGCAGAAGTGGTATGTTGTCTAATCTCTAAAAAATTTCATTACAACACTAAATCATTGTCAGACACATCAAAGAATATTATTGATCAGAACTACAAGTGCCAGTTTCAGTGCATTTCACAGAATAGGAGTAGTAAAGGTAACCACTGGCCGGCCACATCTCTCTCTCTCTCTCTCTCTCTCTCTCTCTCTCTCTCTCTCTCACACACACACACACACACACACACACACACACACACACACACACACTCTTCCCCTCTCCCCATTTCCTCAGTGTTTCTCTCCTGTCCTGCAAGACATGTTGCAGTACTGAGAGACAACAGAACTGAGTGAAATTGTGATTCTTATTGCTTCCATAAATTACCTTTTGTACAACAATGTACTTGTAACATAGGACCCTTGTGTATGCGGATGCAGTTAGACAATTAACATCAGCAATTAGCTTCTATAGAAACAAAAATGATAATCAATTCATTAAATATATAAACAATTGTGCACAGAAACAAAAGCTAAATCTCCTGAAGAAAAGAAGTAACTGGTGAATACTGGAAGGAGTAGAGGTAACAACTCACCATACAGTTGAGGCATTGAGTGATCCTTTGTAAGTGCCTATTAACCACTCAACTGTAGCATAAGTTGCTACCTTTATTCTTTCCATAATTTATATTCTACCAAGAACTTTCCATTATTGTGGTAAATACTGAAGAATAATAAGAAGTACTATTCTGGGATTATAAGTAAAAAAAATGTAATCTCAATAGCAGTTTATCACCTACCTGAAATGTCCAATAAAATAAAAAAAATGATATTTGGCCGTGCAGTCCAGCATCGGTATGCTAATCAGGCAAAATCACCGTGAGCACTGAGGCAATCATCCCACCAGCACACAAGGTTGAAGATACCCATTTGGTAAAACACCATGTCATGCTGTGTGAAGAAGTATGTAATTGCCTACTGCGCATACTTGTTCAATAAGAACCATCACCCCTTCACGGCCTTCTTTAAGGGACTGATAATCACATGGGGAATGATCAGGATTATATGACAAGTGCTCAATCATGTCCCACTTGACCATAATGGATGAGGCTGGCCTCCCGTATCAACCTGCCTGTTGTGCCTAATCATGACCAGCACAGAACTTGGCACACTATTCGCAACAGTGGTTTTTGACAGATGTGCTGCCCCATACACATTGCTCATTCTCTAGTGGATGTTGTTATGGTACTTGAATTATGTAACCATTACGGCACCTCACCTGAACCTCTCGATACCAGTAATATTCTACTGTGTTTCTGTAAAGTGGTTAACATATTTCTGAGACAACATTCAGATTTGATTTCATTTGTGATGCATCGATATGTTTATATTGCAATGATATTATTCTTATGTGTATTCTTTCTTTTGTCACTATGATCTTTGACGTACTTGTAACTCTTTGTTTTGTATTGTGAAGTGATGTTTTTTGTGTTACGTGATATTGCAATAAAAGCAATTAAAAGGAAGTGTAACTTAAATTCGGAGTGCTGATTATTTTTTTTACATCACTATTATGCTAACTTTGAAAGGTTTAATCTCCATGAATGGTTTGTGAAGCGCATCTACAAAACTTTTGAATATAGCAGAATAAAACCTAGGCCTCTTTGCATCTGAGCTTGGAATCATAACAGTCTATTTGTTAAGGCGATTAATGCACTGTGTACCTAAAAATTATGTTAGAGTATCTTACTACTCATTTTTCCAAAGCATCATATCCTATGGTATTATTTTATGGGGAAATTCCACTTGTGTGCATGATATACTATTGCTGCAAAAGAAAGCTATTAGAATAATTACAGGCTTACCATACAAGGCTCATTGTAAACCTTTGTTTACTCAACAAAAAATCATGACAGTAATAAACCTATATATTTATTATGTTTCAATCTACACAAAAAAGAACTTACCTAAAGTAAAACGCAGGGCAAATATACATTGTTACAGCACTAGGACAAACAGCTCTATCTATACGCCCTACCACAGACTGTCAAAATCAGTTAACAGTTATGAACTTATGGGCCACAAATTATTTAACAAACTTCCACAAGTTATACAAAATTTACCAGAGCAACAATACAAACAAACACTTTATGACTGGTTAGTTGTAAACCCATTCTACAATGTAAAGGATTTCATGACCTGTGATATTAAACTGTAACGTTCTTAACAATTATGTTCTTTTATAGCATGTACTGTACTGTATTGTATTATGTGTATGACTTTGTCTATTGCTGTAATGGCTTAAAGACAATAAAATTACTATTATTATTATTACTAGATTTTCAACGACTGAGCCATGATTTGATGACAAGACCAGCGTGGGAAACACAAAAAGATGAGTGCCTAGTTTTTTCATTATTACATGAAATGACTATTAACTGTGCTCTAATGACACCTGCCACATAATATGACTGTTGTTGCCCGATAATGCAGTATTTAGCAGCGTGAGCAACACCACAATCGTTATTAAAATTTTGACCTTTGTTGTCGTAGGGTTGTTAGAATATCTACCAGTGCTTGTCCTTCAGCAGCCAAGAAAAGAATTGCAGCACATTGGTCCTGTTTGGACACATTTAGTAGTAACATCACCATAGTTCCTTTACCCGCATTTACTGCATGCATGTCAGAGAGACACACATGACAAACTAATCCTTTGCCTACATGTCAGTGTTTATATACCTGCATTGGAGTCATGTTACATTGAACATATGCTACAGCAGTGCCCCCAAATAGAACTTTTTGATTGCCCCTTATAGTAGGTCAGATGCTGGAAAGTAATTTGTGATATTTATATGGAACTGCAAAACATAACAATGATGCGCTGTGTGTATGACAGTCCATATACTGCTATTATTCGCTTCTATCTGAGGTTTCTGGGGTCGCATAAGAGTGGCACTAGTAGCACCACTATGAGGATGCAATTCAGGCTTGCTTTAAATACGTGCTGTAAGGTCATGGGCATTAGTAACCTTTGAGATTGGATGTGATGAATCGGTGTTAGTCAAGAATGTCTTTAAGGTGACACAGACATCATTATCAACACCTCACTGAGTTGAATGAAGCCATGTAGTAGGGCTACAAGAAGCTTGGTGTTCCTTCTGAGGTTAATGCAGAATGACTTGGCAGAAATGTAGTCACTGAACATGACTGCTGGTAGTGGTGGTCATGAGAACGTATGGTCGCAAGAAGACTGGGCTTTGGACAGCCATGTGACACTACTGAGAGGGACGACCATCATGTTTGGTATTGGCTCTGGCACATTGTACTGCATCTGCAGCAGCAATTTAAGCAGCAGTTGACACCACAGTGGCACAACAAACTGTTACAAACTGGTTACTTGAAGGATGGTTCTGAGCCAGATGCCCCGTAGCATGCATTCCACTGACCCCAAACCCCTGCCATTTGCAACTTTAGTGGTGTCAAATGAGCCTGTTGTATTTTCTGATGAAAGCTGGTTCTGCCTCAGTGCCAGTGATGGCCATGTGTTGGTTAGAAGAAGGCTGGTTGAGGACCTGCAACCAACCTGCGTGCGGGCTAGACACATGGACCTACACTGGAGTTATGGTCTGGGGTGCGATTTTGTATGACAACAGGATCACTCTCATGGTTGTCCCATGCACACTGACTGCAAATTTGTACATCTGTCTGGTAATTCAACCTGTTGTGCTGCCACTCATGAACAGCATTCCACGGGGTGTTTTCCAACAGGATGATGCTTCCCACATACCGCTGTTGTAACCTAATATGCTCTACAGAATGTTGACATGTTGCCTTGGCTTGTTCAATCACCAGATCTGTCTCCAGTCAAGCACATATGGGACATCATTGAATGACAACTCCGGCATCATCCAAAACAACCATTAACCATCCCTGTATTGACTGATGAAGTACAACAGGCATGGAACTCCATCCCACAAGCTGACATCACATCTGTGCAACACAATGCATGCACATTTGCATGCTTGCATTCAACACACTGGTTGTTAACACTTTGCCATCCACACGTCTTGTACCAATTTATTCGCTTGGCACCAGCAGTGCTAATTCAGATTACTTGTCTTGTCACTGGCCGCTTGTCACCTTTCCATTGATGACAAGCTTCAAGCACATTGACTTTTGCCTGCTTTAATTTTCTGGAAGTCCTCTATTTTGCCATATTGTTCCACAAACTCAAATTTTCTTTTCAAGTAACTTCTCTGAAAGTTTTACACTGTTATAATGATTATCCATGCAGAAGGTGTCAATAGCTTCATCACTGGTTTTGCTAAAGACTGTCCAGAGCCAGACTATATCTTGAATAAGGAAATGTATCCCATAATCGAATCACACAGCATCCGAATGAGTATGCCGTATTTTACAATTTCTGACGGATTGAAAAATTTAAAATTTAACTGTCCACGCCATGGTATCATTCCTTCATCATCTGCAATGTTTTGACTTGGACTAAAAATTTCTTTAAACTTTTTGGAAAAATAAATAATTATGAATTGCACTTTGACAAGCCGGTCAGCATTATCAGGTTTATTGTTGCTGTTGGAAAAGTGTAAAAATTATAATATTTGTCTGAATCGGTTACGGGACATCGTTTTGCAAAATATCGGTGTGTGTATCAAACGGATTTGTTGACCAATAATCATCCATCCTTGCTTTTTTTTACAATTCCCATAAGGATAGCAAGCCCAAATCATTTTCTAAGTTTGGGTCCTGTAACATTGACAAATTTGCCATTTTTTTTAATCCAGCTCCCTTCTATTACAATTTTGACTGTAGTACTTGTTGGTTTTGTTGCTAATATATTCAAACAGATTGTTCCCAATATATAATTCTACAATATTCTTGACACTCTGTGTATCTTTGGGAAAAATGTTTGAACCTGGGGATCCTTCCGATTTATTATTGGTCCTTGGTAAATCAAAGTCTGACCACTGTGCACTGTCTTCTTCGCCTGATTCAGCCGAATCAGTTAGCAACCATAGTCTTTGCTGAATTCTTCTTGGATGTGTTTCACTATTCTCTTACGATTCTGCTTCACATTCATTTTTTTTTATATCCAGCATCTCCTTCCCCATCGGCCAAGTCGTGCGGAACTTCAGACAAGATGTCTACATTCATTGTAAATCATCCTATTGTCTCTTTTGTCCGCTGTGATGCAAGGGCACAAATACTTATAAATACAAAAATCTTGTTGACGTGTGTAACTTATTATTACCTAAACAAAACACCAACAGAATGCAAAAGATACTAAAGTGCTGTCGCCGGCCACTGTGTGATACTATACAGATGACACCACTGTGGTGTTGCTGACCGTTTCCCGCTATATTGCACATGACACTACTGTCGTGTCATCAGATGGCATAGTGTTAATGTACTAACATTTCACATTTTCTATGGCTTATCTCTCTCTCTCTCTCTTAAAAAAAAAAAAAAAAAAAAAAGATATCCACTTGATCTTCAAATATATTAAATGCAGTACCTTTTCAGAATTGCTAGCCTTTTCAGAATCACCATCCTTTCCAGCTTCAGGTATAGCTCCAAGCAGCTTATAAATTTTGGAACGTACATTATCTTTATTAGCAAAATGTAAACCACCATCAATATGAATAATTTTTATTCCAGGTAGTGCCTCAGCCTGGAAAATAAATGACCGAAGTGATACATACATGCAGCATTAGTAAACCCTATGGACATTGAACTTAACTGTGACTCTATTGCACAACAAAAGGTAGTAAATTATCACTGTAATCACATTTCCACGTGCAAAAATAGCAGGTGCTGGGGCACACAGATACAATGACACACTTAATGCAAGAAACTGTCCGAGTTTTGTGGCTATTTCAGACAAAAACCAAAACTTGTACCCTGATGATTTTCTGAAATGAATAGTTTCTTCTATATTTCAGAGGCATATAACTCAACCTTCAGTAGTAGGTAAAGCACCTTAATTACCTGAACTATGTTTGATTGTTCACTGTTCATAATAAATAATGAAAGTTGTATAATCTGAAAGGAAATAAAGAAATAACAACTTACAGCTTGGTAACGGCTGAGATCCAGATATATGTGAGTGTTTGGAACATGGCCCATTAGGTATACTTTTGGCCTTTGTCCCATAATCAGAACACAAAGTAGTGCGAGGGCTATTCCAATTGCTAAGCCATAATCAATGTCAATAAACACAACTGCCAAAAAGGTGACAATCCATATAAGACCTTCCTTGCGTGATTCATGCCAAATCTTTGGCACTTCTTTGATTTGCATAAACATCCCCTTAAGAGCAACAACAACTATTGAAGCTAGAACACACTGTAAACATAAAAGAGAGAGTACAATTTAGAACAAATTTTTTTGCTTAAATTTCTGCTTAAAATCTAGTTTTTGAATTTGATTTCAGATATTCATATCATCATTGCCATATCTATTATTTGAACAGAATGACAAGTATATTTCTCTACTACTTATGTCAAGTAACAACATCAGTCAAACACTTATATTCTAAATCAGTATGACCAAACATTAACGAAATTTTGCATAGATGATTTCTTGTCTGCCAGAGTCTTATGTCCATCAGTTTCTATTTTCATTACCTTTGAAGGACTATTTTTGGAGAGCAATATTACTGTTTATCACAGAAGTAAATAATGTTTCTAAAAAAGGGCTAACAAGCACATAAAAATATCAAGTAACCGTAGTGGGCAATGGTAGCTGCACAAATTAAAATCACTGGGAAATATAAAGAGCTTTGGAGATCTAATTACATGGTTCTTTAATGAGATAATATAAATTAAAAATCAGTTTCAGCTACAGATACTCACATTTGGTAGTGGTTCAAAGAAAGGTCCAATGACAAGAAGCACTAAAGTCAGCAAGAGACATGAAACAACACTTGCCAGCTGAGTCCTTCCTCCTACAGTTTGCTGTATTAAACTTCGAGATAATGATGCAGCAAATGGCACACAAGAAAAAAAGGACCCAAAGATGTTAGCAGTTCCCTGGAAAACAATTCTTAATTAAAAATTTGAACTATTTCAGCCAAGTGTTAATACAGTACAAGACAAAAATTTGATTAACACATACACAGTGGTTTTATGAAGGAAGTATCAATGTACATAAATTTAAATATATTAGGATGGTATAATACAGAAGCCTTCATACTTCATCTAAAAGATACAGCAGTTACATATGGTAGAGATGAAACCAGAACTATCCATAAAACAAACACATTGAATTCCCTTCCCAACCCCCCCCCCCCCACCACCACCACCCCCCTCACTGCACTAAACTGTATCCCAGGCTAAATTTCTCAAAAATGTCTTTTCTTATTTTCATAAGAACTAATTTGGTTCATGTAACTTAGTTCAGCAGGTAACAACAGAATACTAATTACATCTAGCTACATAACCAAGCAAAAAGTAACTCCTGTGCTAACACTGAAGTAAACACAAGTAATTATCAGAAAACACAAGTACTAGTACTTAGATTTTTATAAAGTTACTGTCAGTTTCACCAGAGAAATATGAGGAGCTTACTGTTAGAGTTTACAGGGGTAGATTTATGAATCTGGTAAAAAATAAATAAATATTATTATTATTATTATTATTATTATTTGCAGAATGAAAACAAAAACAAAAGCTAATATTTAAACAATCATTTTCCTCTGTGTGGACCCCACAGCCACAATAAATTTTAAGAATGATATTTTTTCACCAGACTGTGTATATTTTTTATAATTTTTATTATTATATTATTTTTCACACTACTAGTTTCACAAAGCTATATGGCTTGCCTGGGCCTGTCAACACCGACGTTGGACTGTTGATGACTGGAAACATGTTGCCTGGTCAGACGAGCCTTGTTTCAAATTGTATCGAGTGGATGGACGTGTACAGGTATGGAGACAACCTCATTAATCCATAGACACTGCACATCAGCAGGGGACTGTTCAAGCTGGTGAAGGCTCTGTTATGGTGTGGGGCATGTGCAGTTGAAGTGATATGGGACCCCTGATACGTTTAGATATGACACTGACAGGTGACACGTATGTAAGCCCCCTGTCTGATCTGCATCCATTCATGTCCATTGTGCATCTGATGGACTTGGGCAATTTCAGTGTTGGGTCTCACTCGTCTCGTATACGGTACACAAGGGATGCTACATTCTTGGAATGCTATACAACAATTCAAAGAAATAACATTAGTAGTTTTATTTCTATAAAGCAGATTGACAATACTTAACATGAATGTACAAAGGTGTTGCAAGCGATGGGCGATGGGCAACATGCAACATAAATCTGAGTCCTGGCTATACACAATATTCAAACAAGCAATGGATATGGATCACTAAAATCTGATATCGTAGCACTCTCTGCTACGCCGTGCTAATACTGTCCACTAATGTCCATATACTGAGCTGATCTGAGTGGCCGACGCTGGCAGGAGCAGTGCTTATATTGACTTCTTGCAGGTGTCACTCCTGTCATGGTGCAGTCCTAATCAGCGCACCATTGGCCGATGTTTCACCGCCTTCTCTGGTCTAGTGTTCTTCGTCTTTGTTCTGGCACTTGTGGTTATGCCAGCAGGACAATGTGACACCCCACAAATCCAGAATTGCTATAGAGTGGCTCATTCTCTCATATGCTCCAACTGTACATAACAGTCATTTACAGCATACATAACCTCTTCATTCTATGAAAATAGTCACACAAAACCAAATCTGGGAAACTGGGTGGGTGAGAAACTATTTTCAGATTCAGTTCACATACATTTACCTTTGCAATGCATGATGTGAGACAGCATCCTGCAACATGGCTACTTTTTAAAGTGCTCATCTTTATCATCTGTTCTAGTTAAATACGTAAATGGCTCAGACACACTCAGTAATAAATGCCAGTAACTACTATATCCACTTACAAATAGCCAATCATTCTAACATGCAATCTTGTCTCAAAGAATACTAAAGCATATATTTGTTTTGCTTGTTTACAGGAAGTTACCAGAAATCCTTTGGATTTTACTTCTACTTTTCTAAATACTATCTACTAATGTCCTCCCCTTCCATCAGTTTTTTTCTGATGTAAACAGTGACTATCATGCAGTCATCCTACTCATGTGCAGAATTTTTACTCAGAATATTATAATGGCAATCAAAAGGTTTCCATTCAAAGTCTGTACAGTCCAGAATCAGTATGTCAATCAGGCAAAATCACCATATGTGTTGAGGCAATCATTCCACCAATACACCAAGGTGAAGATACCTGTTTGGAAAAATCACTGTGTCCTGCTGTGTCAAGTAGTCCATAACTGCCTGCTGCACAGTCTTGTCTAAGAGGAATCATTGAACCTTCAAGGTCTTTTTTAAGGGACCAAAGGTATGGTAATCATGATAATCACATGGGAAGAGATCAGGACCACAAGGTGGGTGCTTGAGTGTCTCCCACTCAAATTGTAAAGGATGAGGCTGACCTCCCAGATCAACCAGCATCTTGTGTCTAACCACAACCAGTACAGAACCTGATACACCACTCCACAATGGTCGATTTCAAAGGACATGCTCCCCCATACACATTCTTCATTCTCTGATGGATGTCTACCAGTCTTTGTCCTTCAGTGGCCAAGAAAAGAATAACAGTGTGTTGGTCTTGTTTGGATGCATTTGGTAACAATGTCTCCGTAATTCACATTGCTGCATTTACTGCATGTGTGTCAAAAAGACACAAAGCCACACTAACCCCTTGGCTATGTGTCATGGCTTATATACCCACACTAGAGTTTCACTACACTGGATACATGCTGCAGCAGTGCCCTCAAACAGAAACTTTTTGATCACTCCTAATATTTTCCCCCTCTATGTAATAAATATACCATCTCAACAAGCTCTTACACCTTAATGTGAACACCGTCTTTTGCAATATTATGAATTGTAAGAGACACTTCTTGATACGAAAACCTCACCCCAGCATTCAGAGAGTCAGATTCACAGTCTCATAAGAAAATTTAAATTTCTTTCTATTATAATTATTGGTCTTAATTTCTCTCAGCACAATACATACCTAAATAACAATCCACTATTTTAAATAAATATGTTTTATAACTGCAGAATACTTGTCCTTATGTATTTCTACAAAATGTGTGGCACTGATCAGTTAAGATGGCTGAAAAGGTGCATGTGGCACCTATTTTAAAGTTTGAACAAAACAGTTACAAGTCTTACCAAAAGTGTTGCCACACAACATAATCACACACTATTTTCTAAGAACTTGTACATAAAATCTATCTTCATGCAAGTGTGATGATAAAGCTTGTTAAATCTAGATATTGAGTGTACATTTTTATTAATTATGTATAAAGGTATGGTAATGATGACCACGGTTTTGGGTTGCTCAATGAATAGTCTTTGACACAAATTTGTTGTAGAACTATTATAATACCACTTCATTTTATATTCTACATGATATGGCACTAATTTCCTGGAACAAATGAAGTGCTATGACAAAAAAGAAGGCAAAGGTATGAAGCAACAAAGTACTATTGAGGGGAAATAAAGACCTGAGGGAAATAATGATAATGACAGTAATGGAAAACAGACAAAAGAAAAAGCAACTGTACTGATAGAGGCTGAGAGAACATTGAAGAAATATTTTCAGAATATCTTAAGGCATAGAAAAGGACAGTATGGGGAACATAGAGGAATTTTTTTAGTAATATAAGTACCATCAATGGTATACTGGCACACAGTTGTACACGTAACAAGATGATCAAAAATTCAAGACAATAAAAAATGAAACTACTTGTCTAAATATTCACCAGTTTTAAATATTAAGACTTAATGTTGAAAACTGATGATTGCACACAGCTGTATTACTCCAAAATTTATCACACAATAGTTTCAGTCATCAACAGATGATCTTCTGGTCTGTTAATGTCTGAAACAGTTTGTGTTATAAATTTTGGAGTAATATAGCTGAGGAAAATTATGAGTATTTAGTATTTCCTAAAAACCTGTAAGTCATTGTCTCCTTAAAATAACTAAGACTTCCAAATGAGTCTGCACTGCTTGACAAGAATTTCTGTACAAATTGATGTGTATATGCTTTAAACATTGTTTTCAGTAAAATATTCAGTTACAGTCATACTTACTGATGCAAGCAGTTCCTGGTTGGCATTAATACTGTATTTCAGCTTCCTAGCAAATATGGAAGCCATTGACATATTAACAGAGAATGCAACGATGGAAATAGTAAATCCATCAGTCAGCACTTTTGGAAGAAGTTCCAGTGGTGGAGGTGAAAAGGGTGGAAATCTACAAACAAAATAAAGAATAACGTTGTATCTTTTATTTCAATGAAATTAGATCCTATGCGTGCATGTGTGTGTGTGTGTGTGTGTGTGTGTGTGTGTGTGTGTGTGTGTGTGTGTGTAAGAGTGAAATACTATTTTTAGAAGTAAAACACTTGTAAGAACTGTCCCACTTGCACCATGTACTTCAGTACAAAGATAATACATCAGATCACTTGGCTGTATCTACATAGGAGAGTCAATCAGGGAGTAATGCCACCTATTTTTTTTCATTTTTTTATTTTACAAGAAAAGTAAATGCCACATACATTGGATAACAACTACAACATTCACTTTTCCATATAATCACCAACAATAGATGTTCAGAGACAGGCTGAAAATGATATTCTCATTGATAAAACAGACAGCCAGAAAGCAAATTTTAATGTACACAATTCATGCAGACAGCCTCTGATTGAAACTATAGATACTCAAAAATTGGCACAAAAATTAGATTCATCCAGTTGTAATTCAGCTAGTGCACAAAATCAGTTATCATTATTACATCAGAATATCTGAGGACTAAGGGGTAAACTTAATGAGTTGCTTATTTGTGTTAAAGAATTAGAGTTGAGCAAACCAATTGATATAGTCTGCCTTTCTGAACACCATGTGACCACTGGTATAGATATGTTAAATGTTACAGAATTCAAGTTAGCTTTTTACTTCTGTAGAGAAAATATGGAGAAAGGAGGAGTTGACACATTTGTCAGAAACTGTTTTGATTTCAAGAATATTGATATTAATAAATTTTACTCAGAGCAGCACATTGAAGCTTGTGTAACAGTAGTAGTATTTCATAAGTCCTTTATAATAGTAGGTATTAACAGATCACCTTCAGGAAATTTTAACCTCTTCATAAAAAACCTGGAAGCTCTGTTGCCCCATCTCATGGTTAAAAAAAAAACAAAAAAAAAACAAAAAACAAAAAACAAAAAAAAAAGAACAAAAAAAAAAACAAGGAAATAGTCATTGGTGGTGATTATCATTCAATTTAGTTCCTACTGTGAACTTTGCTACTAGGATATGTAAATGCTCTGAGACTTCTATTGATAATATTTTTGTAGACAAATCTAAGTACAAAAGCTATGTCACAGAACCAATAGCAAATGAGCTCTCTGATCATGAGATGCTTGTGTTAAAGGTTGAAACTTGTCAGCATAAAAATAATCTATTAAATCTGAGTACAAAAGTGTAATAAATACATCAAAAATTGAGAAATTCAGGAAATTGCTCAAAGACATGAACTGGATAGATGTGTACAATACTTCTAACTCAAATGGAAAATACAAAGCATTCATTAATAAAGTTACCTCCACTTTTGAAATTTGTTTTCCCCTAAAGGTAACTCAAATCACAGAGAAATCAAAAAATAAACCATGGATTACACAATGAATAAAGATATCATGTGGGACAAAAATTACACTGTATCTACCATCTAGGAACAGCTCCAATGTTAGAATTTTAATGCATTACAAAGAATGCAGCACAATATTGAAGCAAGTAATCCAGAAACTGAAGCAGCTTTATTATGAGAAACAGATAATTACATCAGGCAACAAAATAAAAACTGTATGGGATGTCGTGAAGACAAAGACAGGTGGGGTCAAAAAGGAAGAGGACCAGATAGCTCTAAAAATAAATGAGACTTTGGTAAGAAGTGCATGTAGTGCTGCAAACCTCTTAAACAAGTACTTTATTTCTGTAACTGACAGCTTGGGGTTATCAGGTTTGGTGAACAATGCAATGGAGTATCTGAGACCAGTCTTTTAAAAATAACTTCAGTAAAATGGAAATGACACTCACGTCTCCCAGAGAAGCAGCATCCATCATAAAATCCTTAAAATCCAAGTATTCCAGTGGGTATAACAACATATCAACAAAGTTACTCAAAGAGTGTTCATGTGAGTCGAGTTCTATCTTAAGTTATTTGTGTAATCAGTCTCTTATCAGTGGAACATTTCCAGACTGGCTAAAATATGACGAAGTTAGGACTCTATATAAGAAGGGGGATAAAGTGATACCATCGAACTATTGACCAATTTCACTTTTGCCGGTTAAATAATAAATAAGAGGCTCCTGGCAGTTTCTGTGACCTATCAAAAGCCTTTGACTGTGAAAACCACAGCATTCTGTTATGTAAATTAGAATATTATGGTGTCACTGGCAATGCTGCGAAATGACAAAGGGTGTCATTGCAAAATACCTGTGCAGTTAGCAGTCAGTCTTCATCTGATTGGGAATTAATTAAATGTGGTGTTCCTCAAGTTTCCATCTTGGGTCCATTGCTTTTTCTTGTGTACATTTTTGACTTCTCATCTATTACACTGCCAGATGTTAAGTTTGTTTTGTTTGCCAATCATACAAACATTGGAGTAAGTTGCATGTCAAGTACACACATAGAAGAAATAGCTGCTAAGCAAATTTTCACTGTCATTAATAAATGGTTTAAAGCTAATTCACTGTCATTAAACTTTGAAAATACCCACTATATGCAGTTTAGAACCTGTAAGAGAATTCCTTCTAGCATGTGTATAACATCTGAAGACATGCAGATCGAAGAGATTGACAGTGTTAAATTTCTGGGATTACAACTCGATAATAAATTCAGTTGGGAAGGGGATACCACAGAATTGCTTAAGCACCTAAACAAGTCTGTATTTGCAGTGAGAATGATGTCAGATGTAGGAGACACAAATATAAAAAAAAACTGCATACTTTGCTTACTTTCATTCTATTATGTCATATGGGATCATATTCTGGGGCAACTCACCAAACTGTGCAAAATTTTTTAGGGCGCAAAAGCATGTGATAAGAATCATTTGTGGTGTAAATACAAGAAAATCATGTAGAAACCCGTTCAAGAAACTTTGTTTTCTAACCACTGCTTCTCAGTATATTTATTCCTTAATGTAATTTGTTGCAAGTAATACATTTCTATTTCCAACCAATAGCTCAATACATTGTATCAATACTAGAAATAAGAACGATCTACATAAAGACCTAAAATCACTTACCTTGGTCCAAAAAGGGGTCCAATATTCAGGAACAGACATTTTCAATAAATTGCCAGCAACCATTAAAAGCTTGGTTTCAGATAAAGCACAGTTTAAACAGAGTTTGAAAGACTTTTTGATAGGCAACTCTTTCTACTCTATAGATGAATATCGTAACAGAGACTGTTAACCCTGCTTAAGTCAAAATGTCTGTTAGATTTCAGTTTTGACAGCACATGGTCACAACAGTCAAGATTAGGTATTTCGTGTATGATAAATTTATTAATAGTGCATAATAATGTTTCATTCTGACAGCGTGTTAATTCTGTAAATATTAGCTGTTCCAGTTTACCGCATTGTATTCACCTATTTCAACCATCTCCTGACAAATGATCAGGGTAATAAGTATTATATTCAAATGTTTTACGTTTTATGTTATACTTTCTGACATGTTCCACACCCATGAGAATCATTTCATTTTTTGGGTCTATGGAACGAAAACTTAATCTAATCTAATCTAATCTCTTTGTCCACAGTTTTTTCACTTTCTAACAAGAGCATTTATACGTGCACACTAAAAACTATGGCCCTGCTCCCTCAGCCACTGGCACAAAGAATTTTTCAGGGTCTCCATGTCTTCAAAGAGATGCCTCCAATTAACTACTCTGAATGGGCTGAACAGAGGAAAGTCTAATGGTGCATGGTCTCTCTATTTTGATCAGTCAAAATTTTCAACACCCAGCATGCACAAACCATCTTGTATCTCAGTTTTTGAATAATAACCATCAAAATTGCCTTTCACAATGGGTAACAGATAACACAGTACACCTGTTATTACCCAGCAGTCATCGTGGATGATTTGGTCAACATGCTGGATGTTGTGTGAATTCACTGCCTTCACTTGCTGGCTATATGGCATTGCATCATCTAACTTATCACATTGCATCAACTAACTGTGTGAGACATGGCAGTGGTATAGGAGTCAATTGTCCATGCTCACTGTACTCCATATTCACAACCAGGTAAAGTAAAATAATTAAAGACAACATGAGCAAGTAATAGCATATCTAGATACACAGAGAATTTTATTATAATGGTGGTGAAAACCGCAACATGGTCCGAGTAGTGGCTCACGAGATATTTAAGTTTTAACCCAGCTCATCAATCTTAATTCACAAGTGGCCAAAGTGAGCATGCTCCACAAGTGCTGCAGTGTGGGCAGTGTTACTGGGGCATGGGTGCAGCGACTGCTAATGTAAAGTTTTGAAGGCTGATGGATGGAAACGAAATGTGTCCTACACCAAAAATACTGCATAGTTTGTAGCAGTGGACATCCTTTCTTTCTGAACAGTTGGACAAGTTGAGAGTGGCATAAAAAGACAGTAACAAAGTAGGGTCTAATAATGTTACAGATTATAATAGGACAGAGACAAAATTCTAGCAGATATCATTCTGCAAGTGTGTCACTTGGAGGTGTCGATGTAAAGTATTGTAACATCAAAATTATTAAATGTAGTAGTGTCACACTATTTTTGTCTTGGTGGGACAGAAGACAGGACGACATGCCATCATTCCAGGAGAATGCAGCTGGAGTCCGAAGCAACTGGACATATAGTGAGGTAGCTCAGCAGGTATGACAAAATAAGCCTTGTCTTTGCACATATTACATAAATAATGTTGTCCAAAGGCAAGTTGCAAAGGAAGTAAATTTATTTGGTGATTATATGTGTTTTTGGCTTGGCGACAGACAGAGATTTAGACAATGTCAGATAATGTGTAGAGCTTTTGCCAGTCGAGACACCATTGCTACAATGCATGTAAGTTGGTTGTCTTTACTGTTCTGCTGTGTGCTGCCTCAGTGTTGTGAAATTTATAATCACTGATGCAACACTGAGAGATTTCAGTTATTTTCAATTTTTCGTGAAAGCACCAGCATTTCCAAAAGTACCCTGGCAGTGTGTGGTGCAGAAACTCATGTGGCAGGTACAATTTCAAACACAGCAGAGTGGTGGAAGATTACTATTGTGCCTTGTGGTGCAAGTAACTTGTCTTGCGTATCAGTAGTGTTGGAATCAAAGGCAAAAGTTATGTTTGCAAGTCCACTGTGAATCCTGATTGAAGCAACTGTTACTTTATGCCACTGCTGTAACTAATAAAGTACACATACAAAATTGGAAGACACTGGGCCTCAACAATGTATCAAGATTTTAGCAGATTTGTCTGCTATTTATTTACAAGAGTAACCACTTCCCCAGAATATTATTTTTCTAGTACTTCCATACACATAATTCACAGGCTGGTGTGCAATGTGTGGTTAGCCATGATGTAAGACACCCAAGTTTGACAGGTTTGGATGGTGCATTTGGACTCCAGATACACAGAAACACAAAGGTAGATCTGCTAAGCACTTGATCCATGCAGCCCTGTTAGAGTACAACATCCTGAAACAGGCAGCTGACTTGTTCTATGTTGTTAGGTAGAGTTTGTACTCTCATTATTTCCTCTCATCACATGCCAATGTGTTTTAATTTGGTATACAAAAAAGGTAACAAGACAAATTCACTTAAAATGCAAGAGGAAGGATTGAAATGATTATGTGTGTTTGCCCTTCAGCTTCTCTACTGCAATGATCCACTGTCTAACACTGCTCACATCCACTGTGACATTTCCATACACCTTCACCCTCTCATGGATGCGACTGAGTGTTTCACCTCCTGCAGTAAGGAATGCCATCACAGAATGCTGTTCTACATATACATCAATGACAGATTTTTTTTTCTAAATTTACATAGTGCTGCCACCTCTTAATATAGGAGACTATTACTGGAGTGGGCTGTAGAAGTTGGTTCATGAAAGTGTGCCAAATTCATGATTACTACATATCAACTTAATGAAGGAGAAAGAAAGATAAGCTGCATTACTTTATGACTGGTCCATGTATATGAACACAAATGCTTAGACAAAGACAAATTTTTAAAAAATTCACATCCATGCTCACTGTGAGGCTTGAATCTGGGACACTTCAGTTACTGGTAATCTGAAATACTGTGGAAAGCTGACTGCATGAAATGAAATGACTAACAGAGCATCTTCTTGGTGTGAATACCAAATTATTATTTGCTAGTACCTAAAGATTCCATAACAGAGTTTCATTCATTTTTTACCCATTAGCCTCAGTTTCTGAGAGGTGAAACGAATATTGTTTGCACAGAATTGAGATATATACTCTCAAATAACAGTAAGGTTAACTATTGGCAATGTCATTTATGCCTGTTCATTCATTGCTATTTTTGCACATTTTGGCATTACTGTATTAACAGTCTCTAATTTTTAGTGCTCAATAGTCATATAAAATCTAATAACTTTTTTGGGAGAAAATTTAAATACAGTCAGTCATGTGCAATGTTATATCTGTTACTAATGAAAGTTGGTGTTTACCTGGTGTATTCATTACTTGACACAAAAACGGATACAACCATGGAATTTCTAACAATGAACTTTCAGTTCTTAAGAAAAATATCTGAAAAAATTATGTACAATAGATTTTTGGTTACAGTAAAGAATGGTATCAACTTTCCCACAACCCCTTGGAATACTCTATAAGAAAGCTGTGTTTACTCTCAATAATGATATTCCAAGTGAAGAAAACTATAGTTCTTGACTATTCCTTTGGTATACATCCTGAAGGCATTGTCCAGAACACACGATATTTTGGCAAACATACTTCTTACCATCTTCAGGTGCTGCTGATGACTGAGTCATTTCTGGTGGGCACAGCTTTTATAGCCTCTTGCCGTGCCCCCCCCCCCCCCCCCCCCCCCGCCCCCCTGCAGACACATTCCTCACCAGCAGCATCTAGCTGGCCACACTTGGGCATGTACTTGGTGTAGTGATGGGGAAATTGTAATGTTGGGGTTCAACCCAATGTCCTCACTAGAGCTGCAGCCAGCATCAGACAAAAGTCTCTGCCAGCATAGTGACAATGCATTGCCACCTTCTTCTGTTGTTGTAACAGGAGGGGACTGCCACACAGATTGGCACTGTGCTTTGATTGTGTATAAGCCTGGGTCCCAGACTTTGCTTCATTGAAAGCTGTCTTTATTTATTAGTCTGTTATCTAGTAGGATCTCTTCAGCCTCTTTTAGAATGCAATTGTGGAAGGTGTTGGACTGTTGCAACAATGTGATGCCATTGTAATTCATGACATGTCATTGGGAGATACAGTGCTATGGCAAAGTGAACTTTGTTGTCTGTTCATTGTGTGCATGGTGTTTATGCTTAGCTCCTGTCTCCTGTACTATCCGGACTACATGCATTTTCCCACACAGTCAGGGGATGCAGTAGACTTCTGATTTTTGGAGTAATAGATCATCCCTGACTGATCCCAACAAGGCTTTCATCCTGGCTGGTGGGTGGAACACATTGTGTTTCCCAGGTATTCTTCCAATTTTTGCTGTTGTGTCCTGATGTATGGAATAATTGCCATCACAACAGACTAAGTTATGGTCTCAGCTTCTTTGGTTTTAATGCACACTGTATCTGGCAGTTGCTGTAACCATTCATGCGGAACACAGCATGTAAGTGCTGCAATTCAGCTACTAGACTGTCACAGTCCCATATTTCACATGCTCTGTGCAATATTGTGCTTAGGACACCATCTCATTGTGAAGGGGTATGGCAGCTGGGGGCATGCAAGTACAAAGCTGTATGTCTCAGCTTATGGTAGGTGCTGTGTCCTAGTGTGCCATGTGGTCTTCAACTGATCAGCACATCCAGAAATGGAAATTGATTGCTTTCTTCTGTCTCCATCATGAATTTTATGTTGTGGTACAGCGAATTCATATGTTGCAGGATGTCTTGTAGGTGATGCTTCTATGGCCAGATTACAAAGGCATCATCTATATATGGGAAATATGAGACATCTTGTTGCCTGTTGACTCCAAGGCTGCTACTTCAAAAACATCCATAAACTTATTGGTCACCAGTGATGATAGCAGGCTACTTCATCTGTTTGTTCACAGTGATTCTCCTCGAATAAAAATTAGGTTGATGTCGGCATGGCTTCAAACAATTTCATTAGCACTGACCCAAACTTTTCTCCTGTGAGTCTTAGGTACCCTTGTAGAGACAGAAAGCACATCGAAGCTCACCATGAGGTTTTCTTGGTCCAGTCAGAAGTTCTGAAGAGGCTGGATGAAATGTGCTGAATCCAATATGTGGTGTTGGTATTTGCCCACAAAATGGGCTGAGCATCACTGTCAGGTGTTTTGCTAATTCATATATTGTTGTGCCAATGTTGCTAACAATTGGATTGAGTGGCATTCCTTTCTCATGGACTTTATGCAGTCCATGAAGTCTAGGTGTTGCAGCTGCTCATGCGCAAAATTTCTTCACCATCTTCTTATCTGAGAACGTTTGTCAGAGAAGTTTGATGGTCGTCACTCAGCTGGGAGGATAATCTTCAATCCTCCTGTAAGCGTTGTCCTCTAATAGGTTGTATATTTTTAGCTAGTATACTTGACATTGTAGGAGGACCATACAATTCCTTTTGTCTGCTGAGAGGATGACTATCTCACAATCTTCTTGGAGCAGCGTAAGTGCTTTCCTCTCTTCCTTTGAGATATTTGGCTTCAGTGGAACAGTTCTGGTGAGTATACAGCAAGTTACATGTCATATTTCCTCGGCAGATCATTGTGGAAGTGCAAGAATGACTTGTTCTACTGTACTGTGTTCCACTATTGACAGGGTCGCCAGTGTCAGTGCAAAATTTGGCCCCTTTCTTAGTACAGAAAAGTTGTCATCACCAGTTTTTTTTTCTGGACAATTGATGACTGCTCTTAGGATTTTCTTAGCTGAAAAGCATCTGTATTTAGCAGGTTGTCTACAGGTGGCTGACTGCCATGCCCTGTTAGCTTGAGACCAGCTAACTGCATCTATCCACTCCCATGAAGCACAGGAGAGCAACTGCAGGTGAAGCAAGAACAGTTCTCAAGGTCTTGTCAAGTCTGTGTCAAGTGTACTGGACCCTCTTCCTGATCAGGACCAGTGTGGCTCTTTTGGTGATCTGGTTGGTGGTTGGAGTTCTGATGTGAAGAATAACCTTTGCAAAGGATGGTATGGTTTGGTGCTCTCAGAAACTCAGCAGGGGAACAAGGGAGAGTAAAAGGCACTCCTCCCTGTCCCACAGCTTATCAAGCTTCTTAATTTTGCTGTGCATCTCCTCCCTGTAGAGGTACTTGATGCGTGATTTTAGGTTTTCCTGGTGTAAGAAGGTTTTTATTATTTCTAAGGTATTCACTCAGGTGGCATCGTCCAGAAGATATGAGATTTCAGCGAGCTGACTTCTTGCCCTCTTCAGCTGTTCCCACTGACTGATTTCTGCTGGGCCTAGTGTTTACGTACACCCCCCCCCCCCTCCACCCCCCACCCCCCCCCCCCACCCCCCACCACACTCCCACACACACACATCACCCCTATTACAGTTGATTTTATAAAGAGATGATGATTTGCTTTTGACTGGGAGAGCATAAATACTGGTACACAAAGAGTATGTTGTTTAATTAGTGAAGTTAATATCTCCAGAAGAGCAAAATAAATGATTAGTATGTACAAGTTCAGCACTGATACTACATACAGGCAATTTTTTAATTCTTTTAAGCAACAACAGAGTGTGTAAAGCATAACAAAATGTGTTTCATTTTGTGTTTGATCCTTCTGTCAGTTATGATAACATAAATTAGCAGCTACATTCATTCAGTATAATACTCAATGTTCTTGCATGAGGCACATATAATACTTGATGTGTTAGACTCATTTCAAATGATTATATTTCTTTGATACATCCTTTGACTATTTAGTAACTTAGTGAGAGAGCTTTTAATATACCAAATTATATAATTATCTACCTAAATAGAAAGCACCTTACCCAGTGGGAATTTCACCGAGGACAGTAACAGAGAACTTTTCATTTAGATGCACATACATTGACACCAGTGTGCCTGTAATTATTACCAAAAGTTCTGTTGGTAAAGGGATTGGCAGCTTTTTCCCAATGCGTGGCTGAAATCACACAATAACAGTAAGTAAAAAATGTAAAACTTTTGAAGGAGTCTGAAAATTAAATGAAATACATACATAATTTGAAAAAAACTGGCACTGCCCCTTTGAATCATCAGTTTTGTGAATGGGTGGCTTGCAGAAAACCACTTACAAATTATATCGTACTTGAAGGAATATTAAATTTTTGGTGTTGTGGTATACTGCAAATGCAGTGAACTTGTTATTTTGTACAATTTCCATCTGTAAAATCACCCACCTTAATAAGAAGGCTTCCAAGAATGTATGACTGCAGACATACTGTCTTGGGTACAGGTCACATTTCCATGTAGACAACAAAACAGAGCTGGTAGAAATGTTAATTGTGTGTTAAACTGTGTAGAGGAGACAAGCTGTTTGTCAATGTTTTTAAATTTAATATAATTTGCTTCTGTGAACAAGTACAGCAACACAGAATCCTGATTGTATAATTTCACAGAAATTGATAACCACTCCATATTCAAAGACCACCAACTTCTTTTATAAATTTTGAGCAATGAATGCATCTGCTGAGATAACAAAATATGTAAGTAATTACGGAGACCCCTAATGCTCACTTAACATCAAGTTATGGCCTGCATATGCACACATACATGGCTCACATGCATTGCAACCTGAGCTATGAGTTTATCAGATAATGATTACAGTGGCAAAGTCACAGCCTTAAGATTTGTACAAAAGTTCTACCTTCTTTTTTTGGCACAATTACAGAAAGCAAAACAAAAAAAAAATTGGTCGACACAGCATCATTAATGTAATGGAATAAAGTATCAAAATCTGTTTTGCATATAATTGTTCCATAACCTCAACTGCCATTATATTGAAATTACTTCCCCTGTCTACAGAGTATATTATTCAATAGTTTGCCAGCAGAATTAGACAATTCATTTAGTGAGGCACTACATGTAAGGCATATGCACTTCTGATGTTATATTACTGTATAAATACAAATAGTTAATGAAAGAGGATTCAACTATTGATTTGTATCGATTAAAATGACAAAATAGTGCATGTTTATAAAACTATTAAACTGAATCAAAATTATTCACATTTATAACACTGGATGCAACTATTCATTTGTATTGATTAAAACAACATAATAGTGCAAGCTGATAAAACTATTAAACTGAATCAAAATTATTTGTATTTATAACATAGTAATTGTGCAATTCATGGAGGGGTTATTTATAGATGATAATGTTTACAAGAACAATTTTTGTATCCTTTATAGCTCAATATTCACTTACCTTAATCAATTCATTGTAAATACTTAGAAGTAATATGGCTATAGCTGAGATTCCCAATGATATCAAATTAGTTTTTGATATATTCTTGAAGAGATCAACATATGTCTGCAATTAGAAGAAATTAAGGATTAAATTATTTCAGCACTAGCAGTTTTATAATATACAGCTGTACATACAACTCCATAATTTGAAAATTTTACAACTTGTTTGTCTGAGAGTAACAACAAGGTAATTTTAAAGTATGAAATACAACATCAAGAACAACAACAACAAAAGGAGAAGATAAAGTGTGAGAGTGACACAGTTGCTAATCAACAGTGCACCTTGTGCAGTCTATCTTTAGAAAACTAAATTTGTTGATTATGGTTTCGGTTGGCATTTGCTGATGATTCACATGCATTTTTGTATCGATTGTGCTAATAAAGACACTTTTTGCTGCAAAATATTTGTGTATGCATTCTTGATGTAGAATGGGTGATTCTACATAAGCTGTGACCCTGGCACTAAAGTGGTGTGTTGGTGGGCACATTATTAATCTGTAATTCACTTCATTGAATACTTGCATATTGTCTGTGCATAACCTGTTGTGCACCAAAGACAGTGTAATCCACAACATCAAGAATGAGACTGAGGTTCTACAACACCCTCACACATTAAAACTGTCATGGGATTCTGCACCTCCCATCAATCCGAACCACAATATCACAGGATCACCCAACCCATGCCAGTCATACCATTGGATTCAGTGTCACCTCCACAGGACATCCCTTTCACACAACTGGATAGCAGGACAATGTGACAACAAACCAAATGTGAACATACCCCTGATTCAATCACCCATCCCAGCGTTGCTTCCACAAGCTACAAACTTTCTGCTCAAAAGCTCTCGCAGCCCACCCACAGCACAATTACAAATTTGGGTGCTGCCATTCATACCTGAACAGCTGGATATTTGGTTTGCTATTATGCAGAAAGTTTTCATGAAACAGCAAATATATGATGAATTTGAACAATTTGTTGGACATTATTTTACACCCCCTCCACAGCTAATTTACAGCACCCTCATGATAGTATTGATCTCTCACTGCAAGAAACCAACAGATCAGTGACTAATGCAGCTTCTTTACTGTGAGTGATCTGACTTTCGGAGGCATTTATGCACTATGGTTGATTATGGCATTCTTTCTGGTACACTTCTGTAACACATTTGGCAGTAACAGTCACCTCTGTAGATGTGTTTAACCTTAATTGCACATAACCTTTACATGACTTGTTCCATGTGGTCAACTCAGCATATGCTCTCTTTGACTGTTGCACCATCATGGCCACCACCACAACCATCATTGTTCACAAAGAGTACCAAGTGTTGCCAGACCCAGCCAATGTACCATCACCAAGCTGCACAACCGTGACCAACCAATGACTGCCAAGCATCCCTGAGGATCCTAATCTCTCCATGCTGCTGTTGAGAAGATAGCAGATGTTGCGACTGCGGAAAATAGCAGCACTTGGCTCAGTTGCACAAACTAATTAACTATCACAACTCAGACATCACAAGCAATGTGTTCTCATCCAAATGCCTCTCACAATCCATTTTATGTGCTACAGATCACGGCAACTATAAGCAGTGCCTACCTTCAACGGCTGATGTTAAAAGGTACAAGCCATGTATGACGTGCAGATGATGCTGCTGTTTATCGACTAGCAAAGTCACCAGAAGATCAAAACAAATTGCAGAATGATTTAGAAAAGGCCTGCATGGTGTGAAAATGGGCAATTGACCATAAAGAATGAAGAGTGTGAGATATTCCACATGAGTCCTAAAAGGAATCTGTTAAACTTTGGTTACATGATAAATCAGTCAAATCTAAAGGCCTTAAATTCAACTAAATACCTAGGAATTACAATTATGAACAACTTAAACTGGAAATAACACATAGAAAATATTGTGGGGAAGGCTAACCAAAGACTGGGTTTTATTGACAGGACACTTAGAAAATGTAACAGATCTACTAAAGAGACCGCATGCACTATGAATGTCCATCCTCTTTAAGAACACTGCTACGTGGTGTGGAATCCTTACCAGATAGGATTGATGGAGTACATTGAAAAAGTTCAAAGAAGGGTAGCACATTTTGTATCATTATGAAAGAGGGGAGAGAGTGTCACTGAAATGGTACAGGATTTGGGGTGGGCATCATTAAAATAAAGGCATTTTTCGTTACAGCAGAATCTTCTCATGAAATTTCAATCACCAACTTTCTCCTCCGAATACAAAAATATTTTGTTGACGCCAACCTACATAGGGAGAAACGATCACCATAAGAAAATAAGGGAAATGAGAGATTGCACCGAAAGATCCAGGTGTTCATTCTTTCCGCGTGCCATACGAGATTGGAATATTAGAGAATTGTGAATGTGGTTTGATGAACCCTCTGCCAGGCACTTAAATGTGATTTGCAGAGTATCGATGTAGATAAAGATGTAGAGATGAGGCTACAATGTGTGAGTTGACTTCCCCACCAATGGTCAGACCCACGGCATCACAAAGACTATTGATTTCTGATTGCTCTATATCACCGATATTTTTAGTTGACACCGGGTCGAATGTCAGTGCACTGCCTGTTACTGCCTTCCCTGACACTAAATGCAGTGATGCAACTCCCTTGAAAGTGATCAAAAACTCTGCCTTACAAACATATGGACTAGAAACAATGATGTTTGACACTGGACTCTACCAAGTGCGGGTAGACCTTTGTGCTTACTGACATTTACCAACCAATTCTAGGCACAAATCTCCATATGACAAATAAGTTGGTCATCAACTTGCATAACATGTCTTGTTCATACCACCAATGGCTGCATTATTCCCAGAGTCAAGGGACCACTGACATCTTGCATCCAACACAGGATGGACAAGTTCAGCAAGACTAGCCCGGAGGATGACATGAGCTGGTGGGAGCACTATCACAAGCTTGAATCAGCTATCCATTTAGTGTGCGAGAATGTTGAAGAATGTCTCATAGTACAAAAATGCAAAATGATACACCACACCTGGGGAATTACAGGTCTGCCAGTTTCCTCAATTGTACACTGAATAGCAACTAATTGTCTGTCCGAGACCAAGACCATCTCCAATGAGATGTTACAAGAAGGCGTCAGTTACCCGTCTGATAGCCCACGGTCCTCTCCTCTGCACTTTGTGCATAAGAAAAATGAGTCATGGAAGCTGTGTGGTGACTATCAGGCACTGAAAACCAGAACCATTCTGGACAGATACCACGTGTCACACATCCAGTATTTCACAAATTAACCAGCTGCAGCAAAAGTTTTCAGTGCGTTAGATTGTTGTAAAGCTGACAATCAGGTAGCTGCGGCAAAGCTGGATATATCAAAGACCACAGTGACTACCCCATTTGGGCTATTTTAATTTTTGGTTATACTGTTTGAGCTTAGAAATGCTGCCTGGGCTTGGCAGAATTTTCTGGACGGTTTATTGAGTAAACTGTCTTACTTCTTTGCTTATCTTGATGACATTTTGGTATTTTCAGAAAATGTCCAGATCCATGACAAACATCTGAATGTAGTACAAAGCAGGCTGAGTATGTGCATGTTCAGTGAACAAGTGGCTCTTGATCCCAGAACTACAGTGAACCCAGGAAGTTTATCACCATCATCTTCCCAGAACCATTGCTGTTCAGAAAACTCTAACCAAAGGATTAGCTGGATACAACAAAAGCGCAAATGTCTCCTTCCATGGATGTAGGATATGAATACTTCCCTTAAGAAGCTACAAAATAGGCTAGCCAGTGTGGTAGTCCTCACATATCCCATGCCTGGAACACACATGACTTTAGCTGTGGACATCAGCCAGTTCATGATCAGTGTAGCACTCCATCGACAAGTGAGTGGACACTGGCAGCCAATGAGTTTTTTCTCACAGAAATTACAGCCCACTCAAACTCACTAGAGTACTTATGGCAGGGAACTCTTCACAATTTATGGGAGCATCGAACACTTCCATCTCTTCATAGAGGCCAAATCTGTCACTATTTTCACTGATCAAAAACCCATCATGGTGGCTTTGCTAAAAGTCAGTGACAATTGCTCCCCTCCCCTCAGTAGTTTTGCCATGTTGAGTATGTATGCAAGTGTACTGCAGACTTGCATCACATCCACAGATCTGACACTATCATAACAGACTCTCTCACACACATTAGTGGACTAATCCCAGTGTCAAACTATGCCGAACGTGCCTGTGCCCAGGTTCCTGACCCACAACTGCAGAGTTTTTTTAACTGTCTCATCCACTGGCCTGTATATACAGCTACTGGAAGCACCGTGCACCACAGCTGAAATATGATGATGATGAGATGTCTGTACTACTAGATGTTGACCATACACTGCACCCAAGTTCTGGCAAGTGGTTTTCAACTGCATCCACAACTTGGCACATTCTAAAACCTACACCACAGTCAAACTGGTAATGGGTCATTTTGTGTGACCTTCAATCAAGAAATATTCATGGGCTTGGGCACACACTTGTATCCAGTGCTAATGCAGCAAAGTGGGATGCCATGTGCACATTCCAGTAGGCCAATTCCTGATATCTACATCACTATTCGGGTATGTCCATTTTGATTTAGTTGGACCCCTTCCACCTTCTGGGAACTTCATGTACTTATTTACAGCGACGGACTATTGCACGTGGTGGGCAGAGACCATTCTGGTCAAAGACATTTTTGCAGAGACAAAGGCACAGGCATTCATTGAAGTTTTGGTGGCACACTTCATGTTCCCCTTCTTCATTACAACTGACCAGGGACACCAATTCAGTCATCACTTCTCCAGGAACTGTGTGGCTTTCAGTGCAGCTGAACCACAAGCTACCAGCTGGTAATCAACGGCATGGTAGAAAAGTGGCACTGCACCTTAAAGGCCACAGTGATGTGCCAAAAAGATTCCTGGACACATGCATTGCCACTGTGATGTTAGGTCTAATTACCACACTGAAGACTGACAATGGTTGATCATAGGTGGAGTTGGTATACAGAGAACCACTACATGTCCTGGCAAAATTTCTAGTACCCATTCCACTTGTTGATGCCCACCTCACCCAGCAATTCGCACACATGCAAGCCACAAGGTTAAATTTAAGTGCCATGACATCCCTGGTGTTCTGCACTTCAGAGGGGGAGGAGGGGGGTGGCAGGAGGGCTTGTATGGGAGTGACATAATCAATAATCAACAATGTACCATATGAAGAGTATCTTTATAAAACTACATTCTTCAGTTACTGTTTCGGTTGGCATTCGCTGATGATTCACATGTTCTTTTGTACTGGTTGTGCTAATAAAGTCAGTTTCTGCTGTACAATATCCATGAACGCATTGTTTGTATAGTATGAGTGCTTTTACAGTAGTAACAAGATACAGCTTAATCCTACCTGTAATGCACACACATTTATGGGTTAAGTGGGTATGCCTACTATGGTTTCACAAACTTTACACTATTTGTCAGAGGTCATCATAACAAATTTTATTTGATGTACTGTGAACAGTGAAGTCACTGCATGATTTACATAACACTGCAATGAAGTTATAATTTTTCTTTGTCAAAAAGGACTCTTAATATTGCACAAAACTGTTAAATTCTGAAAGGGACATGTGGTCTGGCTACTACTTATCTTGAGAAAGTGTTACTGGCAAAAATGAGCATAACAACCCAGGGAAATAGGCGACAGTATTTCTAGCACTTGTAATTATATGTTTCTTCTTCATGGAGGAAACAGGATTTGGTTTGGGGAGACTGGAAATAGGGGCATGTATACAGCTAAATAGAGACCCATTTTGTATTGGAGGGGGGAGTGGGAGGGAAGAAAGTTGAGGGGGGGGGGGATGATGAGGGAGGGAAAGACAAAGGGGAATGTGTCAGAATAAGAGATAAAAAAATACATTAGTAAGCACTGTCAGCAAGGGTGTACCCAGGACCTCCATTGTTAGGAGGCGAGTGAAAGGAGCAACTCTTATTAGTTTTTTAGAAGTCGAGGAGTGACTAAAAATACAATTTCTTACAAAATAATTAAAAAACTGTGCTTATTAATCACCAAGCACACTAATTCTACCACTTTATTATAGGTACCTATATCTACATCCACACTACGCAAGCCTCTTTATGGTATGTGATGGTTGGAGATGACTTTGTGTACCACTCTCCCTCCCCCACTTTCCTTTTTCAGTCATGAACAGTCAGTGGAAAGAACAATTCTTGGTAAACCTTCAAGTTAGCTCAGACCTCTCAAATTTTACTTTAATGATCTGTTGTGAAATATACTTCGTATGTAACAGAACCCAGTATGTTGTCCTGGATGGGGGAGTAGGATATTAGTGTTAAATCCCCAGTTGACAATGAGGTGATTAGAGACTGAGCACAAGCTCGGATTTTAAAAGGATGAGGGAGGAAATTGGTGGCACCATTTCAAAGGAACCATCCAGCCATTTGCCTGAAGCAATTTAGGGAAATTGTGGAAAACCTAAATCATGATGGCCAGACGTGTGTTTGAAAGGATATCCTCCCAAATGTGATGCAGGGTGCTAAAAAGTGCTCCAGGGAAAAGTGACAGGACAGCTCTTGTTCTCCACATACATAAACTGACTGACAGATATGGTGAGCAGCAATTTGCAACTAACTGTTTGCTGCATTGAGAGCAAGAAGGAGTTATACAGAATTTCTAGTTCATATGATGAATGGCAGCTTGCTCTAAATGCAGGAAAATTTAACTCCATGCAGATGAGTGGGAAAAACAATGCTGCAATGTCCAAATACAGTATTAGTGGTCTGTAATGATCAAATTCACTATTAGTGGTGTGATGCTTTACATAGTCATAACGATTAACTATCTAGGCATAATGTAAAGCAATATGAAATGGACTGAGCACATAAGGTCAGCAGAACGGAAGTCAAATAGTCACCTTTGGTTTATTGGGAGAAATCTAATAAAGTGTAGGTGACAGTGCACAGAATACTAGTGAGACACATTCTTGGATAGTGCTCAAATGTTAGGGATCACCACAAGGTCAAGTTAAAGGAAGACATTGAAATAATTAATTTAGAGGCATGCTGCTAGATTTATCACATGCTGGTTTTATTAACATGTGAGGATTATGGAAATGTTCCATGATCTCAAATTGCAAATCCATAGGGGGAAGATGACGTTCTTTTCATCAAACACTATTGAGAAAATTTAGAGAACTAGTATTTGTGCCTGAGCACAGAACAGTTCTGCTACCACCAAATTACATTTTTCGTAAAGACTATAAATACAAGATAAAAGAAATTAGGATTTTTACAGTGGCATACAGACATTATTTTTCCCTTGCTCCATTTTCAAGCAGAACAGGGAAATGACGAGTAGTGGTACAAGGTACCCTTTGTCATGCACTCTATGGTGGCTTGTCAAGTACATATGTGAATGTAGACACAGATGAAGCAATATATTGGTTAATTCTTAAGAATGTATGCTCATGGAACTTTAACAGTAAACCACGCTGTTGTAGTGTCTGCTACTGGACTTTGCTGAGCATCTCCATGATGCTATCACACTTACTACATCAATCTCTGATGAAAAGCACTGCTCTTCTTTAGATATTTTCCACTTTATCGATCCTATATGGTACACATACTGGACTGATGAGCAACATTTGAGTATTGGTCAAATGAGGGTTTTGTAATGTACCTCTTTCATGGATGAACTTATACTTCATGAGGATTCCTCAAATGAATCTCAGTCTGACACATGTCTTGGCTGCAGTTAGTTTTATGTGGTTGTTACATTTAATCACTCCTTACACATATTCACATATATTTAATGGATGTGACAGCTTTCAGTGAGTGTCCTGCTATTTTGTAATCATACAATAATGGGTCTTTCAGCTTATTTATCTCTAATACATTACATTTGTTCATGTTAAGGGCCAACTGACAATTGCTGCACCAAGTGTCAATCCTTTGCAGGTCTTCCTAAATGTTTCTTGGAGTATGCCCAAAGTTACTTTTACATTTGAAGATTTCTCTCCATTAATAATGCCAAGTTGTGTTCTGTTTGCTTAGAATTCTTCAATTCAATCACAAAACTGGTCTGGTACTCCAAATGCTCATATTGTATTCATTATGTGACCAGCAGAACTGTATTGAATGCCTCCTGGGAGAAAAGGAACAGGGCATCAAGCTGGGAGCCAGTGTCTACTGGCTTCTGGGCCTCATTGACGAACAGAGTGAGCCGGGTTTCACACAGTCAGTGTTTGCAGAATCCATGTTGATTCCTGTTGAGAAGATATTTGGTCTCCAGAAATTACATAATACATTAGCATAAAACATGTTCCAAATTTCTACAGCAGACTGATGTCAGTAATATATTGCCTATAAGTTCTTTGCATCTGTTTGATAACCTATGTTGAAAACAGGCATGACCTGTATATTTTTCCAGTAACTTTGAATGCTTTGCTCCTCGAGTAACCTACAGAACATAAGTTCTTTCTCATATTCTATGTGGAAACACATAGGTATCTCACAAACTCCACTCACATTTCATTTGTCGCACAATGTCAGTTGATATTTCATCCTGTAGTCAATTATTTCAGCATCATTCATTTATTAATCACAAGACATACTGAAGCTCATCAATTTATAATGGATACTAACTACCTGCAGCATACCTGACAGAGCAAGTATGGTCTGCATAAGATACATTATTGTGCTCTCAGGCAGGTAATGTTCAGATAAATGCAAATACTTTCTATGTTCACATTTTTATTAGGTTTTGATGTTGGCTGTTAACATTAGAAAAAATACTTTGAATTTAAGGTATAAAGCTACTGGAAACTTTCAGTCTGTACCTGCTGGTGCAATGGGGAGATGGGGATTCACTAATCATGGCCTGCACTTGAACAGGATGGGGAGGGACAGATTATCCGAATATCTTGCAGGAAGTATAAGGGGAGCTGCAAGCACACCAGGAAATCCTTAATGAGCTGCTTGTATGTCAAGAAGATGTGCATATTCTGAAGTGATTGACATTATCTGCCAATCTGAACATGATGTACACACAGTGATGGAGAAGTTAAATATCAGGGATTATAAACTAGCACCATTTCCATAGAGAGTTAACATGAAAAAAGGAGGAGTTGCAACATATGTAAAAGCTGGATACAAAGTCAAAAATATTGAAACAAACAGTTTTTGTGTAGATCAGAACCCATAGAAGCATGTACGTGTGGGTTGTTACAGCAGAATACTTCTCTGGTAATTATAACAGTGTTCAAGTTCCCTCTAGGAAACACTACAGCTATTTATGAGAAATCTAGATGTATTACTGACGTTCCTGTCAGACAAGAAGAAACAGTAGTTTCTGCAGATTTTACAGTAGATTTTGTAAGATATACAAACAGGAAAAATGAACTGGAACATTTTATTTTAAGTACAATTTCTTTGCTGCTTTATTTATTTACTCCATTATAATATGCAAGTTAGGAATAAATAAATGCTGCAGCAAAAAACTTGTACTTATAATAAAATACATCATTCTTCACCCTTGTTGTATCCTGTTACTAGTGCATGTCAGTGTGAATGCACCGAATGTAGTGTCACTGCATGTGTGTACTTAAATCAGCTGCCAACTATATCAGTGTGGGCCAGCCACTAGAGGCTGCCTGTAGGAATCGTGCACACAGCACAGTCTCTGACACACCATCTACCAGCGACTCATGCCTATATACACGTGGAGCAGTGCTGACTCACCCTCATTATGTTCTCTAGTTTGTACCACTCACATCAGTTGTTCTGTATGATTCTTTTCTCTTGGTATGTGTGGATTCCCAAGAAACTTATTTCCATTATTGTACAGATTTGTATGAATGAAGCCATATTTGTGCCACCTGGATCAGTTTCATGTATTACTTGGTTACTACAGACCTAATGCAAGCTGGGGGGGGGGGGGGGGGGGGCACTGGAAAGGCAATTGTTGAACTGGAATAATTATTTGGGTGTTTCAGTCTAATTTGAGTAGTTAATCTTCCAACTCATGTGCAGCAAGATGTAAGACCACGACTGATAACATTTTTATAGACAGTGTTCAGAATGAAACAATTAATGTGTACCCATTTTTAATAAGCAATGTGATGTTGTACAATCAATATAAATAAACGATAAAGCACCTTAAACCCTGAGGCATGTTCATACAAACCAATGAGGTTTATTAATGAGAACAGGATGAAATATTTTGAGCACATTGGAAGAGGTGGTTGGGATGAAGTATATACAGAAAGAAGTACTAATGTCAATCTCTATTTATTCTGCAGTAAATTTGTGTCAATATTTGAAAGTTGCTTTCCTAAAAAGTTATCCAGAAGATCCATTTTTAAAAAGCAAACTGTGGATGACTAAGGGATTTAAAATCACATGTAACAGGAGATAGGAATTTATATGAAAGCCACAGGAAGTAAACATCTGACATCACTTGCTTATTGCAAAAAATTTTAAGTGAGGTCAGAATCATGCACATCCTGACAGAAATTGATAATGTGGATAATAAGATTAAAACTATATGGGATATTGTCACATAGGAGACAGAACAGCCAGTCAGTGTGCAAGATACCATGACAGTTAAACTAAATGACAATGTCATGACTGATAATTCACAAGTTGCAAGTATTTTTAACAATCACTTTATAAATGTAGCAGCAAAAATACAATTAAATTATTCTGTGGAAGATGCAAGAGAATACATTACAAATGTCATTTCACAAAACTTTAGGCAACTGGAAGTACCACCAAAATTGTTTACCAAAATTAATAGAATTACAAAAATTCTAAAAAAAAAATGAAAGCTCATATGGTGTTGATGGGATTTCAGACAGAATTCTGAAAATTTATTCTAATTTAATAAATAATCTCCTTAGCGATATATGTATTGCATCACTGGCACAGACTAAAATATTCATTGTTGAATCTCTTTATAAGAAAGGTGTCAAGAAGGATGTAAATAATCATCATCCAATATTCTTACCGACATCTTTCTCCAAAATATTCAAAAAAGTTATGTATTCAAGAGTAGTCTCACATTTAAGTAGAAACAATTTACTTATCATACAGTTTAGATTCCAGAACGGTTGCTTGACTGAGGATGCTGTTTATACATTCACCCACCAAATATTACAAGTCTTAAATAATACAGCATCACCAGGTGGTATTTTTTGTGATCTCTTGAAGGCATTCTGTTGTGTAGATAATGATACACCCTTAGAAAGATTCAGGTTTTATGGATCAATGGAGGGACTGATGTGGTTAAAGGAACCTAACTACAAGGTCATCAGTCTCTTAATCCTTAGTGTGGCAAGCTGGAAACAGTCCCCAGAGAGGATGGACCCAAAAAATGAATCTCAAAGCATGCAACCACTTGTGAGAATCAAGAAAACCAAGAGAGAGAAGCAAGTAGAATTTAGAGAGGGATAGAAGTGTGAAGGTGAGAGAGTTCCCCTGCCCAGAAAGCAGTTTGGAGGCCCCCAGAACATATTATGCAACTGGAGACACAGCATCTGCATCCGGCCAGTGCTTCAACACCCTCCATTATTGCAAGAAAACTAGCTACATGGATGACATAAAATCTCAGGAAAGGGAACAATGGCAGTGAGTCTGTTAACCAATGACAGATGTAAAAGAATAACAAAAATTAAAAAGGGGGGAAGGGCAGGAACTCGGCCCATCCATCATGCAAGGGCAGCCATGGCCTCTTAGGGTTAGAGCAGGTGATGGGACAACCCTCCAATCACTCAAGCAGTTGCTGAGGCTTACGTGTCCTACATCACAGAGATGCGTAAAAATGGCTTTTATGAGTAAAACATAAAACCAAATTATCCTGTTTTGGCATCGTCCACTAGCACCGAAGGTGGAATGTCAGCAAGTTTAAGGTTTTGCTGTAAGGTGGCCAAATTGGGGCAGTCCATTAGGATATAGGCCACAATGAGATGGACACCACACCAACAGTAGGATGGATCCTGGTGTCGGAGGATGTGGCTGACAGTCAGCTAAGTGTGAGGCCAACAGAAAATAGTAGATTCCCTGCAAGAAGCACAGAGGGAACACAGAACATGGTTGTGGTCTCCTTTGTGGTTCACAGATTATATGGAGAAACCCAGGCACATCAATCTGCATTACAAGCCTACCACAATTGTCGGTGTAGAGATGACCAAAGTTTTGGTTCTTGTACTCCCATCTGCAAAGTCAACATCCTGGTTGCTAACTTGGCCAACTGATCAGCATGCTCATTCCCTGTGATCCCAACATGATCAGGGGTTTACATAAAGACAACTGACCATTCAGCATGGTGGAGGTCATACAGGAGATCATGGATAGTCATAATCAATGGGTGTCAAGGTTAGCACAGGTTGACAGTCTAAAGACTACTCAAGGAGTCGCTTCTGATTAAGAACAACTCACCAGGCAAGAACGAAGGTGGCTGAGGGTTCTAGTAGTTGTCACCAATTCTGCAGTGAATACACTGTATCCATGCAGCGGGGAGCGTAGTTCACTCCATCTTGCATGTGTGTAGGCAAAACTTGTTCATCCATCGACTCTAGAACCATCAGTGTATACCACATCTGAGTCTATAAATGTTTCAATGATGTCCAGGAGTAGGACCTATTGATTCTTTTGGTCCAAAGGACAGATTGAGGCAGATCTGGGTATGGGGTACATACCATGGGGACACCCACGATATCTTCCTGACAAAGAGGCAACATTGGTGAAAGATCAAGTTCAGAGCAGAGACATTCTGTGCAAACTATGATCATGACTCCAGATCTTGGTCTGTGTTGTGGGAGGTAGATCTCCCTTCCAGGAAGAAGGACACAATAGTTCCGATGCCCAGGAAAGCAGCAAATGCCTATCACATAGGTGAGTAGCAGTTGGTGGTGCATGAGTATGCTGTTCACAGGGTTCATCCAAAAGGCACCTGTCGCAAGTCAGACCCCACAATGGTGTATCACGTCCAGCATCCACAATGCTGAAAGAGATGCTGAGCAATACATCAGGCTCCCATAATTAATATGTGATAGGATCAAAGCTTTGGAGAGCCACAAAAATGTAAAGCAGTCTGTGCCCCAGGTGGTGTTACTGAGACAGCGGAGATGGCACATTCATTTAAGATGGTGAAGATGGGGAAGCCACATCAACCTGGTATCAAAGACCAATCCCAAAAAACAAAGAGACTTCATCAAACTGAGCATTTGGTCCTCGAGGTAGAGTTCTAGTTGGGGATCGACAGTATCATGATGACGGAAGTGCATGACACATGTTTTGGCAACAGAAAACTGGAAGCTATGCGTGATAGCTCAGGGCTGTGCCTTTTGTATGGCATCCTGCAGTTAGTTTTCAGCAACACCCACAGTTAAGGAGCAATAGTAGATGTAAAAGTCGTCAGTAACACGGAGTGTGACACGGTAGACTCCACAGCTGTAGGTAGATCATTGATAGTCACTAGAAAAAGGGGCACACTTAATACACAGCCCTGTGGGATCCCATTCTCTTGTATATGGGGAGTACAGTGGGAAGCACCAAATTGAGCCCAGAAGTACAGTGAGACAAAAAGTTGGTTCTGGAGACCCCACTCATGGAGGGTAAAGTGGGTGCGGTGACACTGTGTAGTGTTGTAAGTCCTATGCAAGTCAAAGAAGATGGTGATAAGATATTGACACCAGGCAAAATCTGGCCAAATAGCACATTCAAGGCAGATCAAATTGTCAGCAGTAGAATGGTCTTAGCAGTCTTAGCAGTGAGACAAAAAGTTGGTTCTGGAGACCCCACTCATGGAGGGTAAAGTGGGTGCGGTGACACTGTGTAGTGTTGTAAGTCCTATGCAAGTCAAAGAAGATGGTGATAAGATATTGACACCAGGCAAAATCTGGCCAAATAGCACATTCAAGGCAGATCAAATTGTCAGCAGTAGAATGGTCTTAGCAAAAACCATCCTGTGACAGGGCCAAAAGACCCAGAGACTCAAGATGCCAACACAACCATCAGCTCATCACAAATTCCAGCACGTTGCAGAGAACATTAGTGAGGCTAAGTAGGCAATAGTTGTCCATCTTGAGAGGGAGTTTACTAGCTTTCAGTACTGAGATGAAGGCCATTGAGATGGGAATTCACCCCGACTTTGGATGTGGTTGAGAATTGCAAGGATGTGATGTTGGCAGCCCAAGGGTAAGTGTTTCAACATTTGGCTATGGATGTGGTCTGGGCCTGGAGTCATGTCAAGGCAAAGGGCCAGAGCACTGAGGAATTCCCACTCACTGAACTGGGAATTATAAGGTTCTAGGTGACATTTAGTAGGTGTTAAAGGAAGTTGCTCTAGTCACCGATGGAGAACACACAGTGCAGGCTGATAATTCTCAGACACACAGGCTCAAGCACAATGAAAAGCATAATATTTGGCAACAACATCTGGATCAATGCAGGCATCTCCATTCAGTGAGATACCAGGTACACCTGCAGGGTACTGGTGTCCATAGAGGTGTTGAATCTTTGCTCAAGCCTGAGAAGGAATGGTATATGGTCCAATGATAGGAATATACCACTCCCAGTATTCTTGTTTTTGTTGATTTTGAGGTGGTGGACCTGGGCACAAAGGCTCTTAAAGGAAATGAGGTGCTCCAGTGATTGATTCCACTTATTGCATTGGAGAGCCTGCCTGTAATCTCTAACGGCTGTGGAAACTTTGAGGGTCCACCAAGGTACTATCTTTTGATGGGAGAGGGGATCACTGCATCAGCTTCTGATAGAATGGCTTCAGTTGTCCTCTGGACAACTGCATCAATACCTCAATTTGCCAGGGTTAAAGGGGCAATGGCAGTGATGAAAGTATCCCAGTCATCTTTGGAGGGAGCTGATCTGGGTGGATGACCAGGTGAGGGTGCTGGAGGAGGGTGTTGCTTCTCCAGCTGGGGTTGGGGAGTGATGTCCCTGGCAGAAAGGGAGTTGATGCTCCCAAAGCGAGTGTGGGGGAAGCAGTAGGAGGAGGACCTCAAACTACCAAGGTAGCAGGTGTAGTCAAGTGGCCCTGAGGACCAGAGGACCAGATGTCAAGGACAGAGAGGGTGATGGCACAGCCACTAAAGAAGGTGACATTTTCGTAGCATTAGCATACATCATTGTTTCTTCTCTCATTTGGAAACAGTGTAGTCTGGTGAACTGGGGGAATGGTGCTCTCCGCAGGTGACAGAGATGGGGGAAGGGGCCCAAGGAGTGTTCATGTGCAACTGACACCCACAGTCCCTACAGACAGGGCTGGCATTACAATGTGAAGACATGTGTCTGAATTCCATGCATCTGTAGCACCATATTTGAGGAGGAACATATGGGTTGACACCACAGCCATTCTCAGGCAATGAGTCACCTTCGAAGTCCAAGATGACAGCTTCAGTATCCACTCTACTGCCTTATTGACCCTGTTGAACATGACAGACAAAATGCATATATCATCACTCCAAATTAGCATGCAACTAATCATCAGCTTGTAAAAGGAGATCTCAGTGGAAACTAATATCCTATAAAAATATTCAAACGTTTATGGGGGTTATAGTGACAGGAATGTCACCCAGCTTGTCGCAGGTGAGCAGCACCTGTGATTGAGTGGGGGAGGCCATTTTAAGCAGATCAGAAGCATGTTTTGTTTTTGAAATTGCTGCCACTTCCCCAAATCTGTCCCCAAGGTATTCAAAGAAGAACAAAGGCTTTGTAGTCAAATAGGAATCCATGTCCATCCTTGTCTCTGAAACCTGTATTCCTCCCGTGGTAGCCGGCCAGTGTGGCCGTGCGGTTCTAGGTGCTTCAGTCTGGAATCGCGTCACCGCTGCGGTCGCAGGTTCGAATCCTGCCTCGGGCATGGATGTGTATGACGCCCTTAGGTTAGTTAGGTTTAGGTAGTTCTAAGTTCTAGGGGACTGATGACCACAGATGTTAAGTCCCATAGTGCTCAGAGCCATTTGAACCTCCCATGGTATGGCAAGGAAAGTGAACATTTTGGGGTCACATCCCTCTGCATTTTAATATGTCTTAGCTTCAAGAGACTGCTGGGGTCATGTGGTCACCAATGGAAAAAAGTTTAATTCATCTCATGTACAAATCTTCTGTCATGGTACCACCCACTACGAATGTAGGCCCTTCCCATGGATGCCACCCAGCCACAGCAATGGCTACGAGGCCAGTAAATTGTAGCCTGGAGCCCTCACACCCAGCCATGAGACCCCCTCCCCCACCAACCCCCAGCCCCCTGCACACGCAGCAATGAAGGGAATAGGAAAGAGATAGACTTGAATCATGGAAAAGGAAGTAGTGCTGTGAAGTGCTGGGGCCCCTTGGTGGCCAAGCACGTACTCACAAAAGAGATGTGAGCCCTCGGGGGAAAGGAGGGGGGGGGGGCACGTTTTATGGAACTGATTGCTTCATACACAACTGATTTAAATCCCACTGAATTGACAGAATGAAAAAGTTGTGCTGAATAGTTCAAACTATGTTGGAAGGATAGAAAATTTTAGTGACTGGAGAGAAATCACAGTCGGAGTCCCACAGGGTTCAATTTTGGATCCACTACTATTCCTTCTATATGTGAATGATGTTTTACTTAACATTCAACACACAAAAATGGCCATTTTTGGACATGATACTAGTGTTATAATAGATCCCATTAGAGAGAATGATGTTTTTAAAAGAATTATTATGTGTTTCTTTGAAAATGAACTCTCCCTAAATTTGAGAAAACACACTACATTCAATTCCGTACTACATAGTTATACAAAAATTGATGTCGGAATTGAATGGAAGTCAGTAAATAGGACAGTATGTTCCAAATTTTTGGGCATACTTATTGGTGAAAACATGAACTGGAAGAAGCATATTGCTGAGATTCTCAAACAATTACGTTCAACTACTTTTGCTCTTCACTTAATTGCCAGTCTTGGAAACAAACAGATCAACCTCCTGACATATTTTGCACATTTCAACTCAGTGATGTCACATGAAATAACTTTCTGGGGTAACTTATCACTTACAAAGCAAGTATCGACATAAGGTGTATTCGGCCATGGTGGTCATGTAGATACCCCTTCAAGGAGTTGGACATTTTAACAATGTCATGATACATATATATTCTAATGAAATCCATCATAAATAATTCATCAAAATTTAAGAAAATGTTCTTGTCCATACCTACAATACTACAGAAAAAAATGACCTTTAGTGCCCATTATTAAAGCTGTCAGTGTCTCAGAAACTAGTTCAATATGCAGCAAGAACTTTTTTTTTGTCATTTTCCCCATAACATAAAATGCCTGACAGGTAAGAAAGCAAATTTTAAATCTAAGATAAAATCATTTCTCCTGGACAACTCATTATTCTCCAAGGACAAATTTCTACTTGAAATCTGGTAGCCTACAAGAAAAGAACTAGTTTTTAAGTTTATTTGCATGAGGTGGACTAAGAAATGATGTCTTCATTAATTTTAAAACTAGTTATGTATGCACAGAATGTAAACTGACTTGTTCTACATAATTTCCATAAAAGAATAATGCAAATGATCTATGGAACATTTAACTAACTAAAAGAACCCAAAGACACACCATATTTTTGTCGCTAAGAAAACAGCAGCATACAGTAAAATTTTTTGACATTTTATGAGTTATGTCACTGAGCACTGTTACTACTAGATAATATCGATTACGTTATTTGGACTTTCTTCAAACTGACACTGAATTGAAATATCTGTCTGTCGTGGGGTAGAGTGAGAGATCAGTTTGTTAAGACCATTGTTACAGACAGTTATGATTTCAGTTGGAGTGAGATGTCATCTGCAAAGTTATGAAGACATAAATTTCAACTGTAGTGTAAGTAAACTTAGGAAATCACATATGATCAATCATTTGATGTAGTCAACAGTTGGATTTTAAATTATTATCAAGATACAAGTTCATATTAATTTGAGGAAGTTCACCTTGAGGCTTTGATTAATTTGGTCATGTAAAGATCTGAGATCAAATACTAGGACTTTTTCACATTTCAGACATTGGCTTTAACTCTAATCAACTGAGGCAACTCAAGAGACATAGTAAAGATTCATGCGACATTTCAGTGTCTGGATTTCTTGGTGATATCTGTGGACATAAATTCTAATTAATCTGTGTTTAACATGAGATACTTTTGTTTGATGCCTTTTGACACTGAATTGAAATATCTGTCTGTCGTGGGGTAGAGTGAGAGATCAGTTTGTTAAGACCATTGTTACAGACAGTTATGATTTCAGTTGGAGTGAGATGTCATCTGCAAAGTTATGAAGTCAGTGTCTCAGAAACGAGTTCAATATGCAGCAAGAAATTTTTTTTGTCATTTTCCCCATAACATAAAATGCCTGACAGGTAAGAAAGCAAATTTTAAATCTAATTGTTCAAGTTAATTAACATATTGAAGAACATTATTTTGATCATTAATAGTACATTCTTAATTCATCCAAACTTAATTCACCTTCTGCTGTTAATGTATTTGATAATTATGTTATAGTGCAGCTACACAATGCCTCATTTAGAAGATTTTGAGTACCTCAAGACCACAAGTCTTTTCAATACCCAAGTACAGGTTTGTATAGCTTCCTGCCAGAGTTTTCTAGCTTAGATATGGTAAGGTAGCATTAGTGTACTGAAAGTCAACCCAATAGTGATAGTCTTTTCCATTTATATTTATGAAATCATACTATTAATAAAATTAAGTTTCAAGTGTTCAAGTGTAGTTTAATTTTGAGTATATCAAAGCTTGCTGCACTTCATTAAGTTTGCTACTTGAGTTTAATCATGGCAAAAAGTATGCCATTTTTAGGTACTCAACTAAGTTCTATTTAAATGCCCTCCTGGAAACGCTTGCTTACATAAAAATAAAAAATAAGATTTTTTGAAGTAATTTTCTCAACTTATTACAATAACAAAGACATTCTGCATCCCTTTATCACTAAATAAATCCTGATTGGAAAGGCTAACTAACCAAGATGTGTCAAACAATCAAAAGAAGAGTTGAAGACAGGCATGATGAAAAGACTAAAAGACTGTTACACCACATTTGAGCTTTCAACCAAAGTCTTTTTCAGAGAAAACACACAAATCCTTTTCAGAATATTGTTTTCAACCAAGCTGTGTTGTTTATTTGGGTGTTTTTACTCTTTGAGGGTATAATTATTCCATTAGGGACTTTCTCTGGAAATTTAGAAACATTTTGGTTCCAAAATAAGCTCAACATCTATACAGTCCAATTAAGTGACTATAAAATGTACAGACAGGACCAGTGAAACTGAAATGCAACAGGACACCCAAGGACTGCCCACTATTAACAACTTTGGACAGGTATCCACAACATCATAATGTAGCACAATTTTCTTCATTTGTTTCAGAATTTTGTACTGTCCTCACAATCTAAGTGGTGAAACCAAGATTTTCACTCCTAATGACACACAATCCAAATCACTGAGCTTGTCCAGAGCTTACAAACAATTTTAAACATGTTGGCTGATTGGATAGTACTGCTGCACTAATTTTCTAGGATTAGAATCAAAGTACTCACATATACAATTTTAAGAGGCCCATTAAATCTCTGTATCTTGATCCCAAACAAATTTTTAACTTGCGATGTCAGTACGTGAACTGCAGCCCCTGTTGTGAAGCCACTCACAAGTGTGTCTGACAGAAGAACACTAACTACTCCCAGATGGAGAACCCCAAGCAGAATCTGTGAACAGACAAGATGATTCTTAAACCAATGTAAATCTTTCTGTCCTCACCTTCATGTGAAGAAACAGCATTTTATTGCTTAATTGGTGAAAATAAGCTTTCACCAGCCAGGACAACAGTAATAACTTCATACAGACAAAGAGAGAAAGACTTTTCTAGTTCATATTTATGTATTGAAGTTCACTTTTAATTACATGATTGTAGTGATTCAAATTTGTTTTAAATTAGATATACATACACTCCCATTTGGGTAAGGATGGGAGTGACATGGAAGACTTACAGGGGGAAGGGGAGAGAGAGGGGGAGGAAGGGGGGAGGGGGGGAGGAGGAGGAGGAGGAGGAGGAGGAGGAGGAGGAGGAGGAGGAGGGGGGAGGGAGGGAGGGAGGGAGAAGTGTGTGTGTGTGTGTGTGTGTGTGTGTGTGTGTGTGTGTGTGTGTGTGTGTGTGTGTGTGTGTGTGAGAGAGAGAGAGAGAGAGAGAGACAGAGAGAGAGAGAGAGCAGGGGGAGGAGGAGATAGAGAGAGAGGGGAGGAAGAGATGGACAGAGACATAGGGGCAGGAGGAGATGGACAGAAAGGTGAAGAGGAGATGTGACAAATGCATGTGACACAAATACAAGGGCTAAGCCACAGGTAAAAAGCTAGTGATGAGAAAAACATGACATACCCCTCTAGAACAGAAAATAAATGAATCATTCCATAGCAACATCCTCATCTTAAAATTTTAGTGCAGTTGGTTTCCCATTGCTGATTCTGAGCAGCAGGTGTTACAGGAGAGCACGTTAAATATAATGCTATGTTTGAGTTGTGACAGACAGAAATTAAAGCACAGGGAGGACGAAATCTTCTACTACTACTACCACCACCACCACCACCACCACCACCACCACCACCACCATGGCCGCCGCCATTGCCACTGAAAACCCCATGGGGGCTGGCACCCTCAACTGCCACTCTTGATGGGCAGATGATTAACAACAATAACCCTAACTTATCTTTCCCACAGCCAACTGCAGGAGCAGTTTCAGTGACTCAGGCCTACTGACTGTTCTGGACATCGTTAACTTCCGCTGATGGTGCTACCCTGAAGATGGCCTACTTAGGCCAAAACTGGTCATTTTAAATAAAATAACCATTGTGATCTAGACTGTTTCTCATTAATTTTATGTAACTGCAGGAGGGTTGGCAATATAATGCAGAAATTTGGTGACTTGAGCTGTATGCCACCAACTCTCCTCCCACTGCCAGTAAAATTCTGGCAATAAAAATTAATACTGGAGAGCCAATTACATTCCCTGCTTAGGCCTGTTAGTGTGTGGCATTGTAAAAAAAAATGTACATGAATGCACAATGTGAGATATTAATCCAATGATCACATGATCAGTCTAAAGATTGGTTTGATGCAAATTTCTGTGGTAATGTATCACATACAAGTATTCTCATTCCTGTGCAGTTACTGAATGCAACACTTATGCATACTGTTTCCAAGCTTTGGTCACCTGTTAACATTTTTATCACCACACTTCCATCCATGAGCAAATTAACTATTCCTTGATGCCTCAGATTGTGCCTGACCAGTCTTTTGTACATATACTTTTATTGTTTGTTTATTTGCTTGTTATGTATCATTATACAACATGTGCTAATCCTCGTAAAAGTTCTTTTCCACTTTGCCTCTGTTTTTGTCCTAGTTTTTTGTTTTTATTTTCTCTGCATTTGTTTTGTTAATTCGCCGTACTTTCTCTTGTTACATGTTCTAAGTAATGTGCACTTATATATTCTTTAACTTATTCTGCAGCCTAGTATCTCACATGCATAAAAGGATTAACAGAATACGTATATAAATTTCCTTTGCTAATTTAAGCTGTACCAAGCTATACTCTCTCTAGTCCAATTCAGTACCTCTTCATTAGTTACTCAACCCACCGATCTAATTTTCAGTATTCTTCTGCAGCAGCACAGTTCCTAACTCATAAATTTATACACACATCAAACAAAGTCTTGCATCACTTCATTTCTGAGAGTTCTGGAACCTGTACAGAAAACTGGAATAGAGATCAACAAAAACATCATTTCCAGCCTTTTTATTGCTCATGAAAACCACACATTGCCTGTTGTACCACCATGCAGTGAGACCTTCAGAGGTGGTGGCCCAGATTGCTATACACTCTGGTACCTCTAATACCCAGCAGCACATCCTCTTGCATTGATGCATGCCTGTTTCTGTCATGGCATACTATCCACAAGATCATCAAGGCACTGTTGGTCCAGATTGTCTCACTCCTCGACAGCGATTCGGCATAGATCCCTCAGAGTGGTTGGTAGGTCACATCATCCATAAATGGCCCTTTTCAATCTATCCCACAAGCATGTTCGATAGCGTCCATGTCTGGAGAACATGCTGGCCACTCTAGTCGAGCGATGTTGTTATTCTTCAGGAAGTCATTCACAAGATGTGCATGACAGGGGTGTGAATTGTCATCCATGAAGACAAATGCCTCACCAATATGCTGCCGATATGGTTGTACTATTGGTCGGAGGATGGCATTCACGTATCTTACTGCCATTACAGTGCCTTCCATGACCACCAGCAGTGTATGTCAGCCCCGCATAATGCCACCCCAAAACGGCAGGGAACCTCCACCTTGCTGCACTTGCTGGACAGTGTGTCTAAGGCGTTCAGCCTGACTGGGTTGTCTCCAGACACATCTCTGGCAATTGTCTGGTCGAAGGCATATGCAACACTCATTGGTGAAGAGAACGTGATGCCAATCCTGAGCGGTCCATTCGGCATGTTGTTGGGCCCAACTGTACCGTGCTGCATGGTGTCGTGGTTGCAAGTATGGACCTCGCCATGGATGTTGGGAGTAAAGTTGCGCATCATGCAGCCTATTGCACACAGTTTGAGTTGTAACATGATGTCCTGTGGCTGCACAAAATGCCTTATTTAACAAGGTGGCATTGCCATCAGGGTTCCTCCAAGCCATAATCAGCAGGTAGCAGTCATCCACTGCAGTAGTAGCCCTTGAGCGGCCTGAGCAGGGATGTCATCGACAGTTCCTGTCTTTCTGTATCTCCTCCATGTCCAAACAACATTGTTTTGGTTCACTCTGAGACACATGAACACTTCCCTTGTTGATAGCCCTTTCTGACACAAAGTAACAATGCGGATGCGATCGAACCACAGTATTGATCGTCTAGGCATGGTTGAACTACAGATAACACGAGCCATGTACCTCCTACCTGGGGGAGTGACTGGAACTGATTGGCTTTCGGACCCCCTCTGTCTAATAGGTGCTGCTCATGCATGGTTGTTTACATCTTTGGGTGGGTTTAGTGACATCTCTGAACAGTCAAAGGGACTGTATCTGTGATACAACATCCACAGTTAACAACTATCTTCTGGAGTTCTGGGAACCAGGGTGACACAAAACTTTTTTTGAAGTGTGTATTTTAAATTAACATATTTCTGTTTTACAGGAAAGTTTTCTTCCTATCGACCATCTACATTTGATATCTCATTTCTGCCCTCATCAGTTATTTTTCTGCCCAAATATCAAGACTAATTTACTACTTTTAGTGCCTCATTTCCTACTCTTAAACCACTCAGCAATGCCTGATTTAATACATGTAGACGATAAATCAACTGTACTATTTAGGGATCTCAACATTAAGTTTTTTGTAACAAGCAGCAGAAAAGAACTGTTGCTCAACCTAACAGATTCATTCAATTAAAACAATAAAAACCCTAATAAGGACTACAAAAACTAGTCCCACTACTGTGGACTAAAAATTTGTTAACAGTGTCTACACTGCAAATTGTGTAAACACAAACTTCAGTGACCAAGTGGTAACCCTCTCAGGCTATTTACTACTCAGCTGAAACTATAAACGAACTGTGACTGCACAAAGATTTAACACACAGACTTTAGAAACATTCAATCATTTATTATCAATAGAAAGGCAGGAAGAAGCTTCTCAGATGCATGACATTAACAAAAAGTTTGAAAATTTCTGACATTTTCAAATATTATTTTGAAACAGCATTTCCTCTCAAAACATGGGTGGTAATGAATACAAATCCAAAAGTAGCTTCACATATCTGTAAAAATGAAGTACTAACAAAATGTCAGTTTGGTTTCCAGAAAGGTTTTTCAACAGAAAATGCCATATATTTTGAATGATCTGAATAACCGAACACCACCCATTGGGATATTTTGTGATCTCTCAAAGGCTTTTGATTGTGTAAATCATGAAATTCTGCTAGACAAGCTCAAGTATTGTGGCATGAGTGGGACAGTGCACAAATGGTTTAATTCGTACCTAACTGGAAGAGTGCAGAAAGTTGAAATAAGTAGTTCTCGTAACATGCAAAGATCAGCACATTCCTCAAACTGGGGAACTATCAAGCATGGGGTTCCACAAGGGTCAGTCTTGGGTCCTTTGTTGTTCTTATTATATATTAATGACTTGCCATTCTATATTCATGAAGAGGCAAAGTTAGTTATCTTTGCTGATGATACAAGTATAGTAATCACACCTGACAAACAAGAATTAACTGATGAAATTGTCAGTACTGTCTTTCAGAAAATTACTAAGTGGTTCCTTGTAAACGGACTCTCACTGAATTTTGATAAGACACAGTACATACAGTTCCGTACAGGGAATGGTATGACGCCATTAATAAATATAGACCTTAATCAGAAGCATATAGCTAAGGTAGAATATTCCAAATTTTTAGGTGTGTCCATTGATGAGAGATTAAATTGGAAGAAACACATTGATGATCTGCTGAAATGTTTGAGTTCAGCTACTTATGCAATAAGGGTCATTGCAAATTTTGGTGATAAACATCTTAGTAAATTAGCTTACTACGCCTATTTTCACTCATTGCTTTCATATGGCATCATATTTTGGGGGAATTCATCACTGAGGAATAAAGTATTTATTGCACAAAAGCGTGTAATCAGAATAATAGCTGGAGTCCACCCAAGATCATCCTGCAGACATTTATTTAAGGATCTAGGGATATTCACAGTAGCTTCTCAGTATATATACTCTCTTATGAAATTTGTTATTAACAACCAAACCCAATTCAAAAGTAATAGCAGTGTGCATAACTACAATACTAGGAGAAAGGATGATCTTCACTATTCAAGATTAAATCTAACTTTGGCACAGAAAGGGGTGAATTATACTGGCACTAAAGTCTTTGGTCACTTACCAAATAGTATCAAAAGTCTGACAGATAACCAACAAGTATTTAAGAAGAAATTAAAAGAATTTCTGAATGACAACTCCTTCTACTCCATAGAGGAATTTTTAGATATAAATTAAGAAAAAAAATATTTAAAAAATAAAAAAAATAAAAATAAAAAAGAAAAACAAAAAACACAAAAAAATAAAGTTGTTATATTAACTTAAGTATGTTGTTAAATTAACCTAATTATGTCATGTATTAGAAAATTCGACTCGTTCCACATCATTACGAAATATCATATTCATGATACATGGAAATAGTATTAATCTAATCTAATCTAATCTAATCTAATCTAAAAACAAAAATGTGGATATCAAGAGGCATAAAAGTCTCAAGCAACACTGAAAGAGAATTGATTAGTTACAGAAAAATCCATGACATCTCTCTCCCCTTAACAGTTATATTACAAAATATATTGAGACATATACAAAAGTCTCACATCAGGGAAAAATAATGGCTAATGATAAGTTTGTACCAAAATCAGAAAATGTAAGCAAAGCAGTCTGGAAAGTACAAAGCAGGAAGGAAACAGTAGAAAGGAAAATATCACACTGAACTATGACAACACTGTTACTGATCTCCAACACATTGCTAATCTCTACAGACAGTATTATACAGACAATAAACTAATATATATATATATATATATATATATATATATATATATATATATATATATATATATATAATAAGAGAGATAGCCCAAACAACCACCAGAAGAAAGTTAATTTTTGCCACCACATAATCTCTCTCTCTCAAACATGAATGAAGTCATTCACATAGCAAAAATCTTCAAAACATATTCTTTGGAACATCCCCTTCAGATGTAACCAACTCATCCTTTTTGACATTAACCTTTCCTGACTGTCTCAAAATTGCCAAATTGATTCTCACTGACATAAAATGGGAGGGGGGGGGGGGGTGTTGTTTTGTGGTCTTCAGTCCAAAGACTGGTTTGATGCAGCTCTCCACACCACTCTATCCTGTGGAAAACTCTTCATTCCCAAATAACTACTGCAACCCACATCCATCTGAATTTGCGAACTCTACTCATCTCTTTGTCTGCCTGATGACAAAGCAAATTTAGAAAACTATAGACCAGACTCTTTATTATCAGATTTTGTCAAAATCACTGAAAGAACCATGTTACAGTATGCATTACCTAATATATTCTAAAATGCCGCAAATAAAAATGGGGTTCTATTGGAGCTCATACCTCAGGTTTTATTGGTGATAGAAAGGTAGGGTCAAGTGTTATGAACGGTTCTTGAACTAGGGACCATTTGTAAACCCAACAGAAGGATTGTCTAGTGTCACTATCATATAGCAGAGGGTCAAAGTATGAATATTACATTCCTGCTAGTAACAGATAAATGAAAATACTGGACAAGGACAAAATCCTCACTGACTCCAAGCACGGATTCTGGAAAAATAAATCCACATCTAGTTCCATCTATAATTTTTGACAAAATTCTCTAGGAGCAACGGACAAAAAACAAAATTCTGTTAGTATGTTCTTCGATCGAAGTGAAGCTTTTAACATCTCAGACCACAAAATCCTGTTGGAAAAGTTCCAAAAGTACAACCTAGATCCAAGCATTGATTTGCAAATAAATACCTTGCTTGCAGATGACAGCAGCACCCTGTTTATGGGGAAAGCTTCAAGATAACTGCCAGAGCAAACATAAATAAACTACAGACCAGCTAAATGACTGGTTTGAAGGAAATAAGCTAATAATAAATACATGCCAAACAATTTTTCTATATTTTTGTTTAAAGGGGGAAAGCTCCAACACATCTGCGACAAACTACAGTGAAATTACACCCTCACTTGAAACAAAAGTTTTAGACACTTGACTTGAACATTATTTTAAATTGCTGACACACATAACAGAAACAAATGTGACACTGAAGAAAGTGTGCTACAGCCTACATTGACTTGCACACGAAGAAAGCTTCCCCATTGTTCAAACTGCATATTTGTTCCAGTTCCACTGCATTCTATAGTACAGCATTATATTCTGGAGAAGCACAACTGCTAGCTCAGTCATCTTCTTGATCCAAAAAAAAAAAGCTATAAGAGGAATGCACCATGCATGGCAAACAGTTCCTGCAAGCCTCTCTTTCGAAAGTCTTCAATCCTCCCACTCCCCTGCTTTTTTTACTCTAGAAATATAGAAGTACATGAAAAAGAATTTAAAAGTGATAAACAAAAACTTTAATGTACATGGACATTATACCAGGCAAAAAGACAAACTGCACATCCAGTCAGTAAGTACATCCACCATTAAAATCTCTACTATAAATAGTGCTATATAAATATACAATGGTCTCCCAGATAAAATCAATGTTATTTCATCATTTTCACTGTTCTATAAATCCCTAAGGGCATTCTGATTAGACCAGATGAAATGCAACAGACTTGAAGCTTGCAAATGCAAGAACTGCTGCTGCTCCTACAACATGATCAAGTAGAATTAATTTATTGCATCATTAC